>NC_141766.1:22165302-22765302 GCF_982258835.1 Parasteatoda tepidariorum
AGCAAGGCTTAATGACATATACGAATTCAACTTACTTATTCGAATTCAACAATAATATGAAGATTCACACACACTCTTCTTAGAGTTCTTCTGTAAGTTCATTATATTACGACAAGTGATCACAAAATTTTCTTGAGATAAAACTTATCTAATCCTATTATCGAATTCTTTGCTAATGCTTACTTTTTTTATATTAAAAATTAATGTTTAAAACTAAAGGAATCAAAATGAAAAAAAAAACATTTGACATTATTGTTACAAATTCAAAATAATGCAGGTGTTTAAAACCCTATGAACATTAATGATCCTATTTTCAGAACATGTTAATTTTCTAAAACATGAAGGGTGTCATCATTTTCTGCAACTATTTTGGAAAAATATGACGTTCGGTTATACTATAATATTAATATTAAAATCTTGATACCGATATGATGTCAAACAATTGTGGTTTTTAAAACACTTTTTTGTTGGTTTTTAATAATAGAAAAACTTGCCACTTTTTACAGAAAAAGAGTTTGCTTTTTTTTCCCTCCAAAATTTTGAATACGTCCTGCCAAGAAATGGGTAAAAACGGATAAACAGTGCAAACGAATGGCATAATGTAATTATTTATATGGAAAGGAAATGTAAAATGTAGCAATTTAATTGATCGACTACTAATGGTCCTCAGGGACAGTAACAAATTATTGTTACCAAAAATAAATAAATGCATACATACATAAAAAAAAATAAAAAAAAGAGAAGCAAATTGTCTTTTTGCAAATGGAGAAAGAATAGTAAGTAATTCATGTTGTTTTTTTTAATGAATGTATCGTGAAAACAATGTTAAATGGCAAAATGGAATATCATACAAAACGCAATTTAAATTTTTTTTGGAAAATAAATGTAAAAAACAACAGTTTGGGACAATTAGTTCGCTATTAATGATCCCCACGGACTGTATTAGTTTTTTTTAAATATAAAATAGAAAATGCAAATAACAGTTTTAAAAAACCACTTGACTTAAATTTTTTTGAATGTAAGTTGCCAGAAACGATAAGTGCCTATTACAAAAAAGATTGTTTTATTTGAAAACTAAATATAAAAAGCACCAATGTCGACATGTATAATTAAATTGAAGTGATTACTATCCCATTTAAGAAATTAAAATCTGATAGACAATTTAACTTTCGACAAATATTAAATTTTCACTTTATTTTAAAACTAACACTCACGGCAAATTTAGAATTTAACATAACGATTATAATCAATAATATGTCTTTGTCGTAATAATATATTATTTCCTTAACAAATTGACAAAAAAAACAACAACAACAACAACTATACTTCTCTTACTATTCCTTATAATAGGACGCTGCCATCTAATGTAAGCATTTTCTCTATGCAAACTCTGTAAGAGAGGTACTTTTTTATAGTGTTAACGTTTTTTTCTTAACAATATCAACATTTTGCATAATATTAGACATGTTGCATTGAGTAAAACATTTTCAAATCTGGAGTGCGTTAAATTATAATATCATAACTGCCAACTTGTACGGCAGTTGAGAAATAATTTTTATGGTGGTAGCAACATTAGCATTTTGGTGTAATAAATTTTGAAGTTTAAAGTTTCAAAAATATTTTTTAACTACCCTGATTAATCAAAAATTTAAAAAAAATATGTAGATAAGACCTACTTTTTTTTGGCTAATTCTAACTTTTACCCTGTTAAAAGAAAGATAGTTTACAAGATAGTTAGCAAAAAAGTATTTCTATATTTTTGTCCAATCCCTGTATTTATTGCGCAAAATAATTTCTTTTGTTTATAAACATTAATTGAGACAGCTCTTATTTGTATAATTGTATATATTTATGGCAGGTTTTAAAATTATTTTGTATACAATTTCCGTTACACTAAACATAGAATTGACGCTCAATAACACGAATAAATAAAATGTTTGACGCAGTTAATAAATTATTCACAAAAATATTTAATTTTAATATTTAGATGAAAGGAACATAATGCCAGCCATGTCTGGACAATATCCCATTTTTATTATAATAATATACAAATAATAATCATTGCATTAGATAAATAATATGTATGAAACTTCCATAAACGTTAATTTGTAGACAGCGCTAACTGGCAGAATTTAATGTCTTTAATGGCGCTTTTCAATGTTGAATAGGCACAATTAAATTGCTGACAATTAGAAATAGATCTGTAATAACGGGACAGCGATTCGCTTCACGCAAATATCTCGCATCAGCTTTCAGAGCTTTCAGCAATTCATTCATTATAATGCCACTTTCTTTGTATTCTAATTAAGGAGAAGTGAGAAAATAAACTTTTATGTCTTTTTATTGGTTTTTATATTCTGATAATAGTTTCATTATTGTATGTTTGTATTCATATTCAGGAGTGAAAACCATATTATTGATTCTCCATATCAAAACTCAAATAGCTGTCAAGCTTTGTTTAAAAATAATGAAGCTGTTATCATAATTAAAGTAACAATTCACACAATCATTAATTGCCCTACTTTTAAGATGATAAAAAGGCTCATTTATTTAGTTTTTAATGTTTATACAAAGATGCCAACTGCTCCGGACAAGACAAAATAATTAAAAAAACGGTAAAGAACTACAAAGTAAATTTTGCAAATATTTGACTATTTTTGCTTGCTTTTTAAAAGGTATGGCTTGATTTAAGTATTGAAAAGTGGTGAATTATATAAGCCTGCAAATTATTTAGAAATAGTGGTGGATGAAAATCTACTGAATTGAATTTATTACATCAAGAATCACAATTGACAAACTACCTCTGTAAAATATATATTTGCTGTCCGGAGCAACTTGGCATCTCTGGTTTGTATTGTATTCCTTTAGAGAATAAATTTAAGGGATTTATTAGCAATTACTAAATGAGTTATAAAATCGATCAATAATGGCAAAAAACTTTAAAGTTTCTCTCCAGGAAAAGAATAATAAAATGAAGCTATACGATGAATAAATGCTATATGACAAACAAATCGAAGATTACAAATCAATAAGAAAAATAAATAAAAAAAAGAAAAGTTAGCAGAATTTCTGCCACATTATTCATAGCTAAGTATGTTGTTTCAGAAATAGATTAACCTACTTTTGTTAATGAATTAAGTGTAGTTACAAGGTTAGATTCGTTAACTAATCCAATAAAAAATTCCAAAAATTCATCCTGAGTCAAATTCAGTTCTTTCCTGAATCAATTTTTATTAATAATTGGATCATTTATTTTTATTAATTCCTGGAATTTTGAACTTAGACCCAGTTTTTGATTTGGCTGTTTCATCCAAGTTAAAATTTTAAATTAATTGGTCCCGAATGGGTTTATTTTGCAAAATCAAAACTAAGAATAAAAACAATAAGTTAGTTTATTGAGAAAAGAGCATGTCTAAAATCTGCTCCCTTATCTGGAAAGCAATTATAGCTACTTTTTTGGATAATTGAAACATACATCACGACCAAAACCTTTTTTTTACAGTAATGACACATATATCTGGCTCTTATTTTACCTCGCTAAAAGAAAATAGCACTGAATAATTCATAATGAATAATAGAAAGAGATTTTTTTACGCTCCTTCTGAAAAACGAATAGAAATGAATTTGTTTATAACTTTATTTTCTCTTTTCTGTCTCCTTCCCCCCCCCCTGGAACTAATTAGGATTTACCAAAAAAAAATAATGATTTTCAAATTCAAAACAAATTAATATGATTTGTTGGGAGATTCTAAGCAAACCAGTCTTAATTTTCACAAAGTTTCAAACTAGTTGGAAAGATCGTCAACAGAAGGAGCTGGCTGCTTCAAAGAAAATGTATTAAATAAAGTTTTAGAAATAGCCATCATTTTCAAAAGAAAGTAGTAAAGCTTTTGACCTGTTCATTCAATTCGTATAATCTGGCATGCATCAGCAAGCTAAGTTTCATAACAAGCAAGACACAGAAAGCTGTGCACTTTTTATTCCTTTTTTTATTCTTTAACCCATTAATGCTAAACAACAAAAAAAGGGTCAAAGTATGGAAAAAACCTACATAAGAAAATTTGTAGAGCATAATTATGTATATGAAGAGGATATTTCTTTTTGCTGCCCACCACTTTAGCTTTGAAAATGCAGTATGCTTTGATTTTAAATCCAGAGTTAAATATTCGCATTATTATATAGTATGGCGTATTATTATATAGTATGGTATAATATATAGTTATCTATCATATTTTTAAAAATAAAACCTAGTAAAAACACTTGAAAATCCTTAAAGTAGCAATATTTAATAAAAAAATTTCACTCAATTAAAGCATTTTTCTTCTTCTTCTCAGAAACTACAGCCAGTTACCGGCCAAGGCTATCTCGGTCAGTTTATCCCATATAGATACTGTATTTTTTCATCTATTAACTCCCAAGAATCCTTTAATCTCTACTCTTTCTCTAGCTTTCTCTAGTCTACTCTTTCTCTAGTCTCTAATCTCCAGTCCTTCTCTACTCTATCTAACCATCTTATTGCTTAAAGCATCAAGAAAAAATAAAATATACATCTTTTTATTTTTTTCCAGAGTACTATTTATAACATCAATATAGCCTAGCCAATCAATGTAGCCAACATCACTAAATAGGAAAATAACCGAACCAAAAACAACCTTTTATGTAGATTAGAAAACTGATAATAATTTGTGCTCTGTTTATTTCTTCAAAACAAGTTAGAATTGTTTGCAAAACTATTAGATTCAGATTGCGTTTTCACCCGTGATTAATACTTGTCAATTCTGTATTTTGCACCGAAACGGCCGGTGGTTGCTACTTCTGTTTAGTTATTAAATATTAAACAATGCTTAAAGTTTCATTGAATAAATTCTGAAATTGTTTCAAATTCAACATAACACGTAATGTTTTTCTCTGTTTTATTAAATGTGCCCTGACAATTTTTTAGACGTTAAAAGCAAAAGCAGCACGCAACTCTTTTCGTGAACGCAGAATTGAAAATTGAAGATAAACAAAGCAATTCTTTTTTATGACTGATTATTTTAACATAAAATTTCTTTTTTTCACGTCGTTTTTCCTTCGAAAAAAATTGGAAAAATTATAAATTAAACAAAGTAAAAAATATAATTAAGTATATAATGCGACAAAGTTAAAATATTGTTAATGTGTTCAATAATCATCACTCATGACACATCAAAATCCAACGTGCCCATTATTTTTCTTAATCATATGAAAGCTTAATTAATTCTTTATATTTATCTCGGAAAGGCAAGCGCTTCGAGTACAGTGCACAAAATAAAAAACGGACTACCCTAATTAACTTTTGATCTAACGATCGGATCTTCATGTTCTAGGGGTCAATCATGATGATTTGGGGGGGGATTCAAATATGCGTATTAATTAGTGCAGATGATATTTTAAGTTATGAAATCAGACACAAAAGCGTACTTTCTGTGAATATACATAAATTTTTTCGACGGATTCGAATTTTGGACACCCAAAATATAGGGGGTAGCCGCAATCTTGGAAATATGTTCCCAATAGTTTGGTCAGGAGAGCTCTTCAAAGATTGAGTCACTTAATGTTAACTTATTTTTTGCGTATGCACACAATTATAGGTGCGTCTATTACAATACAATATTATTACAACTTTTTGCATATTTCGTCATATCTATAGAGAATAAAAAAATTTTTATCCAGATTTTTCTTTACACAATTATAAATTTTGTTCAACCAATGATAATTCAATACAAATTATAACTTTAAGAAAAATGCTGTCATTTTTTATTATTTTATTTAATAATTGCTGAAAAAATTTGGATATTAAGGTTTACCATTACCATACCACACCATTAAGGTTAAACTATTTTAAAGAATGTAAATTTACATAGCAAAATGAAAAATTTGAGTGAAATCGGTCTAATAGTTTCTAAGAAACCATATTTTGAAAAAGTTCCTTTTTTTAAAATTCAATTTCTCGGGAACTATTCGACCGATTTTGCTCAAATTTTGAATTTTGCCATTTAAAATTGTATTCTTTAAAATGATGTAATGTTGTAAACAGTTGTATACCTTACAATTCAAAACTTCTTCGATTATTCTTAAATAAAATTACAAAAAATCATAAATTCCTACTAGAATTTACTCCTTTCGTGGAATTATCGGTGGCAAAACTAATTTTATAATTGTGTGCAAATTTTTTTTATATTCGCTTTAATATTTATTAAGATTTGGTGACGTACACAAAAAGTGAAATTAACATTTAAATTGTCCAATTGTTGGACCACTCTCCTGACTAAACTATTGGGAACAAATTTCCCAGATTGCCGCTATCCCTATGATTTTGGGAATCAGAAATCTGAATCTGTCGAAAAAAAAGTTATGCTTATTCAGAGAAATTACATTTTTGTGTCTGATTTCGTAATTTAAAGTATTGTCGGCACTAATTAGCTAGCATGTTTGAGATTACCTCCTTGAACCATTAAGCTTGAGTCCTCGAACGTGAAGATCCGATCATTAGATCAAAAGTTATTCAGGGAGGTTCTTTTTCTTTTAACTTCCTCATTTTTTGAACAATACACACCAGCGTTAGTGTTTTATATAACGAAGATCAATACAATACCTTTGCTACCACTTGAAAAATATTCTTTCTAATTACGGAATCAATATAATATAGTTAATTAGTATTAATTATAATTAACAACTATAATTACTTATAATTATTTATATTATAATATTAATATAATTATTAGTTTGACAGGTTGGAATCACTAGTGAGAAAGGTGGTATATATATATATATATATATATATATATATATATATATATATATATATATATATATATATATATATATATATATATATATATATATATAGGAAGAAGGAGAAAAATTACAGAAATGGTCAAACTACATATAGTTTCGATTCTATAAGAACTTTCTTCGGTGTCAAAACACCAAATGATCGTAGAGAAGTAGAGAGAGAAAAACATGCAAAGTGGTCTAACCAATAGGGGCAAAGGAGCAAGTTTGAGCAAAATTGTAAAAAAAGGGGAAATAAGAAACAAGTTAGAGAGGATTTGGTGAAAACTCTAAGTTGCAACAAATTAAATTAGAATAACTTTCCAAATGTTGAGTAGCAGTGGGATACTAGAAGGATCATTAACGAAATGACTAGAATATTTCAAAATATGGAATTAAGCCCAAAAATTAAGTTCATTTGTTGGAGAGCAGGGTGGAAGATAGCGCCATCCATCGCTTTACGTAGTTCCATCTGATTTTCCATTTCTCTACATTGTTGGAAGTCTAATCACAGGTATGAGTTTTCTTTTGCTAAAATCATTCAAAATAGTTCTTCATCTACCGAACTCAATTTTTGGGAGTCATTCTATATTTTGAAAAGTTCTAGCAATTTAATTAACTGATCCTTCTAGTATCCTACAGTTTCCCAATATTTTGAAGTTTATTCTAACTTAATCTAGCTCTACCATGGTGTTCACGCCAAATATCCTTACACCTGCTTCTTACCTGGTTCAAACTTGTTAATCTGTCCTTATTAGTTAAACAGATTTGCACTTGCTTGACGCTTAACTTCTCTACTATTATTTGGTGTTTAGGCTCGCTCTGAGGAAGGCCCTGGTTTACAAAACCGAAACTATGGTATCTATTTCTATTCTTATATACACCAAAGAGCCACTACATTATGACCACCCTGCTAATAACATGTAGGATCACCTTTAGCCCTCAAAACTGCTAGCACCCGCCGTGGCATTGATTCCACAAGGAGCTGATAGGAAGTCTGAGGTAACTGGTACCAAGCGCTCACCAACTGGTCACGCAATTCCCTCACATTGTGAGGGGGTAGCGTGGCAGCACGAATTTGGTTTTCCAAGTAGGACCACAAATGCTCTATTTGATTAAGGTCAGGTGAATTTGGGGCCAAGACATGACTTGAAAGTCACTGGAATGTTCCTCGAAGACTCAACCCTTATGGCATGGTGCATTATCCTGTTGGTAAACTGTTGCCATGAGTGGGTGAACCTGGACCTGGTCTGCAACTATGTTCAAGTAGTTTACAGACGTCAGGGATTGTTCTATGAGGATTATGGGTCCTAATGTAATGGCTCTTCGGTGTGTGCACACACACATATATATATATATATATATATATATATATATATATATATATATATATATATATATATATATATATATATATATATATATATATATATATATATAATTTTTTTCCTTTAGTTTAAATAACACAAAACATATCCTATCGTCTTTAGATGGTTACTAAAGATTAAAATGTATAAATTTTAACATTTCGATAGAAAACATATGATGCCAGAGAAGGGGCTTCAAATGCAAAAGTGTTATATTACTTTCAAATGTCACTGTAAAATTAATCTTTCCTGTAGATTTGTTTTGTGACATTTTAAAAATGAATTATATTTTTCATTCTAATATTTTTCTATTCTTTTCAGATAACTCATTCAATTTTTCTCATGTCATACTCATTGTATTATGCATCACACTTGTCATGATAGTGGTTCTTATTTTTATACTGGTATACATTTCCAGACGTTTGTCTAGAGTGTCAAAAGCGTCTTCTGCGCCTCGAAATCAAGTGAGTAATATTGATTTGTTAAATAAATTATTGTATATAATATTCATGATTTATATTTAATTCCCTTTCATAATATGAGATCCAAATTTAATGTATAGATAATATTCCCATACATTCAACTTAACTTAAATCTATTTTATCTATTTGAGTAAGTCTCATTTTTTATCTCCATAAGGATTTGAAAATCATTCTTAGTAACTAAATGTTCCATCTTCATTTTGGAAATTATTTTTCAAAATATATGCTTTTTGCATAGCATATTGTGAGGGCTAGGGAATTAAAAACTAGAACTCAAAAAGATGAAAATTTTTCAAACTGTGTTTCATTTTCAACTGATAAAACTGAGGAGCAATTTTTTTTATTGTTTTCTGTTGCATGAATTATTTAGACTGATAAGATGATGGGATCTTTTAAGGTGATCTAAAATATTTTACACCATTTAACAATTAAACTGCTCTATTCAATTTTTAAGTGCAGTAAAATTAAAATAAAGTATGACGTTAAAATTATTTTGTTACAACAAGCATAATTTATGTCTAAATTTTGCTTGGCTGTTTTTTTTTAAACGAAAGACCAATTTAGTTTATTAGGTATTTTATAATAACAGCGTCCCAGAGCGTCACCCTTTCGAGTGCAAAGGGTAAATATTTTTATGCTGTTTCCATTGAAAAAAATCTTTATTACAAAAGTTATCTGCATTATTGTCAAAGAGAATATAATATGGTCCAGAAAAAAGCAAGAAATGGAAAATTAACGAAAATCTAAATGGTAGACAAACGTAAGAAGAAGAAATGAATCAAGAAAAGAAATGAAAAAGAAAAGAAATGAATGATTGAAAGGAGAATTAAATGAAATATGTTATATTTATATTTGCATGACACATGTATATAAATTACTTCCTAAGATGTCATTATAGGCCTTACATATTGCCTAGCTTTGAAATTCCTTTAATTTAAATTTTTAATCGTTCTTAATCCAATTATAATTAAATTAAATCAATTATTTAATTTTTATCACTTTTTATCGAAAAGAATATAAATAATTCATTCTTTTCTTAAGAATCAAAACTTTTTTAATGAATACAAGTATGTAACTCATTAATTCACTGTCGCGACTAAATCGAATATCAAAATAAATGCTTAACTTTATTTTTCTTTAAGCTGCTTTATTTCTCTGATCACAAAAAAAAAAAAAAATTTTTTTTTGGTTACAGGTTAATATTAAACTCTCACGGTCTTTTTGGCGTTAAAGCTGTGAGCAGATTATTTAAAATTTAATATTATAACTCGGTGTTGGCTCTGTTTTTGGCTATATTATCGATCGATAACTCGCCAACTTTGGATCATTTCCCACGCTCCTAAGTGTCCGTTTGCAACTATTCTTTCACATTTAAACAGACTTAAAGAAGACTGTTTTAGGCTTAAAGAACAAAAAAGTTATGTCCGTTATCGAAAATTCGAGAAATCTTCAATTGTTTCACTTTGTTGAAATCTTGGACAAAAATTCAATTTTGATATTGCTAAAATTATTTTCACCTCAGTTACATCAGCTCATCTTGATGCTCTGGAATGAAACCCTTGTTTTATGCATAAAAATGCTAATTAACGACATTAAATACTCTACCTCTTCATAACGTGTGGAAATGCATTTTACCCTGATTTGTGTCGGCCACTGAGATCGGTTGATTGAGATCAGCCACTGTGATTTTTCTTGTTCTGGTTTTCATCTTTTTACTCTCGCGGCTCCTGTAGTTTTTCTTGTTTTATTTCTCACCTTTATTTTTTTTGTTGACAAATGTACGTTTTTTTATTTCAAATTATTTTTTCACTCCTGGCAAGTCTAGAAAATGGGCGCCTATTTTTGAGGTGCTTGAAACATGTCGACTGTTATTTCTTATTTACTTTTTCTTTAACCACTTGGGGACGGGTGATTCATAAAAGCATTCGTACAAAATCAGAATCAGGGAGTAAAAAAATAAAAAATGGCAACTTAAATGTAGGCGTTGCTAATTTGACAGACTTACTTTGCCTTTACTTTAATTACTCATAGTTTAATCATAGATATAATCAATGTTAGTTACAATCAATCAAAGCATGGGTGAAAGCCCTTATATAGCAAGACGGAAAAGAGTAAAACCTTCACCACTTTAAAGTACTTTGTTATGTTATTCCTTTTAAAAAGCAAGCAAAAATAGTCACATCTTTGCAAAATTTACTTTGTAGTTAGTTACCGTTTTTTTTAATTATATTGGTGTGTCCGGAGCAGATGGCATCTCTGTAATCCTTCTGCTACTAAGACACAATGTATAAAGAATTTAAACCACAACTACAAATGCCTCCATACTTCCCGTTGTAAAAACTGCATATTCTGTAAAACCATGTATAGTTAGCTCTAATTGCATAATTTTGCAAACAAGTGTCAAAAAATAAGTGGTCTGATAAAAATTAAAGCATGAGGCAGTGGAGTATTTAAGTTTGTAAACTGATTTACCCTAAAAAATAAATATTATATATTTTTAAATTTACTTTAATTAAATTATAATTCGAAAAGATAGTCACAAAAGATTTATTCCACTTCAAAGTGATATTTTATTTGTTTAAATAATGATATAAAATAGGATCATCAGAATTGAAATCTTTCACCTTTGATTAAACTGTATTTTTTTCCAGTTTCTTAGTTCATTTAGAATTCAAAATCTAGACGTCATATTACCATTTCAGGGTTGTTATTCAATCTCTTTTCTCCGAACCGAACAACAAAAAGATCCTTTTATTTCATTTTTAAAAGATTTTCGATAAAATTTCGATTTTCTCCGAATTTGACTCAATTTTAAACTATGGAATTCGTAAGTATATTTTAGTAAGATAATATCTCGAATAGATCTTCACAAATTTTTCATCCTGTTTCAAAGTGTCAATTTTAATCTTTCTTAAAATAATGATATAAAGTGGAAGCGATAGAATTTAAATCCCTTCCCTTTCATTCGAATTTTAACTGATTTCTTCTTTCGTTTCCCAGTTTCCCCAATATACCAAATCCAGATGATTATAGGTTTCTAAAAATAGGCTCCATGTTCGAGTCTCAAGGCTACCTAAAAGCGTAGAACTCTCTTCATTATGGTAGAGTTTTATTCAAATCCAATAGAGGATTTTAGAGTCCTATAAATGAATAAAACATTGAGCATTAAAGTGCATCTTTAGACACGAGTATTGCATTGCTAAATAATAAAATGAAGTTTAACAGAAGTATTCTTGTTCTGTTTTAAATTTATAATCTGGGTAAAATATACTGTTTATAAATAATATTGTTTAAACTGAGCAAATAAGTAACTTACTCGAAAGGGTCGAATTCTTATTTTTGAAAAATTAAAATCAAAAATTTGAAATATTTCGCTAGATGAAATAATAAATATTTCACCCTCATATGTGAATTGACGAAAATAAAAAAAGTGATTTTTATAAAAAACATTATATTTAAAAAAAAAAAAAAAAAACTAAATAGAATTTTTTTTTACTGCATGAGACTTTTTAATGAATCTTGTATATTATAGCGCGACTGAATTCAAATCTGCTATGGGTTTCTCTTTACAAGCGACAGTTTTTTTTAAATGAAATTATCCGTTATTTTCTAGTCGAAAGGTAAAAGTTTAAAAACTTTATATACAAAAGAGGGTCACATAAATGTTTGAAAAAATTTTAGGGTTGTTGGGGTATAAAGTCATAGGAACCCATATCCGGAAATGTTGTCATACGCTACTAGAGGCGCTTCCCCATTATGAGCTGTTTTTTCTTGACTTCTGAACTGGTTACAATAGGGGAAGCGCCCCTAGTCACGTACGACGACATGGGTTCCTATGCAATTTTGATCCTGACGATGCACCCTAGCTCTCAGAAATTTGTCGCAACATTTACTCAACCCCCTGTTATTTATAACGTTCTTAAACTTATTCTTAAACGTTCTTAAACGTTTGAACAGGTCATAGTAAGGAAGCGCCCTAGTTGAGTACGATATTTCCAAGCATGGGTTCCTATGGATTTTTAATCCTGATATGTCCAAACCATCCCAAAAACCTGTCGCAACGCTTACAAAACCTCTTGTTATTTATAACGCTTTTAAACTTGTACATTTCAGCCAACAATAAACTGAAACTGTTATTTTAAAATCTGAAAAAAAAAAAATTCTGCAGGCTTTAGAAGCAAAACTAGTTTCAGATTAACACTCGAACAAAGCCAAATCAAGTATTTGTATAAATGTAACAAAAAGTTTGTTCCCCCAGTGTTATTGATAATATAATTATTCTGAATTTTTATTATTAATTAGAAGATGAATTATGATTGCAATTATTTAGGTTATTAGGTTAAAAGTATTTTTGAAAATTGTATTGAATATTGAATAGAGTTGCTTTAACTAATATTACTTTCTTAGTTATTAATGTAATGTACAGTATAATGTACAGATTTTGTTGTTATTGGTATGTTAAACTCATAACGCATTTTCATTACGATTATTTCTGAAAATAACATGTGCCTTTCTAGATATTCTTTATTAATTAGTTTAAGCATTTTAGTGTAAAAGAATGTTATTATCTTAATCAAATTAAAATGTAAACTATTTTTAAAAGGTCTATAATTTATAATTAAACTATTTTTCAAAGGAATATTAGTCCTAATATAGGTTATTATTAACTGAGAAGATTTTTGAAATAATTATTTCTTAAAATCGTATATTCCTTCACATTAAATCATTATGATTTAGTCTGGATTTTGTTTTGCATGAAATAATGCTGCTATCTTAAAATAAATAAATAAAATAAAATTGAAATCTTAATCAATCTTCTAATGCCTATTCTATTATTTTCAATATTTCATAGTTGGATATTGGATCATTTTAACTAATATCATTTTCTTAATTAATATTTTTTAATATGTAGGGGAGAGTGGGGTCAATTGTAACATTTTTTGCTTAACTATTTTTAAAAAACAAAAAATCCAATATATTATTAGTATTAATTGACAGACGAGTAAAGTAGACTATCCTCTACTAGAAAAAAAAATAAATACCTTATTTTAAATGTTATTATAGTAATCATTAACAATTTTTGACAGTCGTGCACTTGTTACAATTGTCCTCACTTACGGGATCAATTACAACAGTTCATAATTTCAACTAAAACATAGTTAATTATACATATTATCATAGTTGTGATATATTTTTATATTGATCAAAATAGTAGTGTTATTTTAGGAGTAAAAATAATAATGAGCAGAGACCTAAAGGGTTAAACGTTTAACTTTAAGGTGTTAAAAATTTTAATTTATGCTGTGAAAGGTGTCAAATAAAATAACGCACATGCAACATAATATAAATGATATAGGAAACTATTGGTGGTTCTTAAAGAGTTAAGTAATGGTTTGTAAACATAAGATTATTTATTTTCATCTGTTACAATCGTCCCTTTACTTATTGTTACAATCGTCCCCAAGACGCCATTTCAGCTTCATTTGTTAAAAACAATGCTAGTTAATTAACAAAACTAATATTTTTTCTCTTAAATGTTAATTAAGGTGTCCACTTACATATTCGGTTAATAATTTTTATTTGTTTAAACAAAATTACTTTGCTACAATATAATATTCTAATACCAAAAAAAGTATTTACGTAGCGTGAAAATATCTTGTGTGATGCAACTCTTTCAAAAGTACATAAAAATGGTTGCCAGCAGGGGTGTACATGTAGATTTATTAAATACACCTTGTGCGCCACCTAGGAACCAAATCTAGAACCCGACACTCGAAATTTTTGCTCTGTTACAATCGTACCCTGTTACAATTGACCCTTCTCTCCCCTACTATTTAAAAATAGTATAATAATATTATAGTTATTTATATATTAAATTGCGAACATTTCGTTAATGATTATTGCTTGAAAACCACGTATGATTTTCTATTAGTTCATTATAAATTACTCAAAACTTTTTTGCCTAAAACAATGCTATTATCTTATAGAAAAAAAATCAAATGTCAAATGAAAAAAAAAACAAATTAAAATTTAAACTATAGAAGTAATTACCTATTCTATTGAGGGAAATAAAATATATTCTCTTTATCATTCTTCAGTTGAATATTAATTAGGGTAACATTAAAGTTATTTTCCTAATTATTATTTTTACTGTTTATTGTATTGTTACTAATTTTTTAAATTGAGAATTTATTTTCACAATGCTTATTTCTTAAAAGCACATATACTTATCCATTCATAAAATATTTATGCATTCATTATGAATTAGAAGAGACTTTTGAATATCAAATGATGTTATTACCTTAAAATATGGAAAGAAAACAAACTATACTTGAGATCATAGAAATATATATTTTTCTCTTCCAAAACACTGAACTTCTGAACTTCTATAAACTTTGAAAAGTGTAAGATGGAATTAGGATTCTTTGAAAACTTTTCTGATGAAAATATTTACTTATCGGTTACAATAGCTAACATAACAATCAAAATCGAACTTAATATTTGAGTTTATATCATGAACTTACAGAAAAGGTTATTAGAATCATAAAATTATATTACGCACTAGCAGATTGAAATAGTTTGTGCCATGCAAATAATTGATCTAAAATTTCAAAACTTTAAAGCGCAGAACTTGAAAACAAGAGACAAAACAATTTCTTCTGCCTCGATTAATATGTCGTATTAGGTGTTTGCATTTATGTGAGAATGGTAAAATGGTGCTTTGATTTTCTTATAACTTATTTCAATAGATCTTACATTGCAAATAAAATAGGTTTAAAAATAATTTTTTTTTACAGTGAAGTAAAACTAAATGGAATATATTTTTGAAATGTATTAAATATTTGGACACATGAGACCGCTTGCGGCCTTTTTCCCTTTCATCTTTAGCTTGAACTTCGTGGTGTTTCGTTGAGGTTGTGGAATACAAAGGAAGTAAAGGAGTATTCATTTGGATAGATGATCATTGAGTTCTGACTGTGTATATATGCAGTAGGGTGATAAGAGCATAATGTAAAAATATGAAGTATAATTTGAGCTAGGCTGGTCTGGTGAAAATGAGATTATGTATTTGTTATTGCTGTCGGGAATATGATGCATCACTGCAATAGTATGCTGCTATTGGTCTGATGTTCTCGTCTTCAGTCAAATTTTGATAAGATATTTCATTGAAATTTGCTGCTGGGAATGAATTTCCTATTTCATAAAATTTGATATTTACTTTAACTATATGTTTGCTTATTGCATCTATTTCAAGGTCATGATGTATTGTGTGATTTCTTACGAATTATCTGGCTTTTGTTATCTATCTTAGTATTTTATTCTGACTGACTATTTACTTACTAAGCTGAGCTTGTGTTATATTTCCCAAGACTAGTGAGGCATATGTAAGGATGAGGCAGACCATGAATAAATTCATACCTGCCAACATTCACTCTTTTCGAGAAATGATTTTCCAAGTGGGAGTAAAACAATTACCGAAAAATTATCTTCCTCAAAAATATATTTATATTTTAATCAGGTTGAAATTCGCTATCGTAAGGACTAATATGCTTTTATATATTTGTTGTAATTATTTATATGTAGTGGTGGTCAAACTGATTTAAAATTATTATTATAATTCAAAAAGTTTAGTGAAATAACATGAATTTCGCTAGCACTTTAAATATGAAAATAAAATCTTCCGGAAAATCCGGAAGAGTTGGCAGCTATGTAAATTGAGCAATTTTTTGAGTTTTAGTGCCATGCTTTATAGAGTAGTACTTGCCATTGATAGAGTAGTACTTGGAGTTTGCCGCATGTGGCTTGCAGTTAACTGGTTATAATTTTGATGTGATCCGGATGGTTATGTTTTGAGGTTACAATTTGAATTTTCTATTTAGAATGAACCCAAGGCATACCTGCCAACTTTTAATCCTTTCCATTATAATTTTTCCCAGTGGTATTAAAATGGAATTAAAACTTCAATTTTAAGCAAACAAATACGTTGTATTTGAGAAAACTTAAGTTGACAACCATGATAGTAACGCATATTGATATATGTGCTTAATTTTTGTAAGAATAGTGGTGATCAAAATTATTTAAAAATTAAATTTATAAAAGAAGAAATAGTATATATTTACTACCACTTTAAATATGAAAATAAAATCTTCCGGAAAATACGGAAGAGTTGGCAGGTATGACCCAAGGTATTTGACATTATCAGCTATTCTTATTGTTTCATTGAATAAAACTAGCTTGTTTTGTGGTAATAAAGAAAAAGAGAACAATGGAAATAAAAATATGGCCACCGAAGCAGACGTCTTCAGGGGGTACCAGCTCCGGAAGCCCAAGAGCAAAACCTTTTCAATTAAGCATTATATTAATCTGCTACGCAATCTTTACCTTCCCTAACCTTTTTTCTTCCTACTACGCATTTTAACAGAGGGCGTTGCTTTCTTTTATTTCAAATGTTTCTTATACATTGAGTTAGTTTCATGAAATTGCTGTTTGACCAGTTTACTGTGAGGTTTTGTATTTTCTTTTTTGTATTATATTCTCATGATTTTGTTTGAAATTTCTCTTCTGATTTGATTTTATGTATTTCTTGTATTTTTCCTGAACTTTTGCAAAACCTTCGGCGTACTCAGGGAGAAAATTTTGACGTTTGTCTGGCTCTCTCAATAGAAAAGGTTTTGTTCCATGGCTACCGAAGCTGGTACCCCCTGAAGACGTTGGCTTCGGTGGTCATATTTTTATTTCCATTGTTTTCTTTATCTTTATTGCTTCAATTATTCTTTCTTTTGAAAATTCTGCTGCTTTGCGCGTTTCTTTCAAAGAAAGTTCTGTTTTTACAGAATTAAATATTTTGTATTCTTTTACTTATTTGTTTTGTGGTAGCAACTTTTTCTTCTTTTTATTTCGGATGATTACAAGTTATGATTTTTAGCCATTTACTTAAAATTTTTACACCATTACTTAAAATTGGCACCACATTTATACGTCTTATATCTTTTCCTGTAGTTTACTGAGGGCTATGTTTGGCTTTCTGAGTTTCCCTATTATTCCGGCATCATCAGCATAGAGAACAGTTATACCATTGAAGTCTTGTCTGTCTATTGAAAAATTATATGTGTAAAGAATATATAATATTGGCTCTAGAATACTTCCTTGGGGACTTTTGCTTTGATTCTTCTTGTAGATTTAATATTTTGAAGCTTGATTTGGAAGTTTCGGTTATTTAGATAATATTGAATGATCTTAATGATGCTAAATTTAAAGTTCAGTAGGATGAGTTTGCAGATGATACCAGGATGCCAGACTCTGCCAAAAGCTTCTGAGATATCAATCATAAAATTTTAAATAAAATCATGAATCTATATTTAGCTGAAGTTGCTCTAAAATAGGACACGAATAATTTTATTTTGCTTACCGTTGCATGTGATTTTTGAATCGATCTTAGATATTTTCGTGAAGCTGATTTCAAACCTGCAATTGTATTCGCTCTACAAGCATACTGTTTAAAATATATTCTAAATCTTTTGAATACCAGTATATTATTTTAAGGTGACAAGGAGCAATTGCTTTTTAGAAATTATCAACAGATTGGTTTAAGATTTTCGGTATAAGTTTATATTTTTAAAAACAACATATTTAGAAAATTTCGGAAATATATTTTAAAATTTAAAAAAAATTAAAGAAATTATTATTTCGCAGTATACTGATTTCTTATATCATTCCTCTAGTCTGAAATATTAAAATGACAAAATAATTTCAAAATAATATACATTAGGTAACATAAAAAAATTAATTAAATAAAAATTGTTGGGAGTACTTTTTTCCATTTTTTACTATGGAAACAAATAACAGTAAAAAAGCAGGCAAGAAAAAGCATTTTTGGAAAAAAATCATCAGATTGTAATGAAAGATCGCATAAAAAGATATATAAATATTATGCTAATTACTAAATTCAAAAAAAAAAACTTTTCCAACAAAGTATTAATAACATTCATAAGTAAGTAGTAAAAAATTTTCAGCTCAATTAAATAAAAATTTCGTTAGAACAGTTCGTAATTCATAAATTTGCCTAAGAGAACAATTTGAGAAAAAATGGCTTTTTTTCTATTTATTTACTGCAAATTCTAGTCTTGAATAAACATTTACCTTTTTTAAAACATAAATAACTATAAATATGATCTTATGAATTAGTTAAATAATCAGATGCTTTAAAATTTTAAAAAAATGAGCACAATTTTCGAAACAAGCAGAAACTTGCTTGGGTATACAACGAGCTGCAGACAAGAAAATGCAAAAAAAAAAAAAAAAAAAAATCACCATAACTTCGTTAATTCTGCTCCAATTCAAAAAGTTTTTGTTTTAAAATGTTTAGTTAAATGCCTAAAAATATAAATAGTAGCAAATCGATTTTTTAACGAATTTTCGTTCATTTGAAAGTCTCTTATCGCCTTAAAAATCACTTGAGTGCATATTAAATGCCTCTACTTCTCTACTACGTAGGGAGTCGTATAAAGAATGCGCTAATACATTTTAGTCCGTGGTGATGTGCGTTCAGGTCATATGCTTTCGGTCTTAAGTGTTATTTACAAAGGAGCAGAAAAGTGTATATGCATGTATGAAAACCTTTACACCCTTTATGAATTTATATATTCAGACAAAAAGTATACTATAATAAAAATGATTTTTTTTTAAAAAATATTGCAACTTAGGTAAGATTAAGTACTTATATGAGTCCAATAAATAATTTATTCTCCCGTGTAATCTTCTACCTTATAGCTTTAATTTTATTTAGCTTTCAGAAGCATCACCTCATACATCAGAAGGCCTCCACACGGTTTCTTATAGGTAGTCTGCGCAGGCTATTTCAAAAGTGAACCAGTAGTGCGCATGAATCCAAATCCTTTTTTAAAAGTAATCGAGAGAAAGTTAGCATATATATTTGAGAATTGAATCCTAGGTGGTAAACAAGTAAATAAGACAAATATATATAATATATATATATATATATATATATATATATATATATATATATATATATATATATATATATATATATATATATATATATATATATATATATATATATATATATATATATATATATATATATATATATATATATATATATATATATATATATATATATACATATATATATATATATATATATATATATATATACATATATATATATATATATATATATATATATATACAGAGATGCCAACTTGCTCCGGACAGCAAATATCTTTTCAAAGTGGTAGTTTATCAATTGTGATTCGTAGTTTTATCAATTCAATTTAGTAGATTTTTATCCACCACTATTTCTAAAATATTCGTAGGCTTATATAATTCACCACTTGATGGAGCTCAAGTAATTTCATCAACCTTTCTGAAAATAACGTTTACTCATGCTGATACAATTTTGAACAACTCCAAAATCAAACAAACACAGTTTAGAGCAAGCTGCTCAATTTATTTTTGATTCCTTTTTAGTTATTCAAGCAAAGAGCTTGAAACATTCATAAAAGCAACTCCATTGCCTGCTTACCTCATTGCTCAACCAAAACTGCTCAGAAATTCCAGATGAATGGGATAGGGGCCGCTTCGCGTCCCAGGTGCCCAATAAGATCAAAACACTAGGACTAGGAACTCAAGTAATGCTATACCATTTACAAAGAGAGCAAAAATAGTCAAATCTTTGCAAAATTTTCTTTGAAGTTAATTACCGTTTATTTAATTATTTTGGCGTGTACGGAGCAGTTGGCATCTCTGTATATACACTGAAGAGCCAAAAAAACTGGTATACCTGCCTTATATCGTGTAGGGCTCACGCGAGCACGCAGAAGTGCCGCAACACGGCGTGGCATGGATTCGATCAATGTGTGAAGTAGTGCTGGAGATAATTGACACCATGAATCCTGCAGGGCTGTCCATAAACCAGTGGGAGTAACAGGGGGTGGGGATATCTTCTGAACATCACGTTGCGAGGCATCCCAAATATCCCAGCGATGTCGTAGATTTGATGTTTTACCGGCTTTCCGATACTCAAGGTATACTCGTGAAATGGTCGTACGTGAAAATCCAAATTTCATTGCTATCTCGGAGATGCTATGTTCCATCTCCCGTGCGCCGACTATAACACCACGTTCAAACTCACTTAAATCTGTATAACCTGGCATTGTAGCAGAAGTAACCGATCTAAGAACTGTGCTAGACACTCTTTGTCTTATATACGCGTTGCCAATCGCAACGCTGTACTTTGATTGACTTCATTCCCCTTTATTTGCATACTCATGTCTGTACCAGTTTTTTTGGTTCTTCAGTGTATATATTCATTAATTAAAAAAAAATTGACGTATATTTGCTGTCACTTTCTTATTTTTACTAGATACTCTATTAGATGTCTCTTCCGTAAACTCATGATTAACTTCTTGTTACCGTCAGGGGTAACAGGTTACCATATGATAAGCTTCTAGTGACATAGTAAAGTATACCTAAAAAGACTAGCTTAGTGATAAGCATGATAACTTTTCACGTTTTAAAGGGAGGATTTTAAGTTTCTTTGAATCTTTAAACCATTTGAAAGTTTAAAGCTTTGCCATGATATTTTTCATTAACTAAGGTTTACATTGATTTTAACAAACAATTTAACAATTTATTATTATCTATGAACAATTGAAACAATTTTAAAAGATCTGATAATTGTATAGGGAAATTTTTAAGTACTGCCAAAGTTACGTAAATTAAGTTTACCTTAACTGTTACTTCGCTGCAATTTTTATAATTTTAGGGAACTAAAACTTTTTTTTAAAACATCAAATCATCATAAAAATCATAATATAATACTCATTTTTAAAATAATTTTTGAGCATATATTTTACCACACATAATTTCGTCAGTATAATAATTAAGAATTGATTTATACATGCAATTAATAATCTGTATTTGAATTTAACTGTCTTATGCGATTTAATAGTTTGGAGACTTTTAACGTTCTAAAATATTCCAATCTCTAATTTAAATTTACCAAGTATGATTGCCGAACTAAATAAAAAAAATTGCGCAAGAATAGTTAAGATGTTTTTATGAAATTTCAAAGAGAATGCAATTATTATTCCAAACATATTTTTGATTGCTTAAAAAAGATTTTATTATATTTTAGCGAAAGGTATTCTAAAATATAAAAAGTTTAATTAAAATTAATGTTATTATTAAATATTTAGAACTTATATACGAGGGTTGCTATTTATATTTCTGGCCTAATAATGAAAAAACAAATATGTAGGATCGAAATTGGTTTTATTGATTTTCAAAATATTCTCCATGATGATCAATACACTTTTGCATGCGTTTGAACCAATTTTCAAAGCACTTTTTCCAGTCCGATTGAGGTAACTCCAAAACATGCGTTTTGAATGCATCAACCGCTTCTTCGGGGGTTCAAAATCGCTGTCCATGTAATTTATTTTTGATGTGTGGGAATAAGAGGAAGTCATTGGGTGCCAAATCAGGGCAGTACGGCAGATGACCCATCAGTTCGATCTTTCGCTCCGTCAGAAATGCCTTTGTTTGAGTCGATGTGTGAGAGCTCGCATTGTCATGATGAAGAATGATTCGCCTGTTCTTCTGCTTTTTTCGAATTTTTCCGATGACTTCTGGCAAACAAATGGTCGTGTACCATTCAGAATTGACCGTCCCGCGTTGCTCTAACGCCACTGTTGCCACATGACCGTTTATGCCGAAGAAACAGGCAATCATTTGTTTCGATGTGCTTCTTCCTCGAACAACTTTTGTTGATTTTGCCTCGTCTTGGAAGACCCATGCAGTTGATTGCTGTTTTGCTTCCGGCTCATATGCACAGATCCATGATTCGCCACATGTGTACATGTTGAACACAGCCTTTGATGTACCTTGAACGTATTTTTCCAACATTTCCTTGCACTAATCGACACGAGCCTTTTTTTGAGCGTTTGTCAGATTATGCGGGATCCAACGCGAACAATTTTTTTTTACGCTCAAATGCTCATGCAATATTTTATTGATGCTAGTCATACTAATGTCCAAAGACGCCTCTATCTCACGGTATGTCACATGACGATCTTGCTTTATCAGTTCACGCGCAGCATCGATCTTTTCTGGCACAACAACGGATTTTGGACGATCTACACGGGATTCGTCCTGGATCGAACATCGAGCACGATTAAATTCGTTATACCAATTTTTTACAGTGCTGTAGGATGGCGCTTTATCGCTGAATGAAGAATTAAGTTCATCGAAGCACTCTTGTCTTGACAATCCACGTCGAAAGTTATGAAAAATAATAGCACGAAAATGTTCACGATTCAATTCCATTTTTTGAAAGAGAAGAACTTTTCAATTTACTGTCAACAACATAAATGAAGCTATAACGGTAAATCGTCTGCTGAATTTATGTTTAAAAATAACAAACTTTCGATTAAAATCGTCTGCGGTCGCCTAGCAACACTTACTGTTGCCAAGGCCAGAAATATAAATAGCAACCCTCGTATAATTACTTCAGTCTGAAAATCGGAATCAGAATATTTGATTTATAATTATATATATAATTAATAATAACAATAATTATATATATATACAGTGTTCTTATTTATGCAAAGGATATGTGAAATACTGAATGCCACATATAGAATATTGAATTTAATTTAACTAAATTTCGGGGACTGGTTCGATGGAGATAATAATTAATGTTGGAAGAAATAAGTTCATTTTTATTTTATGAGTAAAAAGTATAGTTTTTCTGCCGAAAAAAACTAACATTTCAAGCTAGAAAAGTCATTCAACCGAGGAAATTAACATTTCAAGTTGTACTAACTCGTTACATACTCAAAAGTATAACCGAATAAAATAGCAACATGTCACAGATGACGTTGACAAAAGTTATTTTCATCGCTCTCAAAATCTCTCTTCCGTTTGAGTAGGGGTAAAGGTTGGTTTTATACTTCCTGATGGGCTTATACGAATCTTGTGTAGAAATAAAATTATCGAGGTTGAAGGTTTGATAGGGCTGACAAATTTCTGTTAAAGAGAAAATACTGGATGTAAAACTATTTCTTTTCTAGTCATTTATTCACTTTTATTTACTTTTATCTAAGTAAGAAACAGTCCGATATCTATATTGTAATTCATAATAGGATCACGCATACTTTTTCCATAGTCTTATAAGATTTAGAAAACGGGTCACAAAATTTGAACAAATATAAATATTTCAATACACACTCTATAACAAAAAAAATTGACGCAGCAAGAAGGAGCTGTCCGATTGAAACGGAAATTTTAGGATATGAAGACAATGTATAGAATAGTAAATGAATAAAATTTCAGTACAATTGAATAATTTATTGCAGAATTACAGTAACAAGTTCAATAAGGTGTTGACCCGCCTCTAGCCTGGATACAAGCTGCCACACGTGGTGGCATAGACCGATATAGCTCCCGGATGGTCTCTTGCGATATTTCCTGCCAAATTCGATCTAATTGTCGAACGAGGTCATCTACATTCCGTGCCAGATGCAATCGCCTTCCCATCATATCCCAGACATGCTCGATGGGAGAGAGATCTGGTGATCTGGCAGGCCAAGGAGGAGTTTGACAAGCTTGCAGACAGATCATAGCAACGCGTGCCGTTTGTGGTCTGGCATTACCCTGCTGAAAAACCAGCTCAGGGAGCTGCAAAATGAGCGGTAGAAAAACGGGTCTTAGGATGTCGTCGACGTACCGTTGTGCAATAAGCGTACCTCTAATGACAACCAAAGGGGTCCGGCTGTCTAAGGAAATGGCACCCCAGACCATAATGCCTTGTTGAGGGCCGGTGTGGCGTGCAATAGTGAAGGCAGGATCGCCCCTCTGCCCTGTGCGTCTCCAAACACGTCTTTGATGATCGTCAGGACACAGTTGGAAGCGGGATTCGTCGCTAAAGACTATACGTCCCCAGTCGGCATTATTCCAGCCTGATGGAGCCAAAACATTCATGCATACGAAATTTCAAAGCAATCGGATGATTGCTTCTTGGTGCTTCGATTTGTTTGTTATAGAGTGTATTTGTTATCACATATTATCTTTAAAGGAAAGCAATCATACAACATTTAATTTGTAAAATCTCTAAAAAAAGTATCTTGAAATTAAGATCTTTCTTCTAACTCTCTAGCTTTTTTTGTCTCTTCTAATTTTTTAAATTCAAAGCTTGCTTTTCAGGAGTAAATGTAAAAAAAAAAGTAAATAGATTATCAGTTTTTTAAGAAACTCTAAAGATGGCAAGCACGAGATCACTTATTGACGAAAACAATATTTAAGTGCCTTAACAAAAAATATTTATTTGACTCAGCGTAATTCTTTTTTGCAAAATAAGTGCGATATTAACACGTTCACGCCGGGAAAAGTGAAAATACTGGTACGGGAAAAGAGAAAATACTGGTAGAAGAACTATTTCAATATTAGATAATATTTAGGAGGAGTTAATCTATTCTCAACAATATTAATTCACTGTAAGAAATTTTATCACGGCGAAGAAGCAATTCAATATAAAAATTGCATCCGTTAAAAACAATTGGTAGTTATGGATTTTTATTATTCCTGGAAAAAAACTAAAAAATGAAATTTATTTGCTACCAATTTTAACTCCGGTGCGTCGCCAAGATGAGAAAATCTAGCCTGACCAACGCCTCCTATAACTGAAAGCCTCCACACGGTTTTTTATAGGTAGTCCGGTCAGACCACTGTGATGGATATTCACTTTCCGAACGAGTCACTTAATACAAAATCTAGTTAGAATAAAAAAGTGATAGCAAATATATGACTAAAAATTTGTTTTATTTATGAATATTATTGGTTTGATTTATTCACTTGTCAACCACTACAGATTCAATTCTCAAATATATATGATGAATTTCTCTCAATTACTTTTACAAACCGTTTTGGGTCCTTGCGCACAACTGGTTCACTTTTCAAATAATCTGCGCGGACTACTTATAAAAGACCGTGTGGAGGCTTTTTGATGTAGGAGGTGTTGGCCTGACCCACCGGTGGGTCACCCCGGCGTGAACGTGTTAAAACTGTTTGCTAAAAACTATCGCGATACTAATATGCAATACACACTCATTGACTGAGACAATTATTAAGTGCCTAAACAAAAGGATTTAATTTGATTCAGCATATTTCGTGTTCGTAAAGTAAGATTGATATTAAAACTGTATACTAAAAACTAACACAATTTTAATATTCTACTTATTACAAATAAAACACTTTACATCAATTCATCAGGTTCTTGTCTAACTATTTTACATTCCAGTTTTGCTCCTGATCTATTACACCAGGACAAATAAAACACTTCTAATCATAATGAAAAATAAAAAAAAGAGCATATTTTTTTAAGAAAAACTCTTAAGAGGGCAACCATAAAGTCAATTATTAACCGAAACAATTATTAAGTGCTTCAACAAAGAGAAATTAATTACTTCAGCGTAATTCATTTTCGTAAAATAAGTATGATATTAAAACTGTTTATTAAAAATTATCACAATACTAACTTATTACGAATAAAATAGTTCACATCAAATCATCAGGTTCTTATTTAACTATTTTACTTTCCGATTTTGCTCTTAATCTATTAGAAGAAGATAAATAAAACAATTCTAATCTTTATTAAAAAAAAGAGTATCATTTTTTAAAAAAAAAACCCCTCTAAAGATGGCAAGTATGAGGTCACTTATTGACCGAAACAATTATTAAGTGCTTCAACAAAGAGCAATTAATTACTTCAGCGTAATTCATTTTCGTGAAATAAGTATGATATTAAAACTGTTTATTAAAAATTATCACAATACTAACTTATTACAAATAAAATAGTTCACATCAAATCATCAGGTTCTTATCTAACTATTTTACTTTCCGATGTTGCTCTTAATCTATTACAAGAAGATAAATAAAACTCTTCTAATCTTTATTAAAAAAAGAGTATCATTTTTTTTAAAAAACCTCTGAAGATGGCAAGTATGAGGTCACTTATTGACCGAAACAATTATTAAGTGCCTTAACAAAAAGCATTTATTTGATTCAACGTAAAGCTTTTACCATTCTAAATGCTTCTTTTTTCGTTACTAATTAACCACTGCTGACTGTCTCTACTAATTGGTCGCCAAAAGGAAAACGAGTATTAGAGTTTTTACTCAAGGGTAAGAAAAAGGAAATAGCATTTGAAGAAGTCCTACGTGGGTTAAGAATCCTGAGAAGCACGCACTTCAAGAAGAGAATACAAAGAAAAGATTTTCTCTTTTATATTGTTTTATCAATGATAAGTTTTTTAGACATTTTAATGAACTTAAAAATGAAATATAAAGGAATAATTTTCAGTTATTTAACTGAACATATATCTCTATTTTTTAAAAAAAAGTTTTTAGATTATTTTTTTTATTTTATTACAATCTATTAACTGCTAATTTACCTACGACATTTTTTTTCATTTTTTGTTTGCTATCAAGAATAGAAAGCAAAATTAATTTATTACTGAACTATGGTCTGTTTCTGTATCACCGAAGAAAAAAACTTGTGATGGAGCTATTTTGTTTCTACATTTTCTTGTGGGAAGATAAACTATCTTAAAGTATAAATTTTTACGTGATTGTACTATACGTTTTTACTTGCGTGGTTTGTTAAAAAATTAATATCTGTAATAAATGTTAATAATTCATGGTAGTGATGACTATATTACTCATTCCATACCTGCCAGCTCTTTCACATTATGTGGGAGATTTCGCATTTATTTTGAAGGTTGAAGTAAAATTTCTGCATTCATACTTGATTCTTGTTTATATTCATAATCAATTCTTGTTCACATTCATACTTGATTCCTGTTTACATTCATACTTGATTCCTGTTTACATTCGTACTTGATTCCTGTTTACATTCATAATCAATTCCTGTTTACATTCATAATCAATTCCTGTTTACATTCATAATCAATTCCTGTTTACATTCATAATCAATTCCTGTTTGCATTCATACTTGATTCTTGTTTACATTACTGAAACGATAAAGATATTACATGTGCTGTAGTAAATGATTTGTGAAAATGTCACCAAAGATATTCAAAGTTTCCACCATTGGTAGCGATGCATGAGTTACGACCATAGACTGGGGGACTAGCTCAAATACACTTGAATTTTGTTGGATATCCATAGCATCACAGATGATTCTTGCAACTAAATCCAGATGCTGCGCACGCAATACTTTTCAGCGCACCCTAATGAGAGAAATTCATGCTTCTTAAATCAAGAGAGCGTGGTGGCCAGGGAATTGTTCTACCACGCCTAATCCATCTTCTGAATAACACCACCTAGTGGCGAATGATGACATTTTCGAGCTTGGGTTGCTATGCAAATCTGAATCCTTGCGTTGTTTCCTACCTTCCGTTAAAGTTTGGTCCAATAATCCTGGGACACCCTGTATAGCAGTCCTGTTAGTTATCTTATTGTGTAAGTGTTGACTAAATGTGAAATAAAAGTCCTCTGTCAATCTAACTTTTCCTTACAATTAGCAAAACGCTTTTTTGAGGAGTGCAATAGTTGTCAGGTATGCATTCTTTAAATAATCAAGAACTGAAAAGGTTTTACTACTAATTTTTTCAACATTCTGCGGAAGTTACAGCTCTGAAATCTAAGACTCTCGCATGAAAATCTAAGAATTTGGAAGATTGTTAAGGAGTTTTGAGAGCCTCTCTCGAAACATTGCTTCCAATGATGTGTAAGAGATTTTATGAATATTGAAGTGCTGTAGAGATGGTATTGGTAATGAACATTGTTATTTACGCCGAACCGATAACGTCCTTCAACACGAGAATTAAACCTTCTTTTTTAAATATCAATTTAATATTAAGAATGAAGAGCAGCTTACGTGCCTGAAAGCAGATTCAGGGATCGAATTTTCAGCTTTATTGATTTATCAAAATTTTGTGATGCTTAAAGTACATTAGGTGGCGACCCAATCATGATATTTGTGAAAAATTGACATAAACCATTTTTCGTCCTTGATCTTTTAATTATTATACGTTAGGATTCAATAACGTTTATGTTGTTAAATCACATAAATATTAATTTCCGTGGGTAATATTTGTGCCATGGATAATGAAGTTTTCATTTTATCTGAAAGCGTCATTATGTCATATAGATATCATTTGCGATCATTGACTCGAAAGTTTTCCATCTTCATATTTAATAAGATTCTGGATAAAATTAGATAGAAGTTGTTACTACGAATCTCTATGGGTGTGAAAAAAATGAAATTTCCGCTGATAATATTGGAGCCAGATACTTAAAAATTGACATGCAATCATTAATGCCAAAATGAGCTGCTAGTGATACAGACAATAAGCATTATTATTAATATGATCATTTTTAAGACATTAAATTTATTATTATTTAATTTTTATAAGACTTCTTTGAACTTATGGTTATCAATTACTTCCTTTTAATATTTTACTTGACAATTAACTATCTTGTCAAGTATAAAGGAAGTGTAAGACTTCCGTTCAAGAAAAATAGGATTGATTTAGACTGAGAAACCGTGATTTGGAAAGAAGGTTCATCATTTTAAAGTCAATTTCCTCTTTAATATCAAATTAAACTGATTTTATTTTATAACGATCGTTGAACAGCCGACCAAATTTTTGGGTTTACGACTACTAATGTATAACTCCGTAAGCTTGTGATTTTGAACACAATCCAGAAGACAAGGAAACTCCTGGATCAAGTATTGGGAGAAATTTGCCTTTGTGGGGGATCTTTTGATGGAACTGACCCGTATTTGAGTTACATGGGGAGAAAAACCACGAAAACCTCCTACGGTTAGCTTGGCGTCAAGGTCCTAGCTTTACCCATGATCCGTCTACAACTGAGGATGTTTTACGTCAGCACTGTGGTCGGGGAGAACCAGGTGCGGAATTTGTATCGACCAATCATCGCTGGGTTTCGAAACCGGTTCACCTCATTGGAAGGCGAATGCTCTATCCCCTGAGCCACCACGGCTCAATAAAATCTATTTTATTTTATTTTATCCGTCGTTGAACAGCCGACCCAATTTTGTTTTTACGACTACTAATGTTCAACTCCGTAGCCTTGCAATTTTGAACCAATCCAGAAGACAAGGGAACTCCTGGATCAGTACCCTCAAAGGTATTGATTTGTTATGGGAACGGGGAGGACTTTGCGACTCGACAGATTTAACGTGCATCAGTTACCATTTACTGCAAGGAGAGTCTTCGGCTGGCGGGAATCGAACCCACAAACTCTTGGGCGCGTAATAGTTCAGGATAACTTAGCGTTACCGAAGCTCTCATTTGATGAACCATGTTGATTGCAACTGAGAAACAAAAACGAATTTCGGATTTGTCTTCCAACTAATTACTATCCAGAAATAAAATAACTTTGCAAAAAGCGGAACTTGGTTTAATTATATGTTTACCAGTGATGGTCAGTACTAAATCTAAATACAAGGCCCACTCGAATCGCAAAAATATCACGCGTCTTGCGAGTCACAATTTATCGATTTCTGAACTTAGCGAAAAAAGGAAATCTGAATATGAAAAACACCCATATGAAAATAAAAGGTAGCCCACATCTGTTTTCGGTTCCATACTTCTTGTGTTTTCAAAAAGCACTAAGCTTCTGCCTTCAAATCCAAATACAAGCATTTATATTCAAATTATATTCAGTGGTAGGCAGAAATATTTTATTTCTTCAAAAGAAACCATATTAGCAGGGTACCCACAGGCGACTAAAAATGCGAGAATCGCTGATTAACAAAATTGAAGATTTTATTTAAGAAATTAAAATTAGCAACTTTTCATAGCTTATTTGTATCAGTTTATTATTAAAAACAGAATGTAAAAAATGTTTGTATTTGAATAATATGAATGTAAATCATAGTGGTAGATACGATTAAATAATTGAGGAGATAATAAATAAATAAAAGTGAATTGAGTTTCTACCTTATTTTACGTGAATAGTCGTCCTATATCAATGAAATATTTGTGCTAAAACTTTTCTCAGCTTTGAAAATAGAACTGTCTTTTTTAATGACCGCTTTGCACATAAAAGCTAATAATAAAACGTGAATGAAAAGGCATGTAAATAATATATTAATATTAGACTAAAAAAATTAGATCACCTAATTACCTTGAATCGATTAAACACTGGCAATCATTTTACGTTTAGATTTAAGTATATTCGTTATTATATTTTTTTATGGAAGTAGTTTAAAAAATGAACATAATTTTTCGTAAAGGAATTTTATAAATACTCTTTTCCCTATATTATTTCCCAAATGCCAAGATAGCATTGTTAATGAATATCTTATCAGATTTTAACTTTAATTTGCTTTAACACACAATGTTACAAACTAAGATTTTTGTAAAAGTCATTAATGTAATGAATACGAACAACTGTAACGCTCCTTTTATATCGATTTTTTAAAATGTTAAAGGGAAAGGATGTACGTTACGAATGATAAAACTCATGATTCTTTCGAATAGTTAACGAATTTAAACGTAAAAGAGCAAAGTAATCGAGTAAAGATCTTTGAATTCTTCTTTTGTTTGTTTTTGTGTATCACCTTTACCCTTTATGCTAATCAAATGTAAACATTTACGTTTCTAAAGTATTAAGAGAGAATTTGAAAATTAAAACAGGGTTCGAATAATCTATTTTAAGAATCTTTTCTTTTTACTATTAATGATAAGTAAACGCTCAAAGACACACATAATTAAACTTGAAACTGACAATGCAATTTTAAATGCTTTGTTTTGCATTAAAATAATGTAAGAACAACCTTGTAAGATCTTGCTGATCTAAGTAAGACAAAATATAAATGATGTTATCTCGGATTAAGAGCAAAAAATTCGCTCTATCTTGAATAAGTAAACGCCTAAAAATTCAAAATTCTGGGTTGCCACTGTTGTCTAAAAATGCTAAAGTCTTAACTAATAAAATTTATAATTTATCAATAAAATTTATTAATATAATTATAAAATTTATTGTAATAAATAAATTTAAATATAATTTTAAATTTATTAATGTAATGAGTATAATAATAATTAATTATTAATTAAAAATAAATAATGAAAAAATTATTAATAAAAATGTATTAGTATAGTGAATAAGCTAATTTAAGAGTGATAAAATTTATTAATATAATGAAATTAGGAATAGTCATTTATATAATTAATACGAACACTTTCACGAATTTTTAAAATGCTAAAGGTTGTATGTTATGAATGAAGAGATTCTTGATTCTTTTTGATAGTTAACGAATTTAAACGTAAACGAGAAAAATTAATCGAGTAAAGATCTTGGAATTGGTCTTTTGTAGAAACTCAATTCATCTTTATTTACTTAGTTATTTAATCGTAACTACCACCAGAACTTTCATTATATTATTCATATTTAAAGAGAAAACATTCTTTGCATTACCCTGAACTCTTTTCATTATTCTTTGCATTAACTTTCAATTATAAATTGAAAGAAACATGTTTTAAAAAGGTAATAATTTTAATCTGGTTCAAAAAAAATTTGTAATTATTAATCACCGCTTTTTACATTTTTAGTTGCCTGTGCTGGGATGCAACAAATGACTAGAAATGTAAAAAAGTGGAATGAATTCAAGTCATATTTAATTATTTATTATTCCTTTTATTATTTAATTCTAACGACCACTATGGCTTACATTTAAAATATTAAATTTTTAAGACAGCGGCAGTTATTTCTTTCATTTTCAATAGTGAACTAAAAAATGCTATGAAAAGTTGCTAATTTGAATCTCTTATACAAAAAATTTTGAATTTTATTAGTCACCACTTTTCTCATTTTTTATCGCCCGCGGCAACACTGCCTGTGGCATCTCAGTACTTAGTTCCAGTTTTGAGTCTCTGAAAGTAAAAGCGAACCTAACAAATTTTTTTAATCTACCAGTTTAAGGAATATTTTGAAGAAAGCGAAGCAGTTGCCATCCCCGAAATTTCTGAGTTTATGTCTTGAGTATTTATGTTTTGGATAAATTAAAATTAAGGCGATAAGACAAGTCGGGGAAAATAACAATAAGAGAAAAGACAAGATAACTCTGTTAAAATTATAATTTACTAATCCTATTTAACCCCTTGATATACGAAGACGTCTGGGAGACGTCATTTATTTCTTATGTCGAAACAATAATTGACGTATCTCAGACGTCTTCAACACAAAGATGCCAACTTGCTCCGGACATCAAAAAAACATTTTAAAGTGGTAGTTTGTCAATTGTGTTTATTGGTATAATAAATTCAATTTAGTAGATTTTAATCCTCCCTATTTCTAAATAATTCGTAGGCTTATATAATTCACCACTTTATAGCAGTTATGTCATGCTATACCTTTTAAAAAACAAGCAAAAAGAGTCAAATTTTTGAAAAATTTAGTTTATAGTTATTTACCTTTCTTTTTAATTATTTTGGCGTGTCTGTCAACATTCCGTTGAAAGTTGTTGTTTACAGTGAATCAAAGATCATTTCTATATCATGAAATGACATGTCAAGGGGTTAAATACAGCAAAAAATCTTGAACGCCCTGAACCTAACCATATTATTTGAAAAGTGAGACTACAGCCTCCTACATAAGAAAGCATCCTCACGGTATTTAATAAGTAGTCTGCGCAGGCTATTTAACACGTTCACGCCGGGGTGACCCAACGGTGGGTCACGCTAGATTGTCTCATCGGGCGGCGCACCGGAGTAAAAACTGGTAACAAATAAATTCCATTTTTTAGTTTTTTTTTCCGGGAATAATAAAAATCCATAACTACCCCTTGTTTTTAACGGATGCAATTTTTATATTGAATTGCTTTTTCACCGTGTTAAATTTCCTACTACAATGTTTGCAAATATATGTATTTTTCCTTACTGTATTTAATTTAAAGATGAGTGGGATAGGTGTCTAGTTTATTTAAATAAAGAAGAGGTAAATTTCCTCACAGAGAATTGTTGTTGTTGAGAATAGATTAACTCCTCCCGAATATTATCTAACATTGAAATAGTTCTTCTACCAGTATTTTCTCTTTTCCGCCCCGCTTTCATTCGCAACACCCGGATCGAACGTGTTAAAAAGTGAACCAGTTGTGCGCATAAACCCAAATTTCATTTTCGTCCGTTCGCTGTAGTGGAACTGGGCGTCTGAGGCCTTGCGGCCCTTTTCCCGTTCATCCTGAAATTAGACTTAGAAATATACATGACAAAAATAAAGTTTGGGGAGCAAAATGGAGTTATTGAGAGAGAAAAAATGGCACTTTCCCACTATTCGGTAATAACAAAACTACAAGTAATAAAAAAGTACATGAAAAAAGGTAAAATTAAAGTACAATGGGAAAATAAACACTAATGAATATTTACAGTATTTACAAAAATTTTATTTTAAAAGAGTTAAATTTATCATATCTATTTGAGAATTGAATCTGTAGTGGTTTGCAAGTAAATAAGACAAACCAATAATATTCATAAATTAAAAAATTTCTTGACATATATTTGCCTAAGAATGATGAATTAAGGGAAAGGAAGTGGCAACTGACTCGTGCGCTCCACTACCGAGTTTATTTATGTGCTTCTTCATAATATTTAGCGTTATCAACATATATTATTTAACTTGAGGCTTTAACCAACTAGCATTAATTAAATCCAGTTTTATGTGGTTAAAATGGACACATGGGAAATTTCTTGAGTTTCAACCGACTAGAATTGGTTATCTTTACTTTAACGCGTCAAACCTGGGTTTATCTTTAAATCTTGCTTTATTCGTAACATATATACTTCATACACATTTTTAACTTCTCAAATATTTCTTACAGGCATACAGAAATGTAAATTTTGGGAGAGATTCTTCTCAATCTATTGGAAAATATTCCTATGACAGTGGTTTATGGCTAGGCCCTGGTCCTGAACCTGCTTTTACAGTACCAGACGCTCCTTATTACAGACCTCCTACAGTAGAACAGATAGCTAGGACACCAAGACCAGTTACTGCGGTGGTAAGAAAAATTTAACTACCCAAAATTTAATGAAATTTGAACGAAAATTTGAGCATCGATGAATGAGATAAAAGAAATAAAATTCAATAACCAGGAGTTTTTAATTTAAAGAGCTAAAAGCTTTCATGGCGTGGCGTGTTGCTCTATGAATATGTTGTTTTATGTTTAATATTAACTCATCATGTTAGGCAACATTGTTTCATTTTACTAAAATATTCTTTTTTCAAAAAATAGAAACAGGTAACCTTTTTTTAGTACTTAATTTGCTAAGATGTTCGTGTGCACTGTATTAATGCAGATGACTTTTTAAGATCGGAAATATTTCAACTGTAGTCTTCAATTTTTTAAATTGAGATTTCTTTTCAGAAATTGAACTATTATAGTATAAAAAACTCACTCTGCTTATGTAGTATAAATATTCTACACTCTTTTCATAAACACAGTTCTCTGAAAAAATTCTGTTGTAACGCTCCAGCAAATGAATAAAAGTAATGACAATTCAATCTTTTTAACTAACACTTTAATTTTGAAAAAAACATATCAACATCTCAGAAGAAGCAAATGTTGTTAATATTCACGCAAATTCAGCGATGCCAACTGCTGTGGTTTTGACAAAAAGTTTTAAAAGATAGTAAAAAAACACGTTCTAAAATGTGCAGATTTTCGATTAATTTTGGTAACTTTTCAGATGCATACCTGCCAACTTTTCCGGTTTTTCCGGAAGATTTTTTTTTCATATTTAAAGTGCTAGCAAAATTCATGTTATTTCACTAAACTTTTTGAATTATATTAATAATTATAAATGAGTTTGACCACCACTACATATAAATAATTACAACAGATATATAAAACGCATATTAGTCCTCTCGTTAGCGAATTTCAACCTGGTTAAAACATAAATATCTTTTTGAGTAAAACTGTTTTTCGGTAATTGTTTTACTACCACTTGGAAAATCCATTCTCGAAAAGAATGAATGTTGGCAGGTATGTAGATGGTTCAATATAACTATGTGGGTTAAGCGGTTAACTGTTATTTTGCCACAAATTTATGCTTTGTGGGGAGTTATGATTTGCAGGTTGGCATCTATGTATCTAATCAGTGACAATTTTTGAGAATTTTAAATTTTACATTAAATATTGTTCATTTATTTTCTCGCAATTATTGTTCTTCTCTTTTCAGAGAACAAGATTAAAAAGAAATTGGGATGTGGATGAAAGAGCTCTGAGTACGATACCAGACGATCATCCAAGACAAAACTCAGAGGAAAGAAATTATAGGCACTGACACTTGATCTATAATGTGTAAAAAAGAATTTGATGTGTAAAATGTTTTAAGATTTGATGTGTAAAAAGTTTTAAGATTTTAAAGCAAACATTTTCAAGAGAATGAATTTATGAACACTATCATTTTTTTTACATTTTATTCACTTATGAAAAATTTTGAAAATAAAGCAGCAATTCCTTTCTGTCCATTTTTTTTCACTCTGTAATCCTTTAAATGTGATTTCAATCTTGAAAATAGTATAAAATTGATTAATAAATTAATTGATTTATCTATCATTTGATTGATCACTCAATCAAATTATAAGGAGGCTATGAATAATGCAAAGGTGATAGAAGCTCAATAGTGAGAAATCTGCTGAACCAGACTAAATCTATACTTTTTGTAAATAGAACAGACGTCTAAATGTTACGCAATTTTCTCACTCTCTACACTTTACGAATACTGATGTTCAACTCCATAGCCGTGTATTTTTGATTCCCAAGAAGACAAGGAAACTTCTGGATCAATTAATGGGAGAAATTCGCCTTCGTGGAGAACCTTTTAACGAAACTAACCAGCATTTGCGTTACATAGAGAGGAAAACTACGAATGCCTCCCACAGTTAGCCAGACGGCAAGCTGACCATGACAAATGATGCGTCAATCACTGAGGATATCTTACGTCAACACTCGGTGCAAGCCAGGTACGGAATTCGTATCGACGAGCCATCTCTGGAATTAGAACCCGGTTCGCCTCATTGGAAGCCGGGCGCTCTACCTCTTGAGCCACCACGGCTAAAAATGCTTGTTTAAAAAAATAGACATAGTCAGAAATACATGTTTAACCCTTTCAAGAGTGATTTTCAATTTTATGGAGAAAGTTATTTTTTGGCAGAATGCTGTTCTTCTTCACCATTAATAATATATTTCAAAAAAGTTTTTTTTAAAAAAATTAGACTTTATTTTGCAGATAGGCCTTGGGACATTGATGTCCGATTAGTTTTTTTCCAATTGGACATATGTTGTCCTACCAGTATCCAAGGGTTACAGGCGGTAATAAAATGATAAACTTTCAAAATCATGCAAATTATGATTTAAAACAACGTAAAAGGGTACAAATAATATTTATACTATGACAATAAATTTCCTTAGTATTATTTCAATTTCCCTTTATGTGAATTTTACTTTTTGCTTATTTCGCTATAGCTCGAGAACATTTTTAGCAGATTGAAAAAGTTTTGCACACAATTCTAAAATTCGTTTTTCCAAACGTAATTTCATGCAAAAAAAGAAATAATAATAATTTTTCGTCAATATTTTTTAATTATTTTACTTAAAAGAATTATTTTAAACTGAAAAAAGTTATTTTAAATTGTTAGGTATGAAATTTTTTGCATAATTTTAAGGAATATGATTTTACATGGCAAAATACAAAATTTGAGAAAAAATCTAATGACTACTTCCTGAGAAATTAAATTTTAAAAAAGTCAGCTATTTAAAATTCGATTTCTCAGGAATAATTTGATCGATTGTGCTCAAATTTTATATTTTGCCATCTGAAATTGTATTCTTTAAAATGATACAAAGTTACAATTCATTAAAAAAATTAAAAAAAAAATTAATTCCTTGCAATTTAAAATTTCTTCGAAGATTATTGAATAAAAGAAAATGATAAATAATAAATTATTTTTGCATGGAAATATTTTTGGAAAAACGAATTCTGTAATTGTGTGCAAAATTTTTTTAATTAGCTTAAAAAGTTTTTGAGATATAGCTAAATACGCAAAAAGTAAAAATTACATTAAGGGGTCCAAACTTTGGTTTGATTGGTCAGAAGAACGGACCTCTCCAGACTAGACAATTAAGACCATGTTTCCAAGATTGCGACTACCCCCCATATCTTAGGGGTCAGAAATCCAATTCCGGCGAAAAAAGAGTATTTTTATTCAGAGAAAGAACGTTTTTGTGTCTAATTTCGTAACTTAGAACATCATTTGCACTTATTAACAAGGATATTTGAGGTTACCCCCTCAAACTATAAGCGTCTTAAAACGTGAAAATCTGATGATTTGACCAAAAGTTATTCAGGATGGTCTGTTTTTTTCCCCACTGTACATTTAATAGCATTCTCTTATGAGAATTATTTCTTTTTAAGTTATCGTATTGAAAATTTATCGTCATTGAGACAATAAATTTTAAATTAAATTTTTGTGTTATTGCACATTGTTGGTTTCCGGGAGGAGGTAATATTAAATCATTCGAAAATAATTGTACTGTACTTAAAAAAACTGTTTCATTGACCAGTGACTGCTTAAAAAGTTTACTTTTTATTTATATTTAGCTGGAAAATAATATTTATTTAATTACAGTGTATTTGGTTTTCATTTTTAAAGTTGTTTGCAAATCAAATTTAAACAACAGCTGAGAGGTATTATAAAAATTTGGGCAGTTCCCCTTTCACAACTGTTATAAAACCTGTTTTGAGTTAAGCAAAACTCTGAAAATATATTAAATCATTAGTTTTTTTGTAGATTTGCCATATTGCAAAAGAAATTGAATTTATTAGTTTCGCATTAGAAAATATAAAAAATGAAAAAAGTATTTCACCAAAATATAGTCTAATTTAAGGAATTAATCTCCTAATAGGTGATGTACTGACAATTTATTTACATTTTTATCACAAAAAGCCTAATCATAATCCTGCACTTAATAATTTGGTGTAACAACTTTTTTTGGTGTAACAATTTATTCTAATCCTAAAAATGATTCTAATTATATACTTCCTTAAATGTACTCATATCAAGTAATTAAGTTTCGTGATTTAGTTTTAATTTAATTACTATTTGTATACATAAATAATAATTTTTTCTGATAAAAAGATTGCATTAAAGTAATAAAGCTAATAAAATTTTAATATTTCATTTTTTTAACTATTCAAATGATAAAAGCGATTTATACAGAGTATTATAATCTCGAAGTAAGCTTGAATTAAATACATTTAAGAAAAGAGTGCTGACTTAAAAATGCTAAGGAGATTTACGAAAACAAAAGACAAAAAGCAAAACATTTTGAAGTACTTGTCCTTTTAAACCAATTATACAAACTTAGAGGCAAAATTAATATTATTAACAAAAAAGTCTTAACGATGCCTGCAAAAGGTTATTAAAGTGCAATGGGATCTTTTGAATCTAATTTAAATGAGTTGTAGTGAAAAGATTTTAAATCCACTCTGACAGTCATACAAATTATGTTGAAGTATGGAGTTGTTGACTATTTTAGAATACGATTGAGATAAAAATTCATTTAGTTAATCCAATTTCCACATAATATGGAAATTTCCACATAATTGATAAAAATTTATTACTCTTGCTCATTCAGAAATGCATTGTCTAATTAGATAAAAGTGATTTAGAACATTAAATTTATTTTTTTGTTTTGCAATATCTTCAGGCAGTTGAAAAAAATATAAATTTATTAAATTACTATTACAAAATTCTTATATATATAAAGATAGAGAGCAATATATATATATATATATATATATATATATATATATTTTTAGAAATGATGGCATTTTACCCCTGCAAAGTGCGGATCGACTAAAATGAGATATAGGAATTTATAACTTCTTTTTATAATTGCTTGAATAATGTGACCAGCGTCCTAAAAAAAACTCAAAAAAATTGGTAAAAAAATTTGTAGAAGATCATTCGAAAGCTTATCTCTTTACTTTCAAAATAAGTATTTGTGTTAGAAAATCCCAATGAGGCATATCTCTTCTATATATATATATATATATACTATATAACTATATATATAAACTGCTGTTTGTAGAAAATGCAACACCATGAAAGAATCATCAGAATCAAATGAAATTTAATGCAGAAACGACTTGTACTGATACAAATAAATGATGAAATTTTCAAAACAAAAGAAACAAATTAAGCGTCCGAAATCAGTATTTGGTGCAGCCACCACGCGCTGCAATAAGTGCTGCTATACGACGTGGCATGGAGTCAAACAGATGTTGAATATCTGCTTGAGGAAGAGAATTCCATATCGCTTGTATGCGCAACCAAAGTTCGTCTTTGGAAACTGCAGGACGCGGATCACGAGTGAGACGCCGACCAACCATATCCCACACGTGCTCAATAGGCGACATATCCGGCGAATAAGCAGGCCAAGGAAGAAGTTGCATGCGTTGTGCTGAACAGAAGTCTCTAACAGTCCGCGCAACATGTGGGCGTGCATTATCCTGCTGAAAGATAGCTCCAGGGATGCCTTGAAGGAAGGGAACGACTTCGGGCTGTAGCACTTCACGGACGTATCTGTTGCTATTGAGATTACCCTCAATTCGTATCAAATTGGATCGTCTATGATACGAAATCGCACCCCAGACCATAACTCCGGGTGTTCGACCACTATGTAGTTCAATAATACACTCAGGAAGGCAGCGTTGACCGGCATAACGTCTAACACGAACACGGCCATCATGGGTCCACAAATTGAAGCGTGATTCATCTGAAAAGACAACTTGGTGCCAATCAGCTCGCCAGTCTCTGTGCTCAAGAGCCCACTGCCGACGCAGCCGTCGATGATCCGCCGTGAGGGGAATCCTGTATAATGGCACCCTTGCACGCAATCTACGGCGCAGCAGACGACGACGAATTGACGAAGCAGACAATTGTACACCTGTAGCAGTAGACCAATGTGCTGCCAGCTGCCTGGAGGAAGCTGTGCGATCATTCACCGCCATGCGGAGCAGGTGTCGATCATCGCGCTCTGACGTCACCTTCTGTCGTCCAGTGCCTGTTTTTCGAGTTGTTCGGTGCTCGTCGGTCCACTGCTTCCAAACTCGCATCACTGTGGAACTGTTCCGCTGCATACGAGCTGCTATTGCGCGATAGGAAAATCCTCCTTCTCGAAGGCCGATTATCCTCCCTCGTTCAAACTCCGTAAGTTGCTTGAATTTCTTATTCTTCCGTCGTGGAGGCATACTCAGGTCTCACTAAACGTTTGCCACTAACAAATAATCATAGACTATTTTCAACGTCCCGCTACAGCACTTTATTTATACGCTTTCAGCATCAATTCAGAGGGCGCTGCGCGCGCCACGCACGCGCGATGGCTCTGAAACTTTATTAATTTGCATAATATCCTATAATTGACATTTGCTGCGAATTTCATTTGATTCTGATGATTCCTTCATGGTGTTGCATTTTCTACAAACAGCAGTTTATATATATATATATATATATATATATATATATATATATATATATATATATATATATATATATATATATATATATATATATATATATATATATATATATATATATATATATATATATATATATATATATATATATATATATATTATTCATCAGCTAACACGATTATATCCGCAAAAAGGAGTGCTTTCTAATATTGTATCAATGTAGCCAAAGCAAAATATATCTATACAATATTGTGAGGAGCACTAAAAAACATATTTTGAAACAAAATACAGCACATTAAGTAATAAATATCACGTATAAAGCAGAAAATAAATTTTTAAAAAAAAATAGAACAAAGCGCAAAATGATATCTACAAAGCGAGTGGCGAATTCAAATAAACTTACATGTACCGGAAAATTTTCAAGCTTAAAATTTTAAACTTTCAAAACACTATTTTCAATAAGATAAAATTTCATAATATTTTTAAAAATTTAAAAAAATTCTTTCCATTAAAGGATTTTAACATAATTAAAAGCTTTAAATATAATAGTAGAACTATATTCTTGGTAGAACTATTTTCAATTATAATGATATTAGCAAAAATTTAGGGAAAATTAAGATATCCGATTATGGAATGTCACTGTGAAGAAGAGAAATACTTAGAGTTTGCAGCTAAATATCATAAACATATTATTACTAGTAATTTAACACGTTCACGCCGGGGTGACCCACCGGTGGGTCACGCTAGATTTTTTCATCTTTGCGGCGCACCGGAGTAAAAGCTGGTATCAATGAAATTTCATTTTTTAGTTTTTTTCAGGGAATAATAAAAATCCATAACTACCAATTGCTTTTAACGGATGCAATTTTTATATTGAATTGCTTCTTCGCCGTGATAAATTTCCTTACAGTGAATTGTTATTGTTGAGAAAAGATTAACTCCTCCCGAATATTATCTAATATTGAAATAGTTCTACCAGTATTTTCTCTTTTCCCGTACCAGTATTTTCACTTTTCCCAGCTTGAACGTGTGAAATATAATAGAAAACTTAGGAATTTAATGATAAAAGGCACGAAATTTCAACCTATTTACAGCATATCAATTAATAAAATTCAAAAATACTTTCCTAATGATCTAGATAGCTTTTGTTTACAGATACCAAATAGATTCTCTTTAGCTTTAGGTATGTTAACCGAACAGAAATAGGCTGTTTATTATTACTTTAAGAACTTCTAAAACTTTTCAATAATAAGAAAAATTTAGATAACTGTAAAAATTCAAAATATTTTTCTAAAATTGTTCAATCAATTAAGCAATTACAAAAAAATGTTGTAATTACTCCCACAGTCAAAACTAACAATAACTGTGCAATCTTTTGTAAAAAATTCTATGTTGAACTTTTAAATACAGAGTTAAGAAATAGTAAAAATTTTAAGCTTAGTAATTTAAATAATAGTATTATCAGTAAAAGATTTTTAGCTTTAAAGAGGTTAATAATTAAAATTAGTAATATACAGTTTCCTTACTTTATCAGTCCCAAATTTCATAAAATTCCTATAAAATTTAAAACAATCACATGTTACTAATACTTACCTAACTAAACCTGGCACTAATTTCTCAAACTACTTAAATAATATTGTTAGCAATATTATTAAGTATTGTTATCAATATTATTAAATATTGTTATTAATATTATTAAAGAAGGTTTTTCTTGAACTATCACTAATAATCCACCGATTTTAGAATTCATTATGCTTAATAAAATTAATTCTATTGAGACTTTTGATTTCGAGGTTCTTTTCAATAGCAATCCCCTTTCTAAACTGAAAGAAGTCATCTTGAATTATTACTATGATTGTAAGGATATCTTTAATTGCAATTTTGATTATTGGGAAAGTCTAATTAATTTTTGTCTCTTTAATAATTATCTTTACAATGGAAAAGACATTTTTATTCAAATTGATGGAATACCACAAGTATCTATTTTTTCATATCTCTTAGTTAAGAATTAATTTTGCTTCGTAATCATGATGATAATATTAATTTTAATTTTTTAGATTTGGGTATTATAAGAGAAGAAACTATCTGCTTTGTTGATTTATACAATAAAAAATGATTTTAATATAAAGAAACTAATTACTTGGAATTCTAATGTTTCAAAAAACATCTATTTAAGAACCATTTTTAATCAAATAAATAAAAGTAAGATAACATGTAGTAATGTTTATTTATCAGAAAAACAAATTGACAAACTAATTCAAATTTTGATAAAAATCAATGGATACCCAACTAAAATAATTAAATTTGATATAAAATCATCGAAATAATTGTATGTTACTTTAAATAAGTTTACTGAAAACTTCTTTGTTAATTATATAATTTTTATCATGTGCAAATCCATGGCTAAAAATATGTGCAAAACGGCAATCAATATTTCTTTGTCTCTCTCTTTCTCTCTTTTTTCTCTTGAATAATTGTTAATTCCATAATATCAATAAAATTGTATAATTATATATTAAATTTATTAAATATAAACTTCCTTAAATTATAAAGCCTAATATAACTTGCGCACATCCATTTTCGGGGGGATACTCCCTGGTAACTAACAAATAAAACGTGTTTCAGTACTGCGTTAAGAACGGCCTATAAAACAAAATCCCTCTGCTTGCGCTTTTACCTCTTTTGCGACACTGTTTTCCTGTTTTGTTATCAGGCAATTTTATTACGAAAATATTTTAAATCATTCTTGATAATTTTCCAGTACTTGTAAGTTCATTTTAATTCGCTTATCACTTTGAGGAGTTTGTTTTGTGTTTTGTTCTGTTTCTCTTTGTATTTTATTTTTTACTTTTTGCGTGACATTTTTTACATAATGTGTTCCATTTTATAACAAAAAAAAATTTGCTGAGTACTCCTTACACTATTGTATTAATATATTTTGCTTTGGCTTTATTGATACAATATCAGAAAGCACTCTGCTTTGCGGATATAATCGTGTGAGCTGAAGAAAAGATTATATATATCTATTTTTTTTTCTGGTTTTGTTTAATAAAATTTCATTCTTTTTTTTAAATATATATTTATATAAACTATTGTTTGTTATATTTTTACTTATTCCCCCCCCCCTTTCTTTTTATATGTCTATAATTTTTCTTTGTTTTTTTCTTCATTTTGAACTTATCTAATGAGTTCTGTTTACTTGCAGCTTAAGCGCAATAAATGAAACTCATTGTTTTTCTTAACTTTCTTCGTGTTTTCTTGTTTATATATATATATATATATATATATATATATATATATATATATATATATATATATATATATATATATATATATATATATATATATATATATATATATATATATATATATATATATATATATTTATTTCAAATTGCAGAGGTGAATTGACACGTTTAAAAGCAAAAACACAGGAACAAAACAAGAAAGTAAAAAGTCATTTCCTCAGGAGCGCTCTTGCTTCCCAATATCGCTGGATAGACGACGACCCGCGATGCCCGGGAATCCATTGTAGGGCTACAGTTTTGCCAAAATGGTGGAGTTTACATATCGCGTCCTGACATTTCAGAACATCGCAATTGGAGAGTCGCAATAAATCCGTTGACATTTAGGAAGTCCGAAACTAAAAGGAGAGAGGAATGAATGTCGTTTCAGTCCAGCCCTAAACAGTTCAAGATGTGCTCAGGTGATACCTGGTTTTGTTGGCATTTAGGGCAAAGAGGAAAGATCTTTTGATTAGCAGAAAATGTGAGACTTTTCAGGTGTCCACTGGCCAGTCGGGATAAGCAAGTGTTGGTCTGCCTGTCACTAGGAAGACGTAGAGAGAGTTCTGGTCTTTTTGCTTTATACCAGTAGTGAATAGGTGGAAGCAGCCACTTGTTCTGGGCCTTTTGCCTTGCGGAAAGTTCAAGGTATGTAAGCACTGAGGTGGAGGGGACTGGATGGTCTAGTCCCTTCTTTGCAAGAATGTCAGCCAACTCGTTTCCGTGAATATCGACGTGGGACGGGATCCATTGAAAGTGGACCTCATGCTGCTGGGAAATGAGCTTTACTTTTTGTAAGATCGAAAAACTGCTTTTATCTCCAATGAGGGCCCAATTTTTGAGGTGTTGAATTGAACTACGGCTGTCAGATAGTATCCAAGTATTTCCAAGGTGCCCTTCACCCAAGATGTTCTCTAGTCCCCTGTTGATTGCAACTAGTTCGCTTCGAAAGACGGAACAAAAATCGGGGTTTCGTTGATGAAGAGTGTAGTTCTCTCGAGGTGTTTCAGGAAACACTCCACTGCCAGTCTGTCTATCCATATTACTGCCATCAGAGTATATTTTGATGTCGTTTGGCGGGATTTTATTGATGATTTCCAGGGACAATTGTTTGAGGAAGTCAGGCACACAGTCTTTCTTATCAAGCATGGTAGGGAGGCTTTCATGGAAACTAACATTGGAAAGATCCAAACAAGTACTGAGATTGCAATGAAGATAAAGATGTTCAATATATTCAGCAATCAGCAATTGTGATTTATCATGACTAAAAGGACTGTTTTTCTTTAGCCTTTGATTGCAGGTCCAATTATTTAGGTAAATAGCAGTTAAATTGCCCTGGTCTAAACTGGAAAGTTTATTGAAATATTTCACTAAATTAGTTTGCCTTCTGAAGTTAAGAGGTTGCAGATCTGATTCGTAAAGGACGATCTCTGAAGAGCAGCTACGCTTCAATGATGCGAGCCACGTTCAGTTGAACCTTTTCCAATTTGTTTAAGTTAGATTGAGAAGCACAGCAGTAGACAGGATAGCCAAATTTACCTCTTAAAAGACGTAAATCAAATCCAAATTTATTAAGACAGAACTACAATTCTACAGCTTTTCAACTAAATAAAAATTTTATTATATCATTAATTTGCCTCTTTAAAGATAAAAATGAAATTTTCTGAGTTGGTGTTAACGCTTGATTGTTTCTTATTGCTTTATTTTGTCCTGATTAGTCAAGACCGAACTGCAACTTCTCAGCCTTAGCTATTATTATGCAATTTAAGTGCATCTTTAAAATCATTTGATAGTATTTAACATTGCTTAAATGCATAAATATAAAACACAGTTGAAAAAATATATAGAATTTCTGAAATATGAAAGTTTCAGAAAAGTACGAAATCAAATTTGTCATGCAGCTCGTAAATTAAACCTAGTAACTAATTAAGTTCAAATTATTCTGAAAAGTTTCATCCGTTTCTTTCATCATAAAGAAAAGGTTTAGTTTTGGTTGAATCACTTTCGTTTTCTTACAACAAAATTAATGAATGTTTCATCTTTCTCATTTTAATTTTCTTGCCAACATTTTGTATTATGCAGTTTTTCGACTGAGTAAAGAAGTGAAAATTTGCTTATATTTCTGCATTACGTACTTTCATTTAGTTTTAGAAAGTTTTTATTAAATCGAGTCATGTGAGCAAATAACATAAAAATTATCTTATTTAATTTATCTTTAAAAAATGAAAAAAAACAAAAAAAAATTAAATGTGCTGTAAGGATAGTAATTTGCTATAAATTATAAATAGAGTTAGTAGCTATAGCTTCAGTAGCAAGGAAAATAATAATTTCAAGTTATTTATTAGTACATATTTCGTAATTTTATGAATATTTTCGTGTCTAGAATTTTAGAATAGTTTAAAAGTAAAAGTAAGTGTACAAGTATGTATATGTACTTTATTACACTCTGAGAAATGCATGTCTATTTAACACTAGAGAGACTGAAAATTATTATATACCTATATTGCCCAAAAGCAGTTAAGATGAATGCATTGTGAAAGAATAATTAATGTGTAAAGAAATTTGTTAAAGTAATTTTTTATATTTTTTATATTATTTACAGTTATATAACAAGTTATTAGTAAATAATAACAATAAAAAAATTACTTCACTTGAAACGAAAATATTAATTTATGCATTATTATATGTAAATTTTTTGCAAATGAAAAAGCAGTTAAAAGACATTTAAAATGACTTTCTTTAGGCAACCTAGAGTTTAAATCGTTGTGATTTGCGCTTAAACTAAATACCTCTTAAGACAGTTTAACCCCCGTGTAGTAAATGGTGACTGGTGCTCGTTAAATTTGTCGAGTCACCCACTCCTCCGAGTCCCGATACCAAACAACTACTCTGGGGATATAAAATTGGAGATTGATCATTCTTTTGTTCAGGTCAAAATTACGATTGGTAGATAAATGAGTGGATGTATGACTGGGTCCGCCTAGAGCCCCTGAATTAGACAGGCCGACTTATCATTTATTGTTGGAGCAAAGAGCTAACATAAGCACAGCGAATAAATATTTTCAAGTGGCAGTTTATTAATTGTAATTCTTGGTTTCATAAGTTCGATTTAGTAGATTTCAATCCACCACTATTTCTAAACAATGCGTAGGCTTATATAATTCACCACTTTTTAGTTCTTGTAACATGCTTTACAATTTTCAAAGCAAGCAAATATTGTCAACTATTTGCAAAATTTACTTAGTAGTTATTTAACGTCTTTTAAATTATGTTGGCGCTTCCGCAGCAGTTGGCATCTCTGTATTAACATAACGAATAGTAAAATAACGTTAACTTACGAACTGGTTTGCTCCAATATTGCTTGATAGGTCAGCTCTGATAGTATAGGAGCCTTAGGTCCGCCCTATAAACGGGTTGACGTATGGGTGAGGCTAAGGCTCCTATACTATCAGACCTGGCCTATCAAGCAATATTGGAGCAAACAATTTCGCAAGTTAACGTTATTTTAGTATTCGTTATGTTATTACAGAGATGCCAACTGCTGCGGACACGCCAAAATAATTTAAAAAACGGTAAATAACCAGAGATGCCAACTGCTCCGGACACGCCAAAATAATAAATAAAGCGATACATAACTACAAAGTAAATTTTGCAAATATTTGACTACTTCTGCTTGCTGTATAATAGGCATAGCATGACTTAAGTGCCATAAAGTGGTGAATTATATAAGCCTACGAATTATTCAGAAATAGTGGTGGATAAAAAACTACTAAATTGAACTTATTAAAACATGAATCACAATTGATAAACTACCACTTTAAAATATATATTAGCTGTCCGGAGGAAGTTGGCATCTCTGAATAACTACAAAGTAAATTTTGTAAATAGTTGACAATATTTGCTTGCTTTTAAAAATGTAAAGCATGTAATAAGTACTATAATGTGGTGAATTATATAAGCCTACGCATTGTTTAGAAATAGTGGGGGATTAAAATCTACTAAATCGAACTTATGAAACCAAGAATTACAATTAATAAACTACCACTTGAAAATATTTATTCGCTGTGCTTATGTTAGCTCTTTGCTCCAACAATAAATGATAAGTCAGCCTGTCTAATTCAGGGGCTCTAGGTGAGGCAGAAGAACAATAGCCCCCTTTGCCTTAATGACGTACGACAACAAAAACAACAGCACGTTAGTAAATAATGAGATAAAAATGCATTCGCAAGAAATGATCATAGACATGCTAATAAGTTTAAGAAAGGGGATAACATCTTTAACTTCCGACCACTCTTTCTTCGAAATTTAACTTTCTCTTTCAATTGGAATATTTCTACAGATATTCATTTCATTTGAAATCTTCCCTATAACTTCAACATGTCTCCTTCAGTCGGAATATTCCCTATAGCTTCAACGATATTTCTCTCAGTCAGAATACGCTCTATGGCTTCAACATTTTCCTCTCAGTCGGAATATTCCCTATAGCTTCAAGATATCTCCTTCAGTCGGAATCTGTCCTATAGCTTCAAGATATTTCCATGAGTCAGAATACACTCTATAACTTCAAGGTATCTCCTTCAGTCGAAATATGCCTATCGCTTTAATATATCTCATTCAGTCGAAAAATGCCCTATACCTTCTCCTTCGGAATGTACCATATAAATTTAAAACATCCCCTTTAATAAGCAATACTGTTTTCATCATCATCAGAAATTAAATTAATTAAATAATAAATCCTGTGATTTTGAGGATTATTATTCAGATAATAAGAATTAATATTGATGTCAGGTTTACCGGATGCCATATCCCAAAGGGGTTAAAATAACTTCAAATCAAAACTTAATTATTTATATTAATATATTATGGAAGACAGAACTTCTGAAAAATAAATCATAATAATGAAAAAAAATTTGTCTGCAATTTCAGCTTACAAAATGATGAACCATCCTTCTACAGAAAACTACACAAATTGATTAACTCATTAGAGCCAATGTTTCTTTTTGGGAAGCATGTTTCTTTCTCAAAAAACTAAAGACTGCAAGACTGCTACCTCATTTATTTCATTCGTAGAATTTATCTTTCTTTAGTAGGACATTTGTATCTACTTTCTCCTGTTTGTGCATTTAGTCCTTTTAAAGGGACGGGTGATTGTTTTTCAAAGCAGAAAAATGTGGTAAACAGCCGACTCATTATTTGGAATAATTTTTCAGTTATAAATTGATTCTGTGAATCATAATGCGTTAATAGTATATTTGGACCTGGAGACGAGATACAGGGATTTTTCTTTATTTTTATAATTAGTAAGTGGGTTACAAAAAGATATATTTACTTGATATTGACTGATATAGGGTTTGAACAAAATTATGGAAGCCTCCCTATACCAACTCTACACAAACAATATTTCTTTAAGCAGCAAATGTTTTGAAAAAAAAAAATTGCATCGCAAAACTATTCACACAAATTGAAAGGTCACACTTGAAACTATTAGAAATTTTATCCTTTTTAACCATACAAATTTCGGATCGACCAAAATGACGAGATGAATTAAATAGCTTTTTTTTCTAATTTTATTCCCATCATTAATTTCGAACTCATTCTACAGAACTGCAATATTTGTATCAGTATGCTTTTTCAATTAACACGTTCACGCCTGGTGTTGCGCCTGAAAGCTGGTCGGAAAAGAGAAAATACTGGTAGAAGAACTATTTCAATATTAGATAATATTCGGGAGGAGTTAATCTATTCTCTACAATAGCAATTCACTATAAGGGAATTTACCACGGCGAAGAAGCAATTCAATATAAAAATTGCATGCGTTAAAAACAATTGGTAGTTATGGATTTTTATTATTCCTGGAAAAAAACTAAAAAATGAAATTTATTTGTTATCAGTTTTTACTCCGGTGCGCCGCCCGATGAGACAATCTAGCGTGACCCACCGGTGGGTCACTCCGGCGTGAACGTGTTAAAGTTGCATAGGTAAGGAAATAGTTGTATAGAAAGGAAGTTTTAAATTTCCCAAGCTGATTTTTGCCAACGTAAATCTTGCGTGGCCTGATTTCTTTTAAAAAAAGAGCAAAAAATGATTCTTCAAGCAAAAAGAAATTATTTTTCTTACACTCCTTATTCCCTTTCTTATTTTATAGCCAGACCGAGTTCAATTTCGTATCTATTCCCTTTATGTAAGTAATCAGGTTACTTGGTGCATTTTTTTTTTACTTTTGCTGTATTCTGTAAACATGGCAATTGTAACCTGTCTTTCTCACTAAAAAAAAAATAATAATAAAAAAATTACATAGACTATTTATCGAATTTAAAAAATGCCAGGAAATACAGTATCGTTAATTACAAAAAAATTCTGTTTCGAAAACTTATATACTTCTTCTACAGAGTATTTTAATGATTTTTACTTTCATGGACTATAGGCAGTTGCAGGAATAAATTTTCTACTTTTCACACTTTTTTGCATAATAGTATTTTCTTATTAACCCTTTGAATTCGAGGCTGTTTCGACTGTAAAATAAAGTAGGCAACCGCAAAAATTTTACATGATAAACTTACCATTTAATTATCGTAACCACTAAATAAAAGTGGTTATTGAACATTAAAATGTTAAAATTTAACATTCAGAGTAGTAACATTTAACATTCAGAGTAGTTAAGGAAAGTCATCTCTCGAATGCAAAATCCACTTCGCAAAAGATTGAAAAATAATTTTGCATTTAAACAAATACATCAACATTTTATAGGCGATTAATTTTTTTTCTCATGAATAAATCATTATTAAACACATCCCACGTATATTTTTAATATCTCACTCAAAAACACAGTCTAATTCTCAAGAGTTTATTTACGTTAAAGACCAAAATTTGAAGATTGTCATAAACCGAAAGACACGCTTAAGCTAAAGCATTCTAAAGGCATATATATATACATATCTCATTAAAGGTTATTCTTACAAACATTCTCGAAATCATTCAGAATTCTTCCCATAATAGTCGTTGCTTGTAAATGAATGAGAGCAAACTTCATCCATAATTTTCCAAACATTTTACTGTCTTGAATCAAAAATAATGATTCTACGGAGGGCTCGAAAAAGCCTCTTTGGTCTTCACTTTAAAGACACTAACCGATTTTTCTTTTAAAGCCTTTTTAATTTGCAGCAGGACCCTAGGGAGAATTGAAGAACGAGAATTTCTCCAAAAGAACATCAACCAAGTATACCAGAGTCATGGATCTCCTTATAATGGCTTAAAAGACAGGTACTTGGCTGAACTTTCTTTCATGGGGGAGGACAGGTTATTAAACAGTGGATGATAGTACCCATTACTATTCAGGGGGTATCTAGAGGAGCATTCTGCTTGGGGGAGTTGCACCCCCTTGTGATTAAGGCAGTTTCTTATACTCCGGTATTCATTTTCTTCTAAGACAGCATTTTTTTTTATTCATGTGATATATTTTTCAATGGGATAGAGAAAGCTATTTGGGGATTTTATCTTTGGAAGATATTTTTTTTTCTTGTTTTAATCTTTGGAAATATTCAGTAGAAATAAATTGAGAAGTAAAAATGGTCGATTTGTTACTTTATTTCAAATATATCGATTCTGCATTTGAACTAAAAATCGAATATTAGTGCATCAATTCTGTGAATGGGGTGATATTTGTGTTGTTTATTTACTTATTTTTTTAAGAATTCTCTATTTAATTTAAATTCAAATTTAGGTTCAAAAGATATTTGTGTTATTTTTTTAAGAGTTATCCATTAAATTTATATTCAATTTCAGTTTCTAAAAATATTTTTTCTTAAAGAAAAATCGATTAAAGTTTCACATTTACACAATTGAAAGGCATTTAATCCATCTTATATAATAATAATATGACTATCAGATCAATATGAATGTGTAAAATATATGTTCTGTTATTTTAAGCTTCGGAATTATTCTGGTAGAAATAAATTGAGAAGTAAAAATGGTCGATTTGTTACTTTATTTCAAATATATCGATTCTGCATTTGAACTAAAAATCGAATATTAGTGTATCAATTCTGTGAATGGGGAGATATTTGTGTTGCTTATTTACTTATTTTTTAAGAATTCTCTATTTAATTTAAATTCAAAAGATATTTGTGTTATTTTTTTAAGAGTTATCCATTAAATTTATATTCAATTTCAGTTTCTAAAAATATTTTTTCTTTAAGAAAAATCGATTAAAGTTTCACATTTAAACAACTGAAAGGCATTTAATCCATCTTATATAATAATAATATGACTATCAGATCAATATGAATGTGTAAAATATATTTTCTGTTATTTTAAGCTTCGGAATTATTCTGGTAGAAATAAACTGAGAAATAAAAATGGTCGATTTGTTATAATTTTTCAAATATATCGATTCTGCATTTGAACTGAAAAACGACTTTTCGTGTATCAATATTGCGAACAGGGAGATATTTGTGTTATTTATTTACTTTTTAAAAACAATTATCTATTTAATTTATATTAAATTTTAGTTTCTAAAAAAGATTTTTCTTTAAAAAAAGGATTAAAGTCTCCCAATTACACTTTTTAAAATTATTTAAACTTTCATATAATAAATATTATGACTAACAGATCAATATAAATCTTTAAAGCATCAATTTGTCTCATGCCTCTTAATCTCTTCTGGCCGTATCATTGTAAATCTTCAATGATATTAAAAATCAATTTGAGCATTCAGGGGGTGATCAAAAATATGGAAATAATTTTCCATATTTTTGATCAAAGTATACAATCATTCTTTTCTCAAAAAAAAAAATTTGGTTGATTTCACTGAACAAATTTAATTGAACTCATTTTATTGAATTAAAATTTTTCATTCAATTTCAGTTTCTAAAAATGATTTTTCTTTAACGACAATCATTTAAAGTCTCCCAATTACACTTTTTAAAGGCATTTAATCTATCATATAATAAATATTAAGATTACGAGATCTATACGAATGAGTAAATATTCAATGAAATTATAAAACAATTAGAACATACAGGAGTTGGACAAAAATATGGAAATGCTTCTACACTAACTATACGTATATAATCATTCTTTTCGCAACAAATAATTTGAAAAATTTTACTTGAACAATTTGAATTGAGCAATTTCTTTAAAATTAAATAAATTATTCGATGCTTGATCTTACCTAATTCGGTTATGGCAGCTTCAAATCTGGAATTAGTTTTGTTCATAAAGCTAAAGATTATTTTCAAAATGATATTTTTATTTTTGTTTATTTTTCATCAGCTTTTTTGTTAGTTCACTGCCACTGGGAAAAAACCTTAAGTATCAACTTTAATTGCTGGTGAACATGCACTAATTAAAGTCACAAATGGTAAAACCACTACTTTGTTCAAAAGTAATTTTTTTAAAAATTTTTTTTACGTGCTTCGTCACGTTCTTGAAACTATAATGAAAATTACCTGATAGATAACGTGTTAAAACAAATACTGGCAGATTCAAAAACACATGCAGCTTAATTGAACAATATTTTTTTAAAAGCTTATCTTAATTAAAATTAGTATTTAGCCGAATCCATAGGGCATTAAGCAATTGTTAATTAAAAATACTTTAAAAAATTGTTATTAAATGCTGAATAATCTTAAATAGAATAATTATCCCAGAAAAAAAATGCAAAAATGCAGTATTTTATTGGATATTTTAAGAAACTTAAGAGATGATTTTTTTTTTATTATTTTGGTTTAAATAGTAATTTATCATTGAATAAGGGATGAAAAATTAAGTATAGCAGCCTTAATCTTTATAGAAAGAATGATTTTTAATAAGGATTATTGAAGTTTATGGTGAAACCCTATAATCTTCCACGCTTTCTTTTCCTTGATAAATTTCCAGAAATATTCATCACTAATTAATTTTCAGATTCTTAGTAAGAGCATTTAAAACTTATTATTATAGAAGCTATTGAACCTTTTTTAGGAGATGAGGATTAAAAAAAATTGAATATTTTAGATTTATTAACTTTTTTGTTCTCTGATAAAAAAAAGCAGGTGTGAAAAAATATTAAAAATAAAAAATATGTGAGTCAGAGGAATTAATTATAATTAATTGCTAAACAACTTTTTAAGTATGCAGCATATTTCTCTGAAGCAATTTAAGCTCGATATTACGCTGAATGTATTAATTGTTTAAGTTGACTATAATTTTAATGCAACTTTAAAATAAGATTTGATGTAATGGAATTTGGAATTTTCCGATTTCCAAAATTTAAAATACAATGATAACGCTCAGCATAATTTTCACAATTTTCAGTTTTGTTAAAAACATTAACATGTTAAAAAAAATTATGTCTTTATCGCCAAACATCAGACCTGTCAATAACTTTAACTTTTAATCGTAAATTTAATCCTCATATTGAAAGGGACAGCAAATGCATATTGTTTAAAAAGAAAAAAAATGACCCTGAATAACTTTTGATCTTGTGATTGGATTTCAACTTACTGGGAATCAATATTGATGGTTTGAGGGGGTGAACACATTTAATTAGTGCAGGAGTTTAAAAACCAGTCACAAAAGCATACTTTCTCAGAATAAACATACCTTTAAGTCAATATATTTGGATTTATGACTTTAATATAATGAGAGAGTTGTCGCAATCTGGGTAATATGGTCCCACTAGTTTGATCAGGAGAGCGGTTGAAAGTTTGGACCCTTAATGTTAAATTTACTTTTTGCATATTACGCTGTATCTCGAGAAATATTTAAGAATATTTGCACAAAATTCTAAAATTCGTTTATCCAAAGAAAATTCCATACAAAAAATACTTTTTTCTTAAGTATTTATAATTTTTGTTATTTTATTAGATAATAATTCAAAAATTTCTGAATAGTAAAGTTCACGAATTTTTGAATCATTTTAAAGAATGTAACTTTCTATAGTAAAATGAAAAAGATGAGCTAAATCGGTCAAATAGTTCCTGAGAAATCGCATTTTAAAAATTTCCTAGATTAAAATTCAATATTTCCAGAACATATTCGACTGATTTCTTTCAAATTTTTTATTTTACCCTAGCAAATTTTGTTTCAAAAAATGATGTAATCATTTGTATACTTTACCGTCAAAACTTTTTCAACTATTGTTAAATAAAATAATAAAATATAATAAATATTTGCTAAAAGTTACTTTTTGCCTGCAATTATCTTTGGATAAAAGAACTTTAATTTCAATTCAAGGTGCAAATTTGTTTTTAGTTTGCTTTTAAACTTCTCAACACATGGTGAAATACGCAAAAAATAAAATTAATATTAAGGGGCTTAAATTTGACCATCTGATGGAATGTAGTGTGATCTATTCATTATTTACGTTCAATAAGTTATAAAGTCAGTGCTCGTACAGTCCTTAGAAAATTTTAATAAAGCTGTTAATATTCTAATAAAGAATTAAAAATTTATTTTATTAGCTTTCACTTTAAAATTAAAAATTCCACTGCCTTCATTCAGCGACTAGTTATACTTAAATAGAAATATTATTAGAAGTGAGAACACATTTTATTAAATTAAATTTTATTTTTTAATTTGGCTGCCACTATTTAAATTTTTAAAGGACCGTACGAACCCTCAAAGTGGAAGGTTTAAAGTAAGATTTTTGAAAAAGAAAATTTTATTTAAATTAACTTTACTTAGGGCCTTAATTTCTTTCTGGGTGGTTAGGGACAAGCCTCCACACGGTTTCTTATAGGTAGTCTGCGCAGACTATTTAAAAAGTGAACCTATTGTGCGCATGAACCCCAATTTTATTGAAAAAGTGTCTGAGAAAAATTTACCATAAATGTTTGAGAATTGAATCTGTAGTGGTAGACGAGATAATAAAACAAACCATAAATTAAACAAATTTTTGAACATATATTTGCTACCACTTTCTTATTTTTACTAGAGTTTCTATTAATTGGCTCTTTCGTAAACTGGTTTACTTTCATAGTGGTCTGATCGGACTACCTGCAAAAAACCGTGTGGAGACTTTCAGTGCTAGGAGGCGTTGCACAAACTCGCTTTCATGAAAATTTTGCTAGAAGCAAAAAATCCTCTCACCGTTACTCCCATGCAAAAGAAACATTACACATTTCACAGTAGGTGATAGTAAACTTATCTTGGAAGTCAATATGCATTCTACCTGCCAACTTTCACTCCTAGTAAATCACTAATAGATTTTCTGAGTGGTTGTAAAACAATAAACGAGAAACAATCTGACATTTTGAAGCCGTTGAAATTCGCTTGCGCAAGAATTATTATGCTTTGATATATTTATTATAATTATTTATATGTAGTGGTGGTCAAACTCATTTATAATTATCATTATAATTCAAAAAGTTAATTGGAAAAATCTGAATATTGCTACCACTTTAAATATGAACATAAAATCTTCCTGAAAATCCGGAAGAGTTGGCAGGTATGATGTATATTTATTTACATAATTATTGAAAAATACCATAGCTCTCTCACCACCTTTTTTTTCAGTTTTTGAAGAAAAAAAATATCGCTCCAATCGATAATTTCTTTCACAGCTCAATTGATGCGATTCTGTATTCTGAATGATTTAGCTGTGGTGGCTCAGGAGATAGAGCACTTGATTACCAATGAGGTGAACCGGGTTGATACGAATTCCTCTCCCGGGTCGTACCATCACCTCCTACATCAAGAAGCCTCCACACGGTCTGTTATAAATAGTCCGCGCAGACTGTTTAAAAAGTGAACCAGTTTAGCGCATGAATCCAAAACCTTTTACAAAAGCAATTGAGAGAAATTTATCTTATATATTTGAGAATTGAATCTGTAGTGGTTGACAAATGAATAAGGCAAACCAATAATATTCCTAAATGAAATAAATTTTTGGTCATATATTTACTACGACTTTCTTATTTTAACTATATTCTGTATTAAATGACTCGTTCGGTTAGTGGATATTCTTCGCAGTGGTCAGATCGGACTACCTGTAAAAAACCGTGTGGAGGCTTTCAGTTATAGGAGGCGTTGGTCGCACTGACCACTGTGTTGACGTACAATATCCTCAGTGGTAGACAAATCATGGGTTAGAGCAACGCCTCCTATAACTGAAAGCCCCCACACGGTTTTCTATAGGTAGTCCGATCAGATCACTATGAAGGATATCCACTTACCGAACGAGTCATTTAATACAGAATATAGTTGAAAAAAGAAAGTGGTAGCAAATATATGACTAAAAATTAATTTTATTTATAAATATTATTGGCTTGCCTTATTCACTTGTCAACCACTACAGATTCAATTCTCAAATATATAAGATAAATTATCTCTCAATTAGTTTTATAAAAGGTTTTGGATACATGCGCGCAACTGGTTCGCTTTTTAAGCAGTCTGCGCGGACTACTTATGAAAGACCGTATGGAGGCTTCTTGATGTAGGAGGTGATGGTTAGAGTCCCCTTGCCGTCAAACTAACCGTTTGAGGTTTCTGTGGTTTTCCTCTCCCTGTAATACAAATGCTAATTAGTTCCAACATAAAGTCCTTCACGAAGGCAAATTTTCCCAATACGTGGTCCAGGAGTTCCCTTGTTTTCTGGATTGGGTTCAAAATTACAAAGTTGCGGAGTTGAACATTAGTAGTCGTAAACCCAAAATTGGGTCTACTGGTCAGTGACGGTTATATAAAAAGATCATTTTGTGTGTGACCTTCATTCAATTCTGGGTGGTTAGGGACAAACTAGCCATTGTAGAAAACTTTGCCGGTAGCAAAAAAACCTTCCACTGCACAGTGGGCCAGCATCCAAGGTTTCGTGGCGAAAAATAGTATTTAGATAAAATTTGTTTCAAAATTTGGGGCTTTTTGTTTAGGGTTTTCATGTGCAGGTAAATTGAATTCATAATTGAAATTTTGACATACATAAAAAATTCCAAAAACAAAACAAAATGGCGGTTGAAATATAGCGTGCAAAAATAAAATAAAAATAATATAGTACGTTTAAATAATTAAATATGTAGCATTGAAAATATAATAATTTTCCTAATTTTATATTAAAAATGAAAAGCAAATTATATTTCCGAAGTAATATTACGAAATAAGCCGAATTAATTACAAAATGAAGCGAAAACATGAAAAAAAAACATATTTTTTGTCTTTTGGTGTATTTAGTCCACCTTTGCAATGTGGGCAAAATGGGGCAGGTTTTTTCGAAAGAAGAAACATCAAAGAAGACAACAAAAAAAGTTTAGCTAATTACCTCATGGAACTTTTTGAAGAATGATTCAAGCATTGTAAAATGTCAAATGATAAGATATAAACTATAAGTTTGTCAAGAGTATTAACTAATAATTTCAGACTAATTACCCTGATAAAAATGCAACAGTAAGGTGAAATTTCTATATATATTTCTGAAATATAAATTTAAAAGTTATATTCAAAAAAAATTATTTTAACCTATTTTCCATCACATTGTTCTCTTGTTGGTCCAAAAAGTAATATATAATGTTTGGAATGATAATGAATACTTAATTTGGGCGATATTAAAACTGCCTAGACAAATTTTAGTTGAAAATTTAATTTTGACTTTTGGCCAAAGATCATGGTCATCTGGCCCACTGTGCACTGTTACTCCCATGACAAAGAGAATTTAGACATTTCATAGTTAGTTTGAATAAGCTTATCTTGAAAATACAATCTATATTATTTTTTTACATAAATATAGATAAATAATACAACTCTTTCTTATTGTAAAAAACGCATTAAGATAATTGATATGAGGCAACATGCCTCAAAACATTGCTGCGCTCAGTTACTGCGAATCTTTACTGTGCATGATTTGCAACCCCAATGCAATTTGAAAAAAAAATGATTAACATATGAGAATTTCCTTATTACCTTTGGTAGGTGTTTTTTTAAATGTAATCTTCGAAAATATTTTTCACAATAAAGATACATTCAAATGATCATTGTTTTAAATCAACGTTTAATAAATCAAAATAAAGTTACTAAGATGTAAAATGATGATCTAAGTAAAATACTTTTTTCTAATAGGTTTCTTTTTTATTAACTTAAGACTTTTAGCACTTAATAACTTACTCCTATACTCCTATTTGATTGATGAATCACTTATAATAGTTGACAATTCAGACAGTAAAAGTACTCCAGAGAGGATTTAAAACGCTTTTAGTACTTATGTCCTCTTCTTGTAAAACATAGGATTTCTTACTTAAACGGGTTTTTTATGACATAGATTAAAATAAGTTTTTATGTTATGCTCAATGCACTTAAAGGAGTTTATTTATATTTATGAATGTACTTTTTGATATCGATGCTTGAAATCAGTGTTAGAGTTATATATAAATTAGAGAAGTTGTGTTAATATAGTATTTAGAAGTGGTTGTAAATATTTTATGTTTAATTATCGGCTTTTACGAGTTTTGAATATTTACCATGTGTTAATCAAAGTATATTTTTAATTAGTGTTTCTTATTCCTGCCTTAGTATTTAGAAAAAAATAACTAATATTTGCAAAGATGCCAACTTGCTCTGCGTTGTAAGAAATATTTTCTAGTAGTAACGAAATATAAGTGATATTAATTTAGTGTTTTTTATTTCAAGTAATTTTTTCACCACAACGTATTAAAAATTAAACGTAACATATGAAATACAACTTTTTACTATAACAGAGCTGCCAAAAATTTCTCCGTTTCGTAAAAGAAATATTTCTAGTGGTAGCAAAATTTGATTTCTTAAATTAATTTTTCCATTGCTATACATCAAAATCTCATACATTGCAACTTTATTTCAGTTATCTCGTGGTGCCACTTTTAAAAAGTGGGCGTAAGTACCCTTATTCATCAAGTTTTACTATCTAAACTACCACCAAGTTATTAAACTTTTTTAAGAAAATGGAGCAGTTGGCATCACTAATATTATCTCTTGGTGGCACTTTTAAAGTGTAAGCGTAAATAAATTTATTTCGCAAATTTTACTATTAATTTCATACCTGCCAACTCTTCCGGATTTTCCGGAAGATTTTACTTTCATATTTAAAGTGGCAGCAATACTCAGGTTATTCCAATTAATTTTTTGAATTATAATGATAATTATAAATGAGTTTGACTACCACTTCATATAAATAATTACAATAAATATATAAAAGCATAATATCCTTGCCCAAGCGAATTTCAACGGGATCGAAATGTAAATATATTTTTGAGACAGATTGTTTTTCGTTTATTGTTTTACAACCACTCTGAAAATCCATTCTCGGAAAGAATGAAAGTTGGCAGGTATGTAATTTGCTACCAATTTGTTAATTTTTTTTTGAAAAGTGGAGCAATTGGCATCAATTTATTTTAAATTCATGTCTTTATATATATTACTTTGTATTGTTTAAAGGTATTGGCAGTTAAATTTGCACTAAAACTAATTTACTAACTCAAAATTAAAATATTTAATCTGAAAAAAATTCAAATGTTAAAGCTTAAAAAATTTCAAATATTTGAGCTTAAAAAAATTTAAATATTAAACTTTTAAAAGTTTGTCGCATCACTTGCACACTTACTGCAAGACTAAAATTTTTAATCAAAATTTGCTGTTTTGGAAAGGATTAAAAGAATCTCCACTGTTTGCAAAAAAAGTTAAAATTAATGTATTATTATACATTAGGTCTGGAATTCAAATTGGAACTTAGAAATTAAATAGGCGTAAAGCATAGTACATAAAAAGTAACAAGTTTTAAAATTTCATTTCATTCATTTAATTAAAACATTCTTGTTAAATATACATTCCAAATTATTTGTTTATTTTCGGAGCTTCGTTGAAATGTTTTTAAAAAATTAGACTATATAATATTTTACCAAAAGAAAAAAAAAAGATATGAAAAACGAAACAAGTCTTATTTATCAAACGAAAGCACAAAATAAATACATACAGCTAGCAAAAATTTATTTCTGAAAAAAAAAGAGTAAATATTTTTATGCTCTGATGAAATTCAATAAAGTTTAAAAACTCGGTAAAATATTTTCGTCAAGATATGATGTATTTTTCAGCTCTATTTTTCTTTTGTCCTAATGTGCATAAAAATATAATATACTACATTGTCACTTTATGTATGGTAATTGCGTTCAAAATATTACGTTTGAAACATTTACGTTTATAAATTACGTTTATACATTAAAAACTACCACTAGAAAATATTTATCCGCTGTCCGGAACAAGTTGGCATCACTGTATTAGTAAACAATCGGCATGGAATTTGAAATGGAGCTTAAGAATTAAATAGACGTAATGCATCGAAATGCATAGTTATATAAAAAGTAACAAGTTTATAAAAATCAATTTCATTCATTTAATTGAATCATTTTTTTAAAAAATAGGTTTAAAATTATTCGCTAATTATGTTTTAACAGATTTTTCTTTAAATAAATTTGTATAGGATAATATTAGCTACTACAGCCGTGGTGGCTCAGGGGATTCAGAGATGCCAACTGCTCCGGACAAGCCAAAATAACTGAAAAAAACGGTAAATAACTACAAACTAAATTTTGCAAATATTTGACTATTTTTACTTGATTTTTAAAAGGTATAGCATGACATAACTACTTACCTACTTTATTTAAAAGAAATTGGGTGCTTGGGCCGTGCAGCGGCCCCTAACCCATACATCATGAAACTTAAAACAATGTATAAAAGCATTTTGAATTGAGCATCATTATGGTAGCAAGAGAAATAAATTACAGGCATTGTTTGAAACTTATAGTTGCAGGTTGTATGTACAAAATTGACAATTCTATTGGAACAAATAGCTTATTAAATAATACAGTAAGTTTTAATAATTTTTATAGTAAATACTTAGAATTTTTTTTTTTTAAAGTTCTATTGAAAGTTCAGAGTTGGTAATTTTGATTTTGTTTTTTCAACTGCTCAGTAAACACTGCATGATGACACACGAATTGATGAAACTCAGAAGGCATTGAAAAGTTGATGATTTTTACAGTGATCGATGATTCTGTGCACTATATTACAATATGGATGATATTGTGAAAAAGTGATATCAGATGGGGTCGAACCAAGGATATTAGTGGCTGTAGGCGGGTGCGTTATCCATGAGGCTATGACGGTTTGTTTGTATTGATGTTCTAGTGATGATATGAGGCATCGGATGTATAGAAAGCTGCAACAGGTCTGAGATGACTGTCTCTTTTATAGTTTTCAATGGACAGGATCTGATTAACACTTTCATGTCCAGTGACACCAACGTGTTGTCACGTGAAAACCAAACGTTAGCTGCCGGTGACAACACGTTGGTGCCATACGCAAGCCATGCACTAACAGCCGACGACAACACGTTGTTGTCATGTCCAAGCCAAACGTTAGTGGCCGGTGACAACACGTAGTTGTCGCGCTTTGCAACCTGATATTCATGTGACATTTTGTCAAAGGACAATAGAGTACAGGGATACCAGCTGCTCCGCTTTCTGGAATAGTTTTAATAAAGTGGTAGCATATTATATAGTAAAATTTGTTAAAGAAAGATAGTTGCGCCTACTTTTTAATATAGTAGCCAGTAGTTTGATGCTTTACCATTGCATTTTATATCATGCTTATAATTTTTGATATTTAGCGGTGAAAAAATTACTTATAATGAAAAATACTAAACTAAAAGTAAGTTAAATTTCGCTACCACTAGAAAAAACTATTTTACAACGCTGAGCAAGTTACACGGAACCGGTTACATGGTACACTTATCACTAAATATATGCGAACCGCATAGTGTTAAAGTTAGCTGCTTGACATTTTTCTGCTTTTTTATAGAAGTCTGCATTTAATTTATGAATGTACTCGGAGAATAACATAACCACTGTAAAGTGGTGAATTATATAAGCCTACGAATTATTTAGAAATAGTGGTGGATAAAAATCCACTAAATTGAATTTATTAAATCCAGAGTCACAATTGATAAACTACCACTTCAAAATATTTATTTGCTGTCCGGAGCAAGTTGGCATCTCTGGGGGATAGGACGTTCGCCTTAAAATGAGGTGAACCTGATTTGAATCCCAGCGATGACTAGTAGATTTGAATTCCACAACCGGCTTGCACTGACCACAGTGCTGACGTAAAATATCCTCTGTGGTAGACTGATCATGGGTTAGAATTCCCTTGTCGTCCAGCTAACCGTGGGAGGCTGTCGCGGTTTTCCTCACCGTGTAACGCAAATACGGGTTAGTTTCATCAAAAAGTCCTCCACGAAAGCAAATTTCTCTCAATGCTTGATCCAGGAGTTCTCTTGTTTTCTGGGTCGGGTTCAGAATTACAAGTCTACGGATTTGAACATACCCAAAGTCGTATACCCATAATTAGGTCGGCTGTTCAACGACGGTCATAAAAAAAATATAAGCTACTAATGTAAATTTTGTTTCAATATCAACCAATCTCTGCAATGTAATAAAATTTTAAAGAAAAAACTAATACAGTATAGTATTTTATAAGGTTCTAAAAAATTCATATCATGCTTTAACAAAAAAATACTGTAAAATATTGTTAACACTAGGTTTACGGGACATGTTATTTTGACGGATTTCGACTTTTGTAAGGAAAATTATAAAACCCGTGTGAATTTTTATTTTATCTCTTGTAATGACTTTTAACCATTGATCGAAGTAAATATATATTAAATGCTATTTACCTCAAAAGCGTTGAAATATTGAAATTCTCTATGTGGTATACCTATTTCTACGGATATGCGTCAATTTGACGCGATCATAATTTAGACAAAAGTTTAAGTAAACAAGCAATTATCACATCAATAATAAATAGGAATGTACCAACTATACTTCGATTCGTTAGCTCAAATAAAACAAGTGATAAACAACTGTTGCCGATAAGCAATAATAGAAAGAACAAACGCAGAATGTCAATTGATGTCAGAGTGTCAGATTTTGAAGGTTTCAGTTGCTTAGTTCGAGTATTGAAACATAAAATACTAGAATATTTCATAAATATATATCTCATATCTTCAATTTTTTTTCTTATAGTATACATATACATAGGTTTCTAAGTGCAGAGATGCCAACTGCTCCGGACACGCGAAAATAATTAAAAAAATGGTAAATAACAACAAAGTAAATTTTGAAATATGAAGTGGCGAATTATATAGGCATACGAATTATTTAGGAATAGTGGTGGATAAAAATCTACTAAATTGAATTTATTAAATTAAGAATCACAATTCTTTCATACGTCAAATTGACTTGTGTCCGTAGAGATAGGTATATAAGGAACGTCCGTAAACCTAGTGTTAAATAATGACCTATTCTGAGGCATGGTCTGATTTTTGACTTCTTTCTTTTGACTACAGATTCAATTCTCAAAGATATGTAATAAATTTCTCTCAATTTCTTTCGAAACAAAAAGGATTTGGATTCATGCGCACAACTGGTTCACTTTTTAAATAAATCAGCGCAGATTACTTATAAGTAATCTGCACAGACTATTTAAAAAGTGAATCAGTAGTGAGCAAGAAACCAAATTCCATATTAAAAGTAATTAAGAGAAATTTATCATATACATTTGAAAATTGAATCTGTAGTGGTTGACAAGTAAATAAGACAAACCAATTATACTTATAAATTAAACAAATTTATGGGCATATATTTGCTACCACTTTCTTATTTTTAATAGAGTTTTTATTAAATGTATCTCTCGTAAATTGGTTTACCTTCATAGTGGTCTGATCGGACTACATATAAGAAACCGTGTGGAGGCTTTCAGTAATAGGAGGCGTTGGCTGAGCCCACAAATGTATAATTTAACGAATATTTTAGATAATATGAATATTTTTCTTGAATTATTGTGAATGATGAAAAAAGTTTAGAATTGCAATGTATAAAATGTTTATTTACTTGTCTTGTCTTGCTTTTGAATCAGGGTGCCTTTGCCGCGAAGCGGCCCCTATCCCATTCATCGTGCAGTATTTTTCATTTTGTTTGGTTTCGTTGAGGGTAGCAGGCAATGTGTTTGCTATCATAATGTTTATTTACATTTAACGTATGTGTTTTAGTTTTAAGAAATTCATCCAACCATATTCATTACTTGTCTAGTAACAGATTAATTAAACATTTTTTTATCTATTATATTGTAATACCTATAATAATAATAATTTTAGGATATATAAATTTAACAAACATGTAAGTATTTTGAGAATTAGGAATTGAAATTCCGAAATGATGTAAAAATAAACGAATTTTTGCTGTTTTGATTAAATTTGTTGTCACAAATACCTTAGAAAATAACTTGCAAGACATAAAAATTGGCAACTACATGTTTTTCTTAATAAAAAAAATATTGCTTGCAAATATATTATACTATATTGTTTGTATATATATTGCGGTATATTATTTGAAAATATATTATATTATACTGTTTGTAAATATATTATAGTATATTGTTTGAAAATATATTTAATAATTTCAAAGTTAGATAGAGTAGCTTCCATTGCTAAAAAAATAATAGTTCTTAGAAAATACAATACAATGCAAATGATATTGTCATTCCTGCTTTTCCTTAATCTTTGAAAAGATCTTCAATTTAGGAGCCTTGGGCATTCTTAATTCAGGTTACGGAAAATTTTTTTTTTCTTTTAAAAATGATTAATACGGAAAAAGTCAGCAAACAAATATTAAGTTTTTTTAAATCTAAGCATCTATTTCAAAGTTTAGCATTCGCTTCTTGTCAAGAATAGTCGTTTTAACTTTTACACAAGATTGAAGTAAATAAAATTATTGTATAATATTTCATTTTGTTGATGTTTTTTTAACAAAATCTTTTAACTAGATTTTATAAAATTATATAAAAATGTATGCATAACAAATAATACAAAAAAGAAAATAAATCTAGTTTGATTTGGATGTGAATAGTGTTTATCATATTTTTAATAAAAACTTAATTAGGGACTTCTAACAATTCTGTGGAGAATCAATTTCAAACATAATTTATTTGAAAAAGATCAGCATATTACTGTGATTATATTTTGTATTATTTAAGTTCTAAATTTAAAATTGGCACGTTTCGAAAATTCTTTGGGATGTTTAATCTTCGGCCGCGCTGGCAAATTTCTACGCTTTTTAAGAAACATTTCCTCTAGTGGTGGCTAAATTTATGTTTTTATTAATTATTCTTTAATTGTTAATTTTAATTTAAAGTTATTTTACACGCTACTACATTTAAATGAGTCAAAAGATTTTAATAAAACATCTCTTTATTCCAGAACTCTCCCGGTGTAACTTTTAAAATGTTTGCAAAATTTCCTATAATTCTGATAGATTCAGTTTTAATTGCCCACCACTCTATAAAATATTTTTTAAAAAGTTCAGTGGCTTGAAACATGCAGTTAGAAATTGTCAATAACTATAGAGAAGACACACGCATAAAAACAAGGAGACATTTAAATCGTTTGGATAAAATCCTTTGTGAAAAACGAGAGAATGATTTTTGTTAGCATTTACGACATTTTTTACTCCAAAAACATAATTTAAAATAATATCAAATTAAATTCCGATTGCTTTTAAAAAGCGCTAACATGTTTATACTGAAGCATTATCTACCACGTTAAGTTGAAAAAAATAGGAAAACGATTTCATATCTCTATAAAAGTATTTATTTATGATAAATATATTTTATATTTTATGATGAATCTGTAGAGATGCCAACTTGCTCCGGAGAGCAAATATATATTTTAAAGTGGTAATTTATCAATTGTGATGCTTGGCTTAATAAATTCAATTTAGTAGATTTTTATCCACCACTATTTCTGAATAATTCATAAGCTTATATAATTCACCACTTTATGGTGCTTATGTCATGCTATAGCTTTTAAAAAGCAAGCAAAAATAGTCAAATATTTGCAATTTTTACTTTGTAGTTATTTACCGTTATTAAAATTATTTTGGCATGTCCGGAGTAGTTGGCATCTCTGAATCTGTTTAATCAATGAGAATAATGAAATCGTGTTAACCTTCATCATTTACCTTCATCATTTACCTTCATTTACCTTCATTACACTCATTTACCTTCGTAATTAAAATGCGGTGTGCCCCTAAAAGTTGACTTGGCAATAACAAGTCAGTAGAACTCTAGAAATAAAACTTTCTGTTTGCAAAAAATAATAACAGCTGAAGTTGTATTTTTTTTCATTTCAATAATAAAGAAATTGCTATAGGAATCTAATGCCAGCAATTTTTTATGGGCGCTATTACTTAATCTTTAATAATTATAGATCTAAATTCGAACTAATTCGAATTAATTATTTATTGCAGTGATCAAACAAAATATAAACATAATTTTACGTGATAAAAGCTAAACATGGAAAAATTTTGCTACCAGTTTTTGTCGCTTTTAATAAAGTAACTCACTGTGATATAATAAATAATATAAAAAATAATGTAATATAAAAAATAGCTTAATAAAATAGCTATGTTAAATCTTTGGAAATGGGTGACGCAGTTTTGAGTTTAATTTCAGTTTTTTAAATTTTTTTCTCGTTTGCTTTCAAAGCAAATGAAAAAAAAATCAGTCAGAAAGTTTTTTTCCTCTATAATTCGCATCAGTTAAATGAAAAAAAAATCGTAAAAAGAAAACAAATTGCACCGCCTATTTTAACATAAACAACCAGAAAAGAAAAATAGTGAAGTTTTTGTTTTTGCTAGATTTTATTCCAGAAAAGAAAATCTTGATACCACTCTTTATATACTTAACACATTTGTGGACACATTTACGTCATTCTAATACTCAACATGCTTACGTAATGAATAACTATTAAGCAGCACGATTCCCTTGTGATGCATTCAGTAGATCAGTCTAAATCAGTGTCAAAAATTGACAACTTTATTTTTTCCATGCCAAATATTCATTTTCTCAGAAGACCCACACTAATTGTCGGAATTAAACAGGTTAAGGTTGATATCAGATTTTAACTAACCAATAGATTTGTTTGAAAAGAAATTTCCCCAAAGATCTTATTACCATTACTTCTATTATTTAAATAGTATTTCAACTAATAACATGACTCCCAAACGTCTGTCAAAACTTTTAAACTGGATATCAAAGCTTATTGCACCCAGCAAATAATGTGCATGGAGAAGTCTGTTAAATATTAGAAGAATATTATCTAAATTAAAGGATGGTGAAATTTGGAAAACTTCAAAATGCTTTGATGAATAGTTTGCTGCCACTTGAAGATTTTTGGTGGACCTTTGGGAGCATTGTAATGATGATACAGATTCTTAATTTGAATTTCAAACTCTACATTGAATGGGTTGGGGCGTCACCTCCTACATCAGGAAGCCTCCACACGGTCTTTCATAAGTAGTCCGCGCAGACTGCTTAAGAAGCGTACCAGTTGCGCGCATGTACCCAAAACCTTTTATAAAAGTAATTGAGAGAAATTTATCTTATACATTTGAGAATTGAATCTGTAGTGGTTGACAAGTGAATAAGGCAAGCCAATAATATTCATAAATAAAATAAATTTTTAGTCATATATTTGCTACCGCTTTCTTTTTTTTTAAACTAGATTCTGTATTAAATGACTCATTCGGTAAGTGGATATCCTTCACAGTGGTCTGATCGAACTACTTATAAAAAACCGTGTGGAGGCTTTCTGTTATAGGAGGCGTTGGTTGGGGCAACGCCTCCACACGGTTTGTTATAGGAGGACCACTTTGAAAGTATAGTTCGTTCACCAGGAGTTGGCACTTGGCTCCACCTCCTCGGACGCAGAGCTCATTTCAGCGCGGGGAAGAAAGAGGAAAAACATTTCCCCGCTTGAAATCGAGATAACCTCTAATGCGGCCGAAGCCTCCATACGGTTTATTATAGGTAGTCCAATCAGACCACTATGAGGGTAAACCAGTTTACGAAAGAGCCCTTTAATAGAAAATCTAGTAAAAATAAAAAAGTGTTAGCAAATATATGTCTAAAATTTTTTTTAATTTTTGAATATGATTAGTTTGTCTTATTTACTTGGCTACCACTACAGATTCTATTCTCAAATATATATGACAAATTCCTCTCAGTCACTTTTAAAATAGAATTTGGCTTCATGCGCTCAAACTGTTCACTTTTTAAATAGTCTGCACAGACTACTTATAAGAAACAGTGTGCAGGCTTTCTGACGTAGAAGGTGGTGGCCAAACATAAACAGTGAATTCTTTTTCAGTCACTTACTTCACTTTATCATCAGCTATTATACCTTTCGTTATTCTAGCTAATTTATGTTTAAAAACTTTTTCCCAGCAAAATATCTCAAAAGGAACAAACTATTCAATAAAAATAGAGAAATATCTACAAGTTTATGAAATAAAATGCACATGTTCAAAATATGTACATGAAGATTGCGAAATAAATATTTTTGTCATACGATCGCCAAATAGCAGCCGTGCTCACATCCTTCTCCCCAAAATAGCGAAATAGTATCATCCGATACCACGTGATGAAGGTGGAGCCAAGTACCAACTCCTGGTGAACGAATTATACACTAGTTTGCGAAAGAGACATTTAATTGAGTATCTAGTAAGAATAAGAAAGTGATAGCAAGTATAAGTCTAATTTTTTTTAAATGCATGTATATAATTGGCTTGTCTTATTTACTTGTCTACCACCAAAGATTCAATTCTCATATATATATATGCTAACTTTCTCTCGATTAGTTTTGAAATAGAATTTGGTTTCATGCGCACCACTGGTTCACCTTTTAAATAGTCTGCGCAGACTACTTATAAAACACCGTGTGGAGGCTTTCTGATGTAGAAGGTGATGGTTGGGGCAATGTACCGATTAGACACAACTCTAAATTGCTCAAGAGAGCATTATAAATGCAATCGGTTCACAAAAAAATGGCACTTTCATGTACAGGTGAAAATTTAATGAAAAAAGATTTGTCTTTAAAAAATATTTATAACTTTTTTTCCTGGGGCCTCTCTGGACGAGCGGTATTTTCCGCCAAGCGCTGCGCGAAACGTGGAGGTGGCAGGTTCGAATCCCGCCGTAACGCTGGATGTGTTCTGCGTGATGTCCTTCTCTGAATTGCTTATCTGTCCTTCTACTTGGCAAAGGTTTGTAAGTCTATATTGAGCACATAAGCCTGCAAATGTATGTAATTTTAATAAAGTCCCTTTTTTTCTTCCATTTTTGGTGAAAACTGATTTTAGGGAAATTGATTCCATCCAAAAAATAACCATTACCTGAAAAATATAACAAGACTAAATATACCTTAGACAAAGACCTATATATTCATCCAACGCTGTTGCTCGCAAACTCATTTATGCCTGGAGTCTTTCTAAACAGAAGGTATTATTGTTTCATTGTCATGATTTGTTTTATGGAAACAAGATAGGTCCCGAAGTGGACTGATCGTTAAGATACGGTTCCCAGCAGACCACCGAAGTCAAGCATAACTGGCTGCGGTCAGTGTGCGGGTAGGTGACCACTTGGATCAGTCTGCATGGGGACCGAGGGTGTGCGGTATTGGTCCTCGTTAAACTGTTCTACCGTTAAGTGCTCGACTTCGTGTGCAGGTCGTCGGACTATCGAAGCGGGGGTGCCATCCCCTCGGCAGAGGATCAAAATTGTGATGACCTGTTTTCGGATCATCCTCAGGGATGTTTCCCAAACCGTCGCCAATAGCCCACTGTGCAGCTCTAGTGCAACGTAAATGAACTACAACTACAACAGAAACAAGATAGATCCGTCTAGTTTAATATTTTCATAACACTCGTATAAAAATTTATATTTGCGTAAGAAGTAAAGAGGTGAAAAAATATTCCATAAAAAATATTTTTTAATACATTTTCTTTCTCCACTGACTCCATTTCTTCATTCATTCTCCAGAAATTTATTATTGGCAGAGTTATTTCATTCCATAAATGTGAATCACGTAAGGAGAACTAATAATAATAAAATGGATACGTGAAAGATATAAGGCTTATTAATTCTTCGAAAATCGCTGTTGGCTAAAGAATGCATGTTACTTATGATTGTTTGTTTTATACGAGATTTTCTCTCATTAAAATTTACTTAAGAGTTTTTACTGGGAATAAATTATCTTTTCTGTGTAAGTATTTGATTTCAGAATAATAAAGTACTAATTAAAAATCATCTTTGATTATCCAAGCAAATTTTTTCAGACACAGCATATTTTTGCTTGAGATTAAAATTTTGATTGCTAAAATAATCCTTCTAAACAAATAAGTTTTTTTTTAAATTTAAAACTACCTCTTACTCGATAGGAAACTTGAAATTATTTCCTTAAAGAATAAATAATAATATGGAATTGTGAATCAAAACTTAATGAGAAATATTCAGCCAAATGAAAGATGCGATTAAAAAGTATAGCTAATCATTTTTTGGACGCCGAAATACACCTCTCTTTTTCTTTTTTTCCTTTTGTCTAAAGTTATTTTTCCAACCACTGCAAATTAGCTTTTAAACCACATGAAACAGCCAGGGAAATTCAATCTAGCAGAATCTGATATTTTAATTTTCTTTTTAAATCTAAACATGAAAAAGCCAAGAGTAAAAAGATAAATAGAAGACTTAGTCTGAGACGATGAAAATGAAAAGAAGTCAGCCATTTTCGATTTGATTAATTTCCTCTGTCAGATAAAAGATTTTCTATTTGTTTCCCTTTTTCGTTAAAAATCGAATTTGATAAGCAAAGATTTTTCGAATTTTTAACTGTTATTTGTAATATGCAGAAGTTTTTATAAAAACGTTTTTTTAAACATGTTAATTAGGATAAAAGAGCCACGTATATGAGAAAAAATGTTCCAAAAAACTAAAGACATAATAAAAACTTTTTTTTGACCAATTATGGCATTATCATTAAATATATTAATGAAATAATGATAGAGCAATAATGTAAAAATATAGTAATACAGTAATATAGTAAATATTGATAGAGCAATGTTGTTGTTGAATAGAGCAGTGTTGTAAAAAAAGAATGTACTAAAATAATAGTAGCTCATGTATGTTTAACAGATTTGCGAAAGTCGTCACTTAGTTTAATTTGATTTTATAATTTTATTTTATTCTATAACTGGTGTTGAACAGACGATCCAATTCTGAGTTTACGACTTTCTGTGTCCAACTTCATTGCTTTGTTATTTTGAACCTAACTCAAAAGACAAGGGGACTCCTGGATCAAGCAGTGGGACGAACTACCCTCAGTGGAGAACTTTTTGCAAGAACTAAACTGCAAGATGGAACTGCGTTGCATGGAGAGGTAAAAAAGGAAAAACTCTCACAGTCAACCCGACCGCAACGTATAATCCGTTTACCAATGAGGATATTTTAAATCAGCATTATAGTTGGTACGAGTGGCGAGCTGAGTTCGTATCAACCAGCCATTGCTGGGATTCGAATTTGTTTCACATTATTGGGAAGCGAACGCTCAGTCTCCTGAGCCACAGTAGGGAAATTCCTTAATTTGGATAATCCCTTTTTTCAAAAATTAAAAAATGGCAATTTGAACAAGTGTATGCATTGCGCGCATTGTATTGTGCATGCATTGTATAAAAAATGCTTTTGATAAGCATTTTCTTTTGTACGAAAATAATTGAATAATAAAAATATCTTAATTTAAGTTACTATTATTTGGATTCTTTTGTCATTTAAAACTGATAAAATACCTCCCATTGCTCGAAAAAACAAAAACAAATATTAGTTCTTCGAAAATATTGTCCTTTTAAATTTCTTTTATTAACCTTCCGTTAGACGCGCGCACCTCACAGGTGCATCCCTACTGCACTTCCACCTCCTTTGCCGTCAATAGATTTTTCCGGGGTTCGAGCCTAATGTTATCTTCCTAACTTTGGATTACTCAAATGTCCGTGTAAAACCGACCTTAGAACATGTCGATGGAGAGTTGGAACCGCTCAAATCACCCCTCTGGTGCAGCGCGACCATTGACGCAAGTATTATGGATATAATATTTTTATGAATTAAATATATATATTTTATCTCATTTTCTGTCCTACTCAACGTAGCAGGAATAAATGGTCAAGTTATATACACAGAAAATGTTTACGGAGTAAAACACCGCAGAACCTTCTTGCGTCAATTGGTTGAACATCTTGTGATGGAGGAAAAGATCCGACGCGGGAGCAAGAAAAATTTATCTTCGGTACTTCGCTAAATAAGTTTTTTGATATTTATCTCTCTAAAGAGTCTTAAATTGGTAACAATTAACTATTTAAACTAGACTAAATTTCATTTGGCTTTCAAAAAATCAGAAACACCTCATAGGTGCAACTCCTCCACTGCGAAATCTTACAATTTCGTGCACAAAAGCAGGATTGTTTATAGTGCATACCTGCCAACTTTTAATCCATTCGAGGATGATTTTCTCCAGTGGTAGTAAATTAGAATTTTAATTAAAATTTTAGTCAGAAACATATGCTGTGTTTTGAGACAGATTAGGCGAACCCGACACGACAGTATTGCATATTAATATATATGCTTCATTTTTTTAAAAAAGTGGTGGCCAAAAAGATTTTATATTAAGTTTATAAATTCAAGGAATACATAGAAAACATGCATTTTACTACCACTTTAAATATAGAAATAAAATTTTACGCCAAATGCGTAAAAGTTGGCAGGTATGATAGTGCCACTTTCCCTCCAGATTAAAATACACCCATTATCAGGATGAACAGAAAAACGAGACTCTTCAGAGAAAAGAATATTGCGCCATTCATTTCTCCTCTAGTTCTCATGCTCTGTTGCCCACTCCCTGCAAGCGTGGCAGTGCCTTGCTATTAACGTGGCACACTGGTCGACAAGTATACAGACCTACAACGGAAGGTTGTTTCAGACAGTTTATGTAGAAACTGTGGTACCAGTAGCCGAGCGAAGGTGTTGTCGAAGAAGAGTGGCATTCATATTTTGGTGTCTCTTTTTGAGTTAAATAACGGTCTTTGGGCATTGTTGCACGTCTACGCCCTTGCCCTGATTTTCGCCCTGCATTTTCAATCACCAAAAAACGGTTCCAGATCCTGGAAATCACACTTTGTGAAACTCCAATTCCGCTACTTCGGCTTGTGTTTTGCTCCCCTCTAAGTGACCAACAACTCTCCAAGCCTTTGATTTAGATAAATGACTTCGTTGAGACATGTACTCATCTAAGCAACACGCTTACTGAATGTCAATCATTCTTTTACGCTTTGACTTTCCTTAAATTGATTGCCAAATAAAATTCTATGACGCTAAAGCGTCGTCTTCGACATCAAACTCAAAATTTGCATACTGCGATATTTGAAAATAAGAAAACAAATTGCGAGTTTCATCTCCATTTTATTAGAAGAAATTTACTTTTACTGTTATTTTATAAAAGACTTACAATATCCTTTAATTGCTAAAGCAGTGTATTATAAAATACATAAACTTGCTATTGTATGTGCATAGTTATAGCATGCAGAAATAAGAACAGCAAGGTTCCCATTTGGGTAAATAAAATTTTGAAATGGGAAAAAATTTACATTAGTGGTTGTGGGATTCGGGTTAGAAAGTAAGACGGAACGGAGAAAAAACTAGCAGTAAATTGATTTGAATTACAGATTGTTTACGGAAGACGAAATATAGTTCTGCCGTGCGATTGAGAAAGCAAAGTAAGTGCTACATGACAGGTTTTGAGAAAAGTGGCTTCGCAACTTTTCTTTCCTTCTATTGAAAGCTATAGAATTTCAGAAAATTGATAAAACATAATGTATTTTTGAAAAAAAAAATGTTTTTTGCAACATGTCGTTTACTTTGCAAAGATACTAAATGTTTACAAATCTCAATTTTAAACTATTTATCACTAACGTAAATTTTTTTTTTGCACTGTAGAACAGGGATGCCAAAAACGACTTAAAATATCAAAAGTGGTGGCTGAAAATGATCTAAAATCTATTAAAAGCCATTAGCTACTTATTTTGCATATTTCTTTCAGTTTACTCTTGATTGGGAATGCAAATAATGTTTTGAGTTTAAATAGGAATAATTTACATTGTAATTCGTAGTGGTAGTATTGTTTGAATATTTAAACTAAAATAAATGACTTATGGTTTCGCCCACTTCTTCATTGCATACCTGCCAACTTTTAATCCCTTCCATTATCATTTTTCCCAGTGGTATTAAAATGGAATTAAAACTTCAATTTTAAGCAAACAAATACGATGTTTATGAGTGAACTTAAGTTGACAACCATGATAGTAACGCATATTAATATATGTGCTTAATTTTTGTAAAAATAGTGGTGATTAAAATCATTTAAAAATTAAGTTTATAAAAGAAAAAATAGTATATATTTACTACCACTTTAAATATGAAAACAAAATCTTCCGGAAAATCCGGAAGAGTTGGCAGGTATGTCATTGGGATACCCGACATAATCACTAAGCATTCTTACTTACAAGCAACATACGCTGCTTTCTTTTAAACAATAAAAACAAAGCTGCACTGAGTAGTGACAATTGAACATTCAAGCTTTTAGTTCTTAATTTAATGAGAAAAATTACTTTTGGTAGCTGGTAAATTCAACCTAGATTTTTTTTAATTTTACTCATTTGGCATGAATGCTCCCTTTTTGAAACCATGGCTGATAGTGAAATTGAAAAATTTGAAAAACTAGAAGTAAAACAATTTTTATTGCTTTTCGGAAGAAGTAAATTAAGCTCCTTCAGTGAGGCCACATCCTGGAAAAAATTGTAAAATTGGTGACAATTAATTATTCATATTAATTTTGTTATTGTAAATTTAATAGGTATTAATTTTATGTAAATTTTATGTAAATTTTAGGAATTCAAGTAATAAGTTGTAAAACAGATATTTAACTGATGAATTAGTAATGGATTGTAATTTTGTCATTTTCTTGGCTACTTTTATTTAGTGATTTATGACCAAAATAGATAGCACCAGCAATCAATATCTTATGTTAATATCTTATGTTAGATACCATCCTAACTGAACATGTCTTATTGCATGAATAAAGAACCAACTTTCTGGTTCAAAATCTATTTAAAAATTTTTTTCTAGGTAAGTAGGTTTTTTTGTTGTCATTTTTCTGTCTTCTTGAAATCATTAATAGCATGAACTACGTAGATTTATCCGAGTTATTTCAAGAAATCCTGTTGTTTTCTGCGGGATTTAACCGTCTTAGGCCAAAATGTTAAATTAAAGTAAAGTTAAATGCTATAAAATGGCAAATTTGTCATTATCCTGTCTGTCATTTTCCTGGCTTATGAATGCCAGGTTATTGAAGTGTTACCAGAAATTTTTTTAAGCAGTATACCGTAAAGAGGGAAAGCAAATATTAACCTAATACCAAGTTTATGTAAGATTTTAATATGCTTGAATGTAATCAAAGTTATTTATTTAATGATTGATAATTATGCACAATTTTATTCTGTACATATCAGCAACAAAAACAATCTTGATTCTTTCTACAGAGGATAAAAAGAATTAATTTAAGCAATTTATAGTCCGTTTAACACAAAGGCTTAAGTTGAGTTACAGACTATTAGCTTAAAATGACTGTTTTTTGAACTTCTAAGCTAATATGTCATTTTCCTGGCATTCAAGATTTGGTGAATTTCTATTTTATTTTTGTTCTTGAGCAAAAGTCAATAAACTACACTGCTGTCTGCAAGATATTAAAAAATGTAATTAAATAAGTATACAAAAAAAATTAGATTATTCTGAAGATTTTAAATTTGAAGAAATTTTTTTGGCCCCCGAATTGTTATGTTTCCAAAGAATCACCCATATATATATATATGTATGTATATATTGTATATTGTACTGTATTTAAAGCTATTGGGCTATCTTCCCCCCCCCCATCTTTTTTGAGAATTTAACCATTTTCCCTCGGAAAAAAGCAGGATACTTTATTAATTCTTAGCTTTGCTTTAAAACTTTTTGCTGACTGATCGTCTTAAAATAAAATTATATAATATGTTTTTCTTTTCAAAAAATATGAAATAGCATCTCAAAAAGTTTTCTAGGCAAACTTGTTGAAATTAAACTTGTTAATTAACTATAAATGCTATTTTTCAGTATGTTATTCTTTTGTATATTTTTTACGCATTAAAAAATTACATTTTCGCTTTCTATACCTTACCAGGTTTATGTGTTTGAATCAAATGCCTATCATGGGAAAATTATTGAGATTTAATGGAAAACAATGCTCATCACAATAAACTCATCACAATGACTTTTATTAAAGAACGTGGACAAGTTTATTTTATTTCTCCTTGCTTCATCCATAACAATGTTATTCATCGTTGATTCATCAATCCATCACATGCCATTCACCCATAAAACAATTTTTATTCGTCCATGTTTCATCCAGAACAATGCCTTTCATCAATGATTCATCAATTCTTCATATGCTATTCATCCATCAGAAGGTTACTCTACTCATCCATGTTTCATTCCTCACAATGCTATTCATCGTTGATTCATCCATCCATCACATGCTATTCACCCATAAAAGGTTTTTTTCCGTCAATGTTTCATCCATAACAATGTTTTTCATCAATGATTCATCAATCTATCACATGCTATTCATCCATCATAAGTTTATTCCAGTCATAAATGTTTCATTTATCACAATGTTTCATTTAGTATAATGCTGTTCATTAATCCATCTTTTTTCGTCTATGCATTGTATTCTATACGTTTATGTCCCACATTTATACATCCAAACATACATTTAAACCTGCTCGGATAAAAACAACATTTTTTTCCCGTTGCATGAGGATTTTTAACAGATTTAAGATGCTTTAATGTCGCTGATTTCAAAACTGTAATCGGATTTCTTTTCAAGCTACATCTTTTAATTTCAAGCTACATATTTAAGACTTTAATAAATTTCTTGTTGAAATGTGCAAGTTTAAAAAAGTCTGGCGGTTGCATAAATGTTACAACAAACTTCAAGGAGAATTAAGACAAATCATCAGTTTTAAAATTTCGTGGGAGAAGATGTCCGTAAATGTCGTCATATGCTTCTAGGGGTGTGCCTTTATTGCGAGCTGCTTCGTCGTGTGCTTTCGAACAGGTCATAATAAGGAAGTGCATCTACGGCGTAGGATGATATTTCAGCGAATGAGTTCCTATGCAATTTTAATTCTAATGATGTGCCTTAACTTCTATAAATGTTTGTCACAACAGTCACGTGACTCCCAGTTATATATAACGTTTTCAAACATGTACATTTTGACAAAATTAAACTAAAAATGTCTTTGTAAAAAATCTGTAGCTTGAGAGGGTTGCAGCTGATTTCAGATTTGAAATATCTGCACCTGAATTTGATTGAGTATTTGTACTAATGCAAGAAAAATTTGTTCATCAGTGTTATCCATAAGAGTAAATGTGTAAGCATTTTAAAATAGAAGTAAGTTTGTTGAATTAATTTTTTTACCCAATTAAAAAGTTTATCGTTTTCAGGACTTTTGTGTTTCTTATTACGCGAGGTTTAAATTCACCAAATGCTCATTAGTGGACAGTTTACAAATGTGCATTCAAAAATATAACTCCAATAATACACCTTCAAACATTGTTAAAAATATTTATTCTTTTAAAGGTAGAGTTTTATGTGTGAGAATAAATGCGTGAGAGTCGTAAAATGTAAGAAATTTTCTTCAAATGAAAAATAAAAAAATAGAAAAAGAACCAAGTAAATTACTCAGTGACATTTTTTTCAACGAAACAAAAAATCTTTAAATTTCTTGTTCTCAAATAAATGGATAGAAAAAAAACTAAACTTTCACATAACTTACCCGAACTATTTAACTCATCATTTTACTTTCTGGCAATGGGCAAATAAATGTGGTTGGACGGAAATTGTTATGTACTAAACTTTTCCGCAAATGAAATAAAAGAGCAAAGTGAAGTTTGATGAGGCATAACATTTTTTAAGTAGGTAAGTACATAGTCTTTTTGAAAAGTGCTAAAATATTTTTTGGTCTAGTTTTTATGTTTAAGTTTTTTGTAAGACCGAATAAAAAAAATTTTATACTTTTAAGGCTGTTCTTCTTAAGTTATAAAAAATTAAAAAATTTTTTGAGAGTAGTAAGTTATTTTTATAACTATTCTAAGTTTCTGAAAGCTATTCATGACTATAAGGTTAAGTTTGATTTTTTTTAGTCAGTGCATTGTATTCAATTCTAAAACGGTGCAAAATAAAAACATGAAGAAATAATTTTATTTTCGTAAAAATGAAAAAAAAAAGTTTATGTTTTCTATTTTTCAACATTAGATAAATTACACTAATGATGCATTCATAAGGCTCAAATAATATATGAATCTTGTGAATTATTAATATATGTTAATAATTTTTTTGTAGTTAAAAAGTCTCTCCGAACTGGAGATTCTTGAAAATATTTCACATTTCCCAGAACAGTGCAAGAACTTCCAGAAGACATAAAGCCTTCGCACGAGTTACCATAAACATAAACGAACAACTCGATCCTTAAGTTGTCTGAACGTTGTAGTACCTTGCTTAAATCCCCCTCTGCGCAGATTTTGTTTGTTGCGTCAGACTACTAAATTGATCCTTGCAAAGGCCCTCCCTCTTTTCGAAGGTGTTGCGGAGTTTTCCAAGTCTGGAAACATTTGTTCCAATAATTCTTATTTCATATTTGATAAGTAACTCCAATGCTTAATTTTATAATCTCAGAAAATATGCGAAAATTGTGAATTACTAATATATTTTAATAATTTTTTTGCAGTATAAAAATCTCAACAAACTGGAGATCCGTGAAAATGGTTAACACTTTCTGGCACAATGCAACTACTCCTAGAAGACAGAAAGCCTTCGCACGAGTTACCATAAACATGAACGAAAACTCCGATCCTTCACTAGTCCGAACATTAAGACATCTTCCTTATATTCCCCTACCACGAAATTTTGAAGTAAAATTTTGAATAGACTTCTTTCTTAGTTCGCCTCCACTGCGCAGTTTGCGTTCGTAACGTCAAACTGTTGAATTTATCTGTGCGGAGGTGTTCTCTCTTCTAAGAAGGCATGTGCAGTGTGTCCTGTCTGGCAACACTTTTATTACAAAAACTATGAAACCTATAAATATGTAAAACTAATTGCTTATACACACCTCTCAGCGTTATTTAGCAAAAATTAATTTTTTAACAATATATAGTTCAAGTACATCTCTTCATTTAGAATTAACAATCTGCGGCTGCTAGTTTGCTGCCTGATTAAATTTTAAGTGTTTGCTGTGATGGAAACGGTTAAAGAGTATTTATAATATATGTTGATCCCTATGAATAAGACTAAATTATACACTTGGTAATTATACACAATACTTGGGTAATTATACACAAGCCCATAGGACAGCATTGACAAGCAGTTGACTTATTTCAAGTCAAATCTAAGATTTATTTTTTGAGCATCCACAGAACTAAATTAGCACTTCGCTCAGAAAAAAAACGTAATCGAACGTTATCCAAAAAGAAAAATTTAACCGTCTTTGATTCGTTTCAACAGATGATGAAATGCAGACTATAGGGAAGTCTTGGAATTTCTTTAACCCTTTCAATAAGGCGAAAAATCAGTCTAAGTGTGCCCCATTGCCGGGATCAGTTATTTCTCCTTCAAGCTATTATTAGATAAAATAACTTTTATGCCTAAAAGGTTGAAGGTCTTGGAGACGAATAAGCTTCCCCATAACAGCTCACCATCAATAACAATTATTTCACAAGCTTCATTGTTGGGACATAGCCCAAAGCATCTAAACCCCGGGACAGGGTGTGTCGCGGCCGGAATTCTAGCAATAACTCATTTTTATTGACATTTTGCTTAAAATTTTGACGATAATTTTGGGCAACGTTTTTTTATTCATTTTCATGTACATTTGCGTTAACATTTTTAGTAACATATTTATTTATAAACACTTTTCGAAATTAGCAGTTAGAAAATAAGAAAGGTAAAAAATTGAAAGTAGTGGAGGAACAACAGTATCCAAAGTCTGTGTTTCTTGAGGGCGTGATAGGGCTGGAAGCAGTTCTTGCATAGTGCTACGTTGCAAGTGGTAAACACTATTTTCGAGCGTTATCTTTATTCATTTTTGCCCACCATGCACATCTTCTGAGCGTTTTTTCCTCAATTGGGAAATGGTTTCCAACATTAAAAAGTCTCGTTGTTGATGATGATATAGTTTTGGAGGAAGAAGACCTTTGCTTATTGCCTTCCTTGCTCGCATTTCGAAATGTTCCTTCTTTCCATTTCTATACTTTCATTCGTACATTGATCAATGAAAATGAATAAGCTTTAGGGAAAAATCTTGAAGAAAGAGTTCACTTCGGTAGCTTCGTTGCTAATAAAGAAATTTGTTTGACCCTTGATGTAAGTAACTAGTGGCATTCGTGGTACAAAGTTAGTTGGACGGGACCATGAAAATGATGGTGGATTCTGGTTCTGGAGCTCAACTTCATCATCAAACAAATCGTTGTCGGTCTCCTCTTCAGTGCATTCAGTTTCAGAAGACTCACTAACATCAACTTGTAACCGAGGGTAAATTCTCTTTCGACTCATTTCGACCCTTCATCATTCTTTCCTTATTTGCCAAAAATTGGGTGCCTGGGCTGCGCAGCGGCCCCTAACCCATACATCATAAAAATATTCGATAACAGCGAATAAAAACATTTTGTAAATTAGCAACATTATGGTAGCTATACACAGGTCAAGCACATTTGCTTGATAAGTTATAAGTTGAAATAATTTTTGCAATGAGAATATTTTTACAACAATTAGTAGTTGAAGCGTAATAGTAAATAACATCAAAGAATTGAATCATAATAACATATGTTTTCGTGGATGTAAGCAGAGTTTGTAACGTTTATACATGAGTAGTTCTAATAGTAATTTACAGAAATTGATACATATAAAATGCCTACTTCTTCTGGCACATGCTTAATTTCGCTATACATTGAGAGTCTAAAATTAACTCTTTGACGGTTATGGACGAGTTCAGCTCACAATCGAATCGTGCCTCATAATGCGCGCAAACGAGCTTCGCATGGGAGCAAGATTTTGACCGTAATGGTTAATAACGAGCACTACTCGGGTAGTGAAATTTTTCCCCAATGCGCGCTGACGAGCTGAGCTCGTTAGCCATTATTATTCTGCACTGACTATGTTAAAAGCGAAAAGTACGTAAAAACTGTTATTTATGTACTACGAATGCATACCTGCCAACTTTTACGCATTTAGCGTAAAATTTTATTTCTATATTTAAAGTGGTAGTAAAATGTATGGTTTCTATATATTCCTTGCATTTATAAACTTAATTTATAATCTTTTTGATCCACCACTATTTTTTAAAAAAATAATCATATATAAAAATAAGTAATGCTGGTTTGGTAGTCCGCACAAGCTCGTTCAAAATACAGCGAATGTTTCGGCCTGAAATTGTAAATTAAATTCCATATTACTACCACTGGGGAAAATCATCCTCGAAAGAAATAAAAGTTGGCAGGTATGCGAATGCTTTAAGAAATTTTTAAAACGCGTGAGGCGAGCTATCTACAGCATCCAGAGAAGCCAACTTGCTCCGCTTTGTAAAATAGTATTTCCTAGTGATAGCGAAAGTCAAGTTACTTTCAGTTTAGTATTTTTCCTTTTAAGTAACTTTTTCACCACTAAATATCAAAAACTATAAGTAACATATAAAATGCAACGTTAAAGCAACAATCTACTTTTTACTCTATTCAAAAGTAGGCGTAACTGACTTTCTCCAACGAAATTTACTACATAATTTGCTACCACTTTATTATAACAATTCCAGAAGACGGAGCAGTTGGCATCGCCATACCTGCCAACTTTTCCGGATTTTCCGGAAGATTTTATTTTCATGGTTAAAGTGGTAGTAATTATATACTATTTTTTCTTTTATAATCTTAATTTTTAAATGAAATTGATCACCATTATTCTTACAAAAATTAAGCACAGATATTAATATGCGTTACTATCATGGTTATCAACTTAAGTTTTCTGAAATACAACGCATTTGTTTGCTTAAAATTGAGGTTTTAATTTCATTTTAATACCACTGGGAAAAATGATAATGGAAGGGATTAAAAGTTGGCAGGTATGCATCGCCAGAGAAGGGTGACATTTTCGGAAGAAACAGCTGCCACTTTCGACTACTGTTTGCACGTAATACTGCGCAAAAATATGAGACGAAACCAGCTCATTTCCCTGACCGTCAAAGGGTTAAAGAGTTTTAAAGCAGGAGGAAAACAATCTGAGGGTGGAGAGGAGCTTCAGAGTTCAAGTGTATGAGTCAGATCCGCCGGGATCGAACCATGAATCAATAGAACATGAGGCGAACCCTTCATCGTTCGTTGTAGTGGAACTGGGCGTCTGAGGCCTTACGGCCCTTTTCCTATTCATCTTGAAGTTAAACTTAGAAACATACATGACAAAATTAAAGTTTGGGGAGCGAATGGGCGAACCCTTCATCAGAGGAAGGAGCCTTCGAATAAGCCTTCGGATTATTTAGAAATAGTGGTGGCTGAAAACCTAATAAATTGAATTTATTAAAACAAAAATCCCAATTTATAAACTACCACTCGAAAATATTTGTTCGCTGTCCGGAGCAAGTTGTCGCTTGCTTGATTAGATCTGGAACGATTGACGTGAGAAATTTATGGACTCAGAACGATGGGACGGCCTTAAAATCGGCTTGGAGACCAAAGTGGGAGTTATTTTTTTGTCCTAGATATTTTTAAGCAACTGGGGCATATGTTGTCCCAGCCGTAATATCAAAAATATACCAGACTGGGACAGCACATGTCCCGTCAGGGGCGAAAGGGCTAATGAGCATATTTTAAAGAATTATTACCCATTAACTTAAGATAATAATCTTTTATTTGGAATCTTGAGCTTTTTCAGCTCTTTGTGAAAGAAGTATATGTAGTCTTAAAAATAGTAAGAGGATCTATTTTTATCTATATATAGGACACACACACACAAGGAAATAGTGGTAGTGCATATTTGTCTATACCAAATCATACATTTCATCAATTTTGCAATCATGCTTGATTCCTGTTTTAACAAGTTTAACTTAATAAACTCCTAACTTCCTCTGTCAATATATAGTTAAAACATACCTAGCAAAGGCTGGCTGGTTACTTTTATGTGTTTTAATTGATGGAAAAATCTTAATTGTTTGCAATCAGAATCATTGTAATAGTTATTTCACTACGATTGGGTAAAAGATTTTTTGAAACGTGTAAAAGTTCCTTTGTTTTTCAGTATTTCAAGTCGAAATTTCATTCTGTTATTCAACGTGTTACTAACCTTTTTTTAACACTTTCTCTAATAAAAACCTTTTTTGAGTTTTACAATTATTTAATTTTCTTTTATTATAATATTTGTTTTTCATTCCAGTGTTGCGAAATTTTAAAAAGCTTAAAATGATTTAAAGACAGGCATTCCAAAAGTATATTTTATAACTTTTAGTTTTGAAGTACTTTAGTTTTAAGAACTAGCCCCGTGAAACACGTAGAAATGCTTCACATAAAGTTATCTGACCTCTCTAACTAGGATATATTCTCTTGAAATATTACTTAGTCGCGGAAAGTTCTCAGTTATTTCTAGTAAAACTTTTGGTTTTTTAGACATTGTATATTAATCATGACAATAAACTGACTTAAAAGGAGCTTCAAGTCAAAAGTATTCGAGAAATTTCTTGAGAACTTAAATTTTGATCCTAACTTATTTATTTATCAGAAAACAAAACAAAAATATTGTGATTGTGTGTTCTTCGGCATGGTTGTGCCTAGGACTATATAGATCTAAGACAAAGCAAAATATATTATTTGTATTGTTATTGTGTTTTTTTTATTGTGGCAAAAAATATTATGAGTCTGTAATCTTAGGCATAGTTGTGCCTAGGACTTTGTAGATCTAAGACAAAGCAAAATATATTAATTTTATTTTTAAATTACTTGCCTCAAAACTTGTTGCAGTTATTGTAGGGGAAGTGATTAAAATGCACCACTCAGAAAAATTAAGTGGTATTTAGGTTTCGGATTAATCTTTCACCTGGAGAATTGTTTGAATATGATTGATATGTTATCGACAGACGTAATTGGCTATGAGAGAAAAAAATGACATTTGTTTTGCAGAAAAAAATGCGTTTTATTTAGCATTTGGGTACTAAAGCGAAAAAAAGTACAATTTGTGCATATGAGAAAAACAAGTAAAGAGAAAATAATCCTTAAAAGAAAATAATCGTTTTTATTAGGGACTATGGTTTCCCCGGACGGCCGGCAACGTTGAACACCTTTGATGCTTCGAGTCAAAAAGCTTATTACTAAGGGGATGGGGTATTCTGTCCCACACCTCCATAAGAGCTCTTTCCAGTTCTAGATAAGTTTTTAGGGGTGGTAGGCGTTTAGCAATTCGTCTGCCAAGAATGTCCCTGACATGCTCGATTGTGTTCATGTCCAGAGAACACGCTAACCAATCCATTCGTTTGATTCCTTTCTCTAAAAGGAAATCATTCACTAAGTTCGCACGATTTGGCTTGTAATTGTCGTCCATTAATATGAAGTCATCTCCAATTGCTACAGCGTAAGGGACTTCAATAAATCTCAAGATCTCATCCCTATATCGCGACCGGTCTGAGCTCCATTTTGAATGGTATGGAGATCAGGATGCCCATCAGTGGAGATGCCAGCATAGACCATTACTCCCCCACTGCGAAATATTACACTTTCGTGCACGGACGTAGGATTGTTTCTAGTGCTACGGTCCCTCCAGACTAAAATACGCCCATTATCTGGATGAACCGAAAAACGGGACTCGTCAGAGAAAATAATATTGCATTATTCATTTCTCATCTGGTTCCCATGCTCTGTTGCTCACCCCCTGCGAGTGCGACGGTGCTTTGCTGTTAACATGGCACACATTACTGGTTGGCGAGCAAACAGATCTACAGCGTGAAGGTGATTTCGGGTCGTTTCTGTCGAAACTGGGGTGCCAGTATCCGAGTGAAGGTGTTGTTGAAGAAGAGTGGCTTTCATATTTTGCTGTCTGTATTTCCGTTGAATAACAGCCTTCATTGTGCGTTGTTGCACGCCTACGCCCTTGCCCTGATCTTCAGTCTGCATTTTCAATCTCCAAAAAAAAAAAAAAAAAAACGGTTCCACATCCTGGAAATCGCACTTTGTGAAATTCCACTTCTGCAACTTCGGCTTGTGTTTGGAGTCCCTCTAAGTGGCCAACAACTCTCCAAGCCTCTGATTCAGTTAAAGGACTTCGTTGAGACATGCACTCATCTAATGAAAGCGCTTACAGATTGTCAATCATTCTTTTCTGCTTTGTCTTACATCAAGTTGATTGCAAAATCGAATTCTATGCCACTTAAGTGTTGTCTTCGTCATCAAACTCGAAATTTGCATGCTGCAAAGTTTGAAAATAAGAAGAAATTTTTGTTGACTTTCTTCTTCCATTTTATTAAAAAAAATTGCTCTTACAGTTATTTCATAAAAGGCATACAATATACTCTAATTGATTGAGCAATGTATTATAAAGTACATAAACATGTTATTGTATGTGCGAAGTTATGGCATACAGAAATAAGAACAGCAGGATTCCCATTTGGGTAAATAAAATCTTGAAATGGTCAAAAATGTACGTTAATATTTATGGGATTCGGGTTAGAAAGTAAGACGGAACGGAGAGAAAACTAGTATTAAAATAATTTAAATTGTAGATTGTTTACTGGAGACGAAATATAGTTCTGCCATGCAGTTGAGAGAGCAAAGTAAGTTCTTCTCGACAGGATATGAGAAAAGTGGCATCACAACTATGTTTTCTTTATATTGCTAATGCTAAGAACGCTCTAGAATTTCAGAAAATTAATAAAACATAATGCATTTTTGAAAAAAAAATATTTTTTGCAGCATGTCGTTTATTTTACAAAGATGCCAAATGTTTGCAAATCTCAATTTTAAATTTTTTATCACTAACGTTAATTTTTCTTTTGCACTGCAGGACAGGGATGCCAAAAACGACTTAAAATATTAAAAGTGGTGGAGGAAAATGATCTAAGATCTATTAAAAGTCATTAGTTACTTATTTTGCATATTTCTTTCTGTTTACTCTTAATAGGGAAAGTAAGTAATGTTTTCAGTTTGAATAGGAATAAGTTACACTGTAATTCGTAGTGGTAGTATTGTTTGAATAACTAAACTAATAAAAATGAATTATAGATTCGCCCACTTCTTCAGTCGGATCCCCATCATAATCACTAAGCATTCTTGTTTACAAGCAACATGCGCTGCTTTCTTTTGAACAATAAAACTGAAAAAAAAACTAAGTTACATGAACCTTTGAGCTTTTAGTTCTTAATTTAATGAGAAAAATTATTTTCGGTAGCTGGTATATTTAACCTAGATTTTTTTTTAATTTTACTCATTTAGCATGAAGGATCCTTTTTTGAAATCATGGCTAATAGTACAATTGAAAAATTTTGAAAAAGTAGAAATAAAACAATTTTCTTTGCTTTTCGGAAGAAGTAAAATAAGCTCTTTTAGTGAGGCTTCATTCTGGAAAAAAATGTAAAATTGGTGATAATTAATTATTGATATTATTGAAAATTTCATAGGCATTAATTTCATATAAATTTTAGGAATTCAAGTAATAAGTTGTAAAGCAGATATTTAATTGATGAATTGGTAATGGATTGTAATTATTTAAAACTTTTTATTTCCTCAATAATTTTCAACCAGTGTTTAAAATTTCACTGAAATATGGATACCATGTCTTACTATGCTGCCGACCGGCCTGTGGAGCTGTCAAAGAACAGGTCTGAAAGGTTCTGGGTTCGATTCCCGGGCAAGGCATTTTAATGATTGATATTTATGCACAATTTTATTCTGTACACATTAGCAACATAAACATTTTTGATTATTTCTACAGTTGATAAAAAGAATTAATTTAAGCAATTTATTGTCCATCTTACACAAAGGCTTAGGTTGAGTTACATACTATTAGCTTTAAATGACTGTTTTTTAAACTTCTATGCTAATATGTCATTTACCTGGCATTCAAGATTTAGTGAATTTCTATTTTATTTTTGTTCTTGAGTAAATATCAAAAAACCACCTTGCTGTCTGTAAGATATTAATAAATGCTACTATGTAAGTATACGAAAAAAGAAATCAGATTATCTTGAGGACTTTAAATTTGAGGAGATTTTTTGGCCCGAATTGTCATGTTTCCAAAGAATCACCCATATATATATATATATATATATATATATATATATATATATATATATATATATATATATATATATATATATATATTGTACTGTAACATATAATGTTATTCTGCAAACAAGTGACTTAAATTTAATTGTAAATTTAAGCTATATTGGACTATCTGTTTTCCCCCCTCTTTTTTGAGAATTCAACCATTTCCCCTCGGAAAAAAACAGGGTACTTTATTAATTTTCAGCTTTGCTTTAAAAACTCTTTGCTGACTGATTTTCTTGAAATAAAATTATATATTTTGCTCTTTTTTAAAAAAAAGAATGAAATATCATATTAAATGTTTAACATGGATTAACATGGACTAAGTGTTATATCGTGATTTAATAGAGAAAAATTGCCTTCTTATGAATTAGAGTTAGTTGCATAACTATTAAGTAATAAAAAGAAACATTTAAATAAGTTTTCTTATTATATTTTGACCTTCTTAGGTTCAAACCTTTGGATTAAGTGCTCAACATGTTTTCCTCAAAATTATTCAGTCAAAATGTTATAAAATTGATTTCCTAATTACCTGATTGCGTTAACCCAAAGACATATTAATGAAAAAAACTTAAATTAATATGTTCTAGATTTCAAGTGCTAATTTTAGTAAATAAGATAAGATACTAAACAAAAGACTCAGAGAAGCCAACTTGCTCCGGACATCAAATATATATTTTAAAGTGGTAGCTTATCAATTGTGATCCTTTGTTTATTAAATTCAATTTAGTACATTTTTATCCACCACTATTTCTAAATAATTCGTAGGCTTATATAATTCATCACTTTATGGTACTTACGTCATGCTTTGCCTTTTAAAAAGCAAGCAAAAATAGTCAAATATTAGCAAAATTTACTCAGGAGTTATTTACCGTTTTCTTAATTATTTTGGCGTGTCCGGAGCAGTTGGCATCTCTGAAGACTAAAACATGATTATGGGGAAAAAAAGTTGTCTTCAAAGTTTCACTGCAACTTGGAAATAATGCGGGAGAAATTGTTCTATCTCCAAATTTTCTAAAATGGGAAAAATTACGTTTTTTTCATTTGAAAGAACAATATTTTTTACGAAATATAAAATTACATTTTTGCGTTCTATACCTTATCAGCTTTATGTGTTTGAATCAAATGCCTATAATTGGAAAATTATTGAGATTTAACAGAAAAAAATGCTCATCTCAATAAGCTCATCACAATGACTTTTATTAAAGAACGTGGACAAGTTTATTTTATTCTTCCATGTTTCATCTATAGCGATGTTATTCATCGTTGATTCATCAATCCATCACATGCTATTCGCCCATAAAATGTTTTTTATTCGTCCATGTTTCATACAGAACAATGCTTTTCATCGATGATTCATCAATCCATCAGATGTTATTCAGCCATCAGAAGGTTATTCTAAAAATCCATGTTTCATTCCTCACTATGCTATTCATCATTGATTCATCAATCCATCATATGCAAATCACCCATAACAAGTTTTTTTTATTCCTCTATGTTTCTTCCAGCACAATGCTATTCATCGTTGATTCATCCATCCATCACATGCTATTCACCCATAAAACGTTTTTTATTCGGCCATGTTTCATCCAGAACAATGCTTTTCATCAATGATTCATCAATCTATCACATGCTATCCATCCATCAAAAGTTTATTCTACTTCTCCATGTTTCATTTATCACAATGTTTCATTTATTATAAGGCTATTCATGAATCCATCATTTTTCGTCTATGCATTGTATTCTATCCACTTATGTTTTGCATTTATACATCCAAAACATACATTTTAACATGCACGGATAAAAACAACATCAATAATAAACGCTTTTATGTATTGTTAATAAAGATGCATTCTTTTAAAAGTATTGCATTACACTGGGGAACATTTTTTTTCTGTTGCATGAGGATTTTTAACAGATCTTAGACACTTTAATATAGCTGATTTCAAATCTGCAATCGGTTTTCTCTTCAAGCTACATTTTTTAATAACACTTTAATAAATTTTTTGTTGAAATGTGCAAGTTTAAAAAAGTTTGGCGGTTGCATAAATGTTACAACAAACTTCAAGGAGAATTAAGACAAATCATCAGTATTACAATTTTGTGGGAGCAGATGTCCGTAAATGTCGTCATACGCCTGTAGGGGTGTGACTTTATTGCGAGCTGTTTTGTCTTGTGCTTTCTAAAAGGTCATAATAGGGAAGCGCATCTACTGCGTACGATGATATTTCAATGAATGAGTTCCTATGCAATTTTAATTCTAATGATGAGCCTTAACTTCTATAAAAGTTTGTCACAACAGTCGCGTGACTCCCAGTTATATATAACGTTTTTAAACTCGTACATTTTGACAAAAATAAACTAAAAACGTCATTGTAAAACATCTGTAGCTTGAGAGATTTGTAGCTGATTTCAGGTTTGAAATATCTACACCTGAATTTGATTGAGTATTTGTACTAATGCAAGAAAAATTTGTTCATCAGTGTTATACATAAGAGTAAATGTGTAAGCATTGTAAAATAGAAGTAAGTTTTTTGAATTAATTTTTTCACCCAATTAAAAAGTTTACCGTTTTTAGGAATTTTGCGTTTCGTATTACCCGAGGTTTAAATTTACCAAATGCTCATTAGTGGATAGTTTACAAATATACATTCAAAACATTCATTTTTGTTTTCCATATTACCTGGGCATTAAATATTTTCATCAAAGCTCATTAGTGGATAGCTAGCAAATATACATTCAAAAATACAATTCCAATAATACACCTACAAACATTGTTAAAAATATTTATTCTTTTAAAGGTAGAGTTTTATGTGTGAGAATAAATGCGTGAGTGTCGTAAAATGTAAGAAATTTTCTTCAAATGAAAAATAAAAAAATAGAAAAAGAACCAAGTAAATGACTCAGTGACATTTTTTTTCAACGAAACAAAAAATCTTTAAATTTGTTGTTCTCAAATAAATGGATAGAAAAAAAACACTCAACTTTCACATAACTTACCCGAACTATTTAGCTCATCATTTTACTTTCTGGCAATGGGCAAATAAATGTGGTTGGACGGAAATTGTTATGTACAAAACTTTTCCGCAAATGAAATAAAAGAGCAAACTGAAGTTTGATGAGGCATAACATTTTTTAAGTAGCCAAGTTACTATTCTTTTTGAAAAGTGCTAAAATATTTTTTGGTCGAGTTTTTATGTTCAAGTTTTTTGTAGGACCGAATAAAATAGTTTTTACACTCTTAAGGCTGTTCTTCTTAAGTTATAACAACATCAAATATTTTTTGTGAATAGTAAGTTATTTTTATAACTATTATAAGTTTTAAAAACTATTCGTGACTATTAGGTTAAGTTTGATTTATTTTTAGTCAGTGCATTGTATTCAATTCTAAAACGGAGCAAAATAAAAACATGAAAAAAAATTACATTTTCGTAAAAATGAAAAAGAAAAGTTTATGTTTTCTATTTTTCAACATTTGATAAATTACATTAATGATACATTCATTAGGCTCAATGTGTATATACAGATGGGTGACAAAATAATACGAACACCTGTGAAATATCAGAAAATCTTTATTAATAGGGAGTTGTACAATCTTTTGACTGAATTACAGATTTAATACGACGTGGGATTGATGCATAAAGGTTTATGGACAACGTTTAAAGGAATATTAAGCCATTCCTCTTGCAAAGCGGCCTCTAATTCCAAAAAATTTGATGGAGGTGGGAATCGGGAACGAAGTTTAGACTCCAAATATTGCCACAAATGTTCAATAATATTTAAGTCCGGAGACTGAAGGGACCAGGTGAGTTGCTCAACTTCATTGTCACGCTCTTCGAACTCTGTTTGAACGCACCTAGCGGTGTGGATAGGGGCGTTATCGTCTTGAAAAATCGGTTGCTCTCCCGGGAATACAGTCTGTACAAAAGGATGAACATGATCCACTAGAACGCTTAGATAGTAATTAGATTTGATTCTCCCATGCAGACGTACTAGTGGCCCAAGACCACGCCAAGATATCGCACTCCAAACCACAATGGAGCCACCTCCATGGTAAAAGGCATTCAGGATCAAACGCTTCTTTGGGTGATCTCCAGACATAATCGCGTCCGGTGGTCTGAAATAAGGTGAAGGATGATTCATCGGACCATATTACCTGCTGCCACTGCTGTGGGGACCAGCCTTTGTGACCTCTACACCACTGACGGCGCTTAAAAGCATTGGTTGCTGTCACCAAGGGTTTACGAATTGCCAATCTCCCATAAATGTTCGCTGCATAAAGTTCTCTTTGAACAGTTCTTGTTGAAACGGGGTCCTGAAGATGACTGTTCATGTCTGATGTAATCTCGGATAACGAATATTTGTGGTTTCGAGTTACTACGCGCTGCAAGACACGTCTATCCCTATCATTAAGCTTTGACTTTCGGCCACTGTTTTGCTTTGAAGACTTCATCTTACCTTCTTTCATGTATGCTGTCATAACTGCTGATACAGTACTTCTTGCAAACCCCAAAAGGTTTGCTGTTTCTGTCACCGATGCTCCACTTAAACGCGCCCCAACAATCATCCCTCTTTGGAACTCTGACAGGTCAGACATTTCACCTTATAAAAGCTAGTTAGATAAACTATTGCAACACAAGTGACTAATGTTGAGAGACTGATAGCTTCCTCTTCACGCTCACTAGGTGGCAGACTTCTGTTGCAGGTGTGAAGTAAGTCACACTTTTTCACAGGTGCTCGTATTATTTTGTCATCCATCTATATATATATATGAATATTGAATATTGTAATATAGGAATATTGTGAATTATTAATATATTTCAATAATTTCCTTGTAGCTAAAAAATCTCGCCGAACTGGAGGTTCTTGAAAATATTTAAAATTTCCCGGCACAGTGCAAGAACTTCCAGAAAGCAGAAAGCCTTCGCACGAGTTACCGTAAATATAAACGAGCAACTTGATCCTTAAGTAGTCTGAACGTTGTTGTACCTTGCTTAATTCCCCTACTGAGCAGATTTTGTTTGTTGCGTTAGACTACTAAATTGATCCTTGCAAAGGCCTTCTCTCTTCCAGAAGGTGTTGCGAAGTTTTCCAAGTCTGAAAACATTTGTTCCAATAATTCTTATTTCAATATTTGATAAGTAACTCCAATGCTAAATTTTTTAGTCTCATAAAATTTGCGAAAATTGTGAATTACTAATATATTTTAATGATTTTTTTGCAGTTTAAAAATCTCACCAAACTGGAGATTCGTGAAAATGGTTAACCCTTTCTGGCACAATGCAACTACTCCTAGAAGACAGAAAGCCTTCACACGAGTTACCAAAAACATGAACGAAAAATCCGATCCTTTACTAGTCCGAACATTAAGACACAGGGGTGAAAGCGAGGCGGAAAAGAGGAAAGGCTGGTAGTAAAACCATTTTAGTTATAGCTAGTTTTGGGGAGGAGTTTACTTATTCTTTTTTTAAATTTTTCAACTATATCTACTTTATCTTGGAAAAGAAGCAGTTTTATATGTATGCCAAAATTATAAAAGAAATCTTGATAGTTACAGATACAGTGACCTCTCACTTATACACCACCTCTTTTATGCACCTTTTTCATTTATACGACGATTTTTATAGGTCCCAGTACATTATATAGGAAAATAATGCTAAACATCCTTCGTTTATGCGTCGCTCTAAAAGTCAATTTTTCAATTATGCGCCGAAATTTTAGGCTAGCATTTTAATTCTTTAAATATTTTTTCCTTTAAAAAAATGTTTTAAGTTAAAAATTAGGGAATTAAGCTATCCTTGCTACAGTTGAAAAGAAATATATGTTGTTACATCCTATTGAATTTGCTTCCCCCTGTGACCTTTTCATTTTTGCTTTTTTTGGAAAGACATTCTTTCTAGAATTTTGAATAGGGTGTCTTATCTGTTACACCAACAACAATGAAAGGCCATTCATCTTTTTGAAAATGACCATTCCTCTTGTCCAGAGGTTAGTTTTACTCCCATGCTGTTTTCTAGAGAAAAAAAAGACACCTGGAATACTAAAGATGAAAGAGACCGCGTCTGATGGACGTTATAAGTAAATAAAGTCTGATGGACGTAATAAGTAAATAAAAGGAGGTGATCTGTTTAGTGACATTAGTAATCGAGCAACTTATTGTGCAGCATATTATGACGTCAAGTACTTTTCTTAGAAATTTATCATGTGATGTTTCACCCCCTCCCATAAAACTCAAATTTTTTGTGAAGAAGTGTTCATTTATATCTAACTAAAACTTGTGGACGATGAGAACGTGGTGAATGATACTGACGAGGATGATTAAGTTCCTCCAAATCACACAACAGTATTGGAAGCTTTAGACACTATTCGTGACTATTTAAAATTTAATTTTGCTTCTGAAACTCCCCCTTATCTCATTTATATGAACTAGAGGAAACTGTTTTTGAAATACGTCGGCAAAAACAAATACAAACATGTATTAAGATTTGTATTTTGTAAGGAAATAAACTGTCTTAAGGTATGTTAAATTTTTTCTTTGTATAATTATAGTACTAAATACCAAAACAGTATAAATATTAATATTTTATCTTTAGAAACATATTTATTCATATTGTCACTGCAATTTACGTTGCGTTTTAGAATTTTTAAGTTTTTCACTTATGCGCCTCTTTCACTTATGCGCCTTTTTCTCTTGGCCCCTTACACCGGTGCATAAGTGAGAGTTCACTGTATTTCATTTTTTTCGAAAAAAATGCTGGAATGAAATGTTTTACGTACCAGGTTTTTCTCTTTTCCGTCTTGCTATATAAGGGCTTTCACCCATGTTAAGACATCTCCCTTATATTCCCCTACCACGAAATTTTGAAGTGAAGTTTTGAATAGACATTTTTCTTAGTTTTGCCTCCACTGCACAGCTTACGTTCGTGACGCCTATTGAATTGATCTGTGCGGAGGTCTTCTCTCTTCTAAGAGGGCATGTGCAGTGTGTCCTATCTGGCAACACTTATTGCAAAAACTATGAAACCTATGAAAATGCAAAACTAATTGCTTATACACACCTCTCAGCGTTATTTAGCAAAAATTAATTTTTAAACAATACATAGTTCAAGTATATCTCTTCACTTAGAATTAACAATCTGTGGTTGCTTGTTTGCTGCCTGATTAAAGTTTAAAAGTTTGCTGTGATGGAAACGGTTAATGAGTATTTATAATATATGTTGATCCCTATGAACAAGAATAAAATCCAGCACCGTGGGTAATTACACGTAAGCCCATAGGAGAGCATTGACTAAGATTTATTTTTTGAGCATCCACAAAACTAAATTAAAACTTCGCTCAAGAAAAAAACGCAATCGAAAGTTATCCAAAGGGAAAAATTTAACCACTCCCAAAGTTGAATATGTGAGATCCCGCTTTCAAGCTCCCAATCATTATTTAACACGTTCACGCCGGCCAAGTGAAAATACTGGTACGGGAAAAGAGAAAATGCTGGTAGAAGAACTATTTCAATATTAGATAATATTCGGGAGGAGTTAATCTATTCTCAACAATAACAATTCACTGTAAGGAAATTTATCACGGCGAAGAAGCAATTCACTATAAAAATTGCTTCTGTTAAAAACAAATGGTAGTTATGGATTTTTATTATTCCCGAAAAAAGAACTAAAAAATGAAATTTATTTGTTACCAGTTTTTACTCCGGTGCGCTGCCAAGATGAGACAATCTAGCGTGACCCACCGGTGGGTGACCCCGTCGTGAACGTGTTAAAGAATTATTACCCATTAACTTAAGAAAATAATCTTTTAATTGGAATCTTGAGCTTCTTCGGCTCTTCGTGAAGGAACAATTTCAAATCTAAACCGTAATAAGAGCAACTATTTTTATCTATATATAGGACACACACACAAGGAAAAAGTGGTAGTGCATATTTGTATATGGCAAATCATACATTTCATTAATTTTGCAATCATGCTTGATTCCTTTTTTAACAAGTTTAACTTAATCGACTCTTAACTTCCTCTGTCATTATATAGATAAAACATACCTAGCAAAGGCTGGCTGGTTACTTTTATGTGATTTAAGGGATGGTAAAAGGCTAACTAAGTATTTGCAATCAGAATCAATGTAATAATTATTTCACTACGATTGGGTAAAAGAGTTTTTGAAACGTGGGAAAGTTCTTTTGTATTTCAGTATTTCAAGTGGATATTTCATTCTGTTAAATACAATAAATTATAAATTGTAAAAAATATAATAAATTTTAAATTATTAAAAAATATTATAAATTATTAATTCTAAAAATAATTCATTGTATTATTTCTCCGACCTCAAATAACTTGAAAGCAAAACAATATGACTGTCGCTTTTTTCCCTCCCTTGATTTTCATAATCCTGAATGCGTAGAGTATATTTTTAGATTTTCTTACGGACTTTTAACACGTTGAAGACTCTCTAATTTTGCATGGCTTGCCCGTCTGGCCAAACGGTAAATAACTACAAACTAAATTTTTAAATATTAGACAGATGTTGCTAGTTTTTAAAAAGGTTTAGCATGACAGATCGAAAAAAAAGTGGTGAATTATATAAGCCTAGAAATTGTTTAGAAATAGTGGTGGATAAAAATCTACTAAATTGAATTTATTAAACCAAGAATAACAATTAATAAACTACCACTTGAAAATATTTATTCGCTGTCCGGATCAATTGGCATCTCCGTGTATATAAATAAAAATACGTTTTTTTGAGTTCTACATTGTATTAATTTCTTCGAACCATTTTAGCAACGATAATAATATAAAAAAATTAAATATTTACTCGAATTATGTGTTCGAATAATCTTGACTTCCCCGGTCACCGGTGACCCTCGTGGTGCTACGAATAAACTCAGTGCCGGTCGCCGGTGACCCCATGGCATTCAGCGTGTTAATAACCTTTTTAGCACTTTCTCTAATAAAAACCTTTTTTGAGTATTACAATTATTTAATTTTCTTTTATTATAGTGCTTGTTTGTCATTTTAGCGTTGCTAAATTTTAGAAAAACTTAAAATGATTTAAAGACAAGCTTTCCAAAATTATATTTTCTAACTTTTAGTTTTGAAGTACTTTAGTTTTAAGAACTAACCCAGTGAAACACGCAGAAATGTTTCACATAAAATAATCCGACCTCTCTAACTAGGATATATTCACCTGAAATAACACTTAGTCTCGGAAAGTTCTCAGCTATTTCTAGTAAAATTTTGGTACTTTAGACATTGCATATTAATCATGAGAATAAATAGACTTTAAAAGGAACTTCGGTAAATTTTAGTCAAAAAGTTTTCGATAATTTTCTTGAGAGCTTAAGCTTTGATTCTAAATTATTTATTTATCAAAAGACAAAAAAATATTGTGATTGTGATATCTTAGGCATGACATACCTGCCAACTTTCACTCTTTCCGAGAATGGATTTTCAGAGTGATTGTAAAACAATAAGCGAAAAACAGTATGACTCAAAAATATATTTATATTTTGATCCCGTTGAAATTCGCTTGTGCAAGGATTATTATGCTTTTATATATTTATTGTAATTATTTATATGTAGTGGTGGTCAAACTCATTTATAATTATCATTATAATTCAAAAAGTTAATTGGAATAACAGGAGTATTGCTGCCACTTTAAATATGAAAATAAAATCTTCCGGAAAATCCGGAAGAGTTGGCAGGTATGGCATGATTGTGCCTAGGACTATATAGATCTAAGACAAAGCAAAATATGTCAATTTTATTTTTAAATTACTTGCCTCAAAACTTGCTGCAGTTATTGTAGGGAAAGTGATTAAAATGCACCGCTCAGAACAATTAAGTGCTATTTAGGTTTTGGGTTGATCTTGCACGTGGAGAATTGTTTGAATAATTGATATGTTATCGACAGACGTAGTTGGATATGTGAGATAAAAATGACATTTGTTTTTCTGAAACAAAAATGCGTTTTATTGAGCATTTGGGTACAAAAGGGAAAAAAATGAAATTTGTGCATATGAGAAAAACAAATAAAGAGAAAATGATCCTTAAACGAAAATAATCGTTTTTATTAGGGAGTATGGTTTCCCCGGACAGCCGGCAACGTTGAACACCTTTGAGGCATCGAGTTAATGAGGTTATTAATAAGTGGATGTGGTATTCTGTCCCATACCTCTAGAAGAGCTCTTTCTACTTTTTCATAAGTTTGCAGGGGTGGTAGGCGTTCAGCAAATCGTGTGCCTAGAATGTCCCTTACATGCTCGATTGTGTTCATGCCCTGATAACAAACTGCCCATTCCATTTGTATGATTCCTTTCTCCAAGTGGAAATCATTTACTAAGTTAGCATGATTTGGCCTGAAATTGTCGTCCATTATTACGAAGTCATCTCCAATTGCTATAGCGTAAGTGACTACAATACGTCTCAGGATCTCATCTCTATATCGCCGACCAGTCAGAGTTCCATTTAGAATGATATGGAGATCCGCACGCCCATCAATGGAGATGGCAGCATAGACCATCACTCCCCCACCGCCAAATCATACATTTTCTTACACGAAATTGGATTGCTTATAGTGCCACTTTCCATCCAGATGAAAACACGCCTATTATCAGGATAAACAGAAAACGGGACTCGTCAGAGAAAACAATATTGCGCCATTCATTTCTTCTCCAATTCACATGCTCTGTTGCCCACTCAGTGCGGGCACGACGTTGGTTTGCTGCTAACGTGACATACACCATTTGTCGGCGAGCATACAGACTCACAACATGAAGGTGGTTTCGAACAGTTTCTGCGAATCTCTGGTGCCAGTAGCCGAGCGAAGGTGCTGTTGAAGAAGAGTGTCACTCATATTTCTGTGTCTCCGAGCCGTTAACGTTAAATAGTGGTCATAATTGGATGTTGTTGCATGTCTACGCCCTTGCCCTCATCTTCGGCCTGTATTTCCAGTTTTTAAAGAACGGTTTCTGATCCTGGAAATCACACTTTGCGAAACTCCAAGGGCTTCTGCTTGTGCTTGGTCCATCTCTAATCGGCCAACAGCTCTCCAAGCTTTCTAAACATTTTTCGACACTTTTTGAATTTTTACCAGTTGCACCTACCCTGTAATAAGTAGTGTTTTTTTTTTGGATAATTTCTTTCTTTCGAATAAGGTGTAAAAATGAGACTTATTTAAAGAGAGACTTTTGTATTATTTCCAAATAAGTAACAGACCTATATGAATTTACTGTTTCAGAATAAACCGTTTTAATACATTTGATGTTGCTTGAAAATCACCTTGTATAATATTAAACACTTATATATTTTTAGAAAAATATTTTCTAGGAGCCGTAGTGGACTGTTCAAAAGGACACGGCTCCCTGTCAAACACCGAAGCCAAGTATCACTGGCTACCATCAGCGAGCTGGTGGGTGACCATCTCGATCAGCCTGCGTAGAGACCAAGGGTACACGGCATCGGTACTCGTTAAACTGTTCAAACGTGAAGTGCTCGACTTAACGCCCAGGTCGTCGGATTACTAAAACGGGGGAGCCATCCCCTCTGCAGAGGATCAAACTTGTGATGGCATGTCTCTTCGGATCATTCTCTGGAATGTTTCCCGGACCGTCTCCATAGCCCATTGTGAAGCTCTAGTGTGACGTAAATATAATACGTACCTACCAAATAGAAAATAAAAAAAATAGAGTAATTTTATGCTAAACGAAACATTTTACATAAGAGTCAAAATTTCAATAGCGGTAACACTCAAAATTTGATATCATAATTTTTACACTTTTTGTTGTTTTTTAAAAAGTATATATTATACAAAACAATAGCCCAAAATTTTTGATTTAATTTATCTTACAAGACATTAACAATTAAATTTTAAAGCTCTTTTTAATTAAAAAATAAATATCTAAGGATAGAATGAATGGATTTTTAAGAAATGTATCTCATTTTATACAAAAATAATGGTTTTTGATAAAATAATTATAATAAAACAAATGTTTAAAAAATGTAATTTTTATTGCGAAATTAAGTTGTAAAATGAAAAACAAAAATTTTGTTAATGTCGTACAAAGTTCAAACAAAACCCATTCTAAAGTAAATTTTATTCTGAACAAAATGGCTTTTCAAAAAAAAATGGATCGCAATTCCATAAAAATTTATAGCTTTTTTCGCGAAACGCTGCACCACAGCGCGCTCTGTAGTCAGCGCTGATTACCTTATGCGCTGCGCGGTCATGTCTTGAAACATGATTTTCTAGTAAAATCGCAAAGTGCCTATTGAACTGAAAGAAAAAATAGCTTGAAAGATGGAGAGTTTCTGTTTACCATTGACTTTTCCAAAAATTATGCTTTCAAAATACAAGATTCTATTCAATATTTTTATTGGTATAATTAGCAAGCAACCTTACATCCGTATGCTGTTTATTGTAAACAAAATGAAAAGCTTTGACATCATTGTTTTACCATAATTTCGGAAGAGGAAAAGCATGACACTACAAAGGTGCATTTATTTAATAGTAAGCTAATTCAATATTTTCAAAATATCTACGGTAGTGATAATATTAATTATTTACTTCTCGTATGGAGCTTCGTCACAGTATTAAAACAAGAATAGTTTCATGTACTTACTCGATCTTAAAAATGATTTTAATATCGATGCATAATGGCATTTTTTTGCCACTTCTCATGGCAAAGGGGCATGCGATGGTATTGGTGGGACGGTAAAGAGGGAAGCAAGAAAGAGTAGTTTGCAAACACAAAATATAACAGCACCTGAGGAATTGCTCGATTGGGCATGTAAATTTTTCGATTTGACTTCTGCGCAAAAACTGAATATGAGAATGAAAAAAAAAATTGGACGCAAGATTTAAGAAAGCTTCAACAATTAATGGAACTAGAGAATACCATACTTATTTAGCTGAAAATTTTGAAACTCTCAAATGTAAAATATATTCTTCTAGTCCCAAGTTTGAACTCAAAAAATTATACAAATAAATTATAAATAACTAATTATTCATAATATTATTCACCTAAAATTATAAATTACATATTTATAATTTAATATAATGTTTGTTATTTTGTGAAACTTTAGTTGAGGTTTTTAAATTCTCTCTAAATTGACTGATACAGCACAATTTAGCGATCAGCGGAGTGGAGTGGCATAGCGCACCGCGGTGCAGCGCTTCGGGAAAAAAGCTATAACTTTTCATGGAATTGCGATCCATTTTTTTTTTTTTGAAAAGCCATTTTGTTCAGAATAAAATTTACTTTAAAATGGGTTTTGTTTGAACTTTGTACGACATTAACAACATTTTTGTTTTTCATTTTACTACTTAATTTTGCAATAAAAAATAAATTTTTTAAACATTTGTTTTATTATAATTATTTTATCAAAAACTTCAATTACTTCAGCGTAAAATGAGATACATTTTTTTAAAATCCATTCATTCTATCCTTAGATATTTATTTTTCAATTAAAAAGAGCTTTAAAATTTAATTGTTAATATCTAGTAAAATAAATTAAATAAAAAAAATCGTTTTGGGCTAATGTTTTGTATAATATATACTTTTTAAAAAACAACAAAAAAAGTAAAAATTATGATATCAAATTTTGGGTGTTACCGCTATTAAAATTTTGACTCATAAACAAAAATTTTGCAAATAATTTATATTAAAAGTAGAAATGTAGTTAAAATCCAATAAATATAGAGTTTAATTACATTAATATTTATTTATTTTTAAACTTTTTGAATGCATTTCTATTAAAACGCATCACCACAGGGACGAGCTCAATATAAAGAATATGGCAAGACGGTATGGTAGAAGGAGTCGGATTTATGTCATTTCGAGACGTGATATTTATGGATGATCCCTGAATATATTTTGAAACAAAACAAAGGTGCTTTTCAACCAGTAAAAAAATTGAAAATAGGTAAAATAAACACTTCGTGACCGAAACAATAGCATTTGTTATAAACATTTAACTAATTCCTAGAAATCCCTAGACGTCAATTTTTCGTCCTTGTTTTACGCTTACAATTAGTTTAAATCAAACTACCTACTAGGTCGTACCTCCTGTCAATTACGAACACGTATTAGAAATCACCCTTTAATCTGCGCCATTTTTTCAGAAAATTATCACTATTTTCCTTCAGCTTGAAAGTGTGTGTTGAATTGGTTTCAATTGCCTTTGGATTGATATTCCATCTATCTCAGTTTTGCCATTTGTAAGTACTTTTTTTATATAAATTCATTATTTTATATATATCCATTTATATATATATTTATGAATTAGAAATATTAAGATTTTGTGATTACTAATAGCTGCGAAATTTTGCATTTATTAAAGTACGTTTCCCCTAATTATGAAGTACCATATGGTGGTTGTATTTTGTTGCTAATCAATTACTATGCTAAAGACGATTTATTTTTATGGTAAAAATGGCAAGTCATGCAAAGATGTCTAACAAAATTTGCATTTTTTAAAGCATGTTTTCTTTAATTTTAAACTAAAATTAGGTGGTTGGTGTTTTATTGCTTGTCTATACATATATGACCAATTCTACAAATAAACGCTGCCAAAAAAGAATAAGTTTTTTTGTTGCGGGGGGGGAAGCTATTCCTACATGAAATTTTTGTTCTCTTTTACGCCCTAAAAAAGCAAGAAAAAATCGTGAACATGAAATTTTTTCTTTGTGACATACATTAAATGACAAACTGAGCCATTTATTCAGATAAAATGATTTTTACATAAATATAAAATTATTATAATGCCTCTCTAAAATGTATTTATAGAGATTTCATACTATAAGATTATATTTTAGTGTAAAAAACAAAAATAAAAAAATTTAATCAAAAATTCGCAAATTGAAAAAATTAGGAAAAATTCAAAATTGGTATTTTGTCACTTAAAGTATGTCAGAAAGAAAAAATTTTATGTTCACGATTTTTTCTTGCTTTTTAGGGTGTAAAAAGGAAGAAAATTCATGTAGAAATAGCGTGCCCCCCCCCCAAGAAAAATTTTTTTTTTGACCGCCAAATAGACGCTTATTTGTAGAATTGCTCATATAATAAAAATGATTTGCTTTTGTGGTCAAATATGGTAGATCATAACATAGCTGACAATATTTGCACTTTTTAAAATACATTTTCCTTAATTATAAACTAACGTATGGTGGTTGGTTTCTTATTGCTTGTAAATTACTATATGTAAAAAAAAATTTTTGTGGTCAAATATGGTAGATCACAATGTAGTTGACAACATTAGCACTTATTGAAGTACATTTTCCTTAATTATAAACTAACATGCGGTGCTTAGTTTTTTATTTCTTCTAAATTACTATATCTAAAATTATTAGTTTATGTGGTTAAATATGGCAGATTATGCAAACATAGCTGACAACATTTGCATTCTTTTAAATATGCATTTTCTTTAATTATAAACTGACATATAGTGATTGGTTTGCTTAAAAACCACAGCGTTGATAACTATGAGTAACCATTTTTTAAATTTCGTCAGCACCTATTAAATCACATTAAATTATTATCTCTCATTCGGTATATATGTTTAAACTAGTTAAACGAAATGATGGTTACTGTCATTTATATCAAATTTATGAAATCAAGAATAAAATTATAAGGCATACATTTTGCTTTTACTTTAAACATAAGAATAAAATATTCGAGTGTAAGTTGAAGAGTTAACAGCTGTGCGTGTAAAGTATCGGAAATATTGTTCATAATCGTAGAAATTTTCTCCAAAGTATACAAATAATCATAAAAGAGAAAATTTGTATGATCCTGTACTGTCCTCGGGGTTGGGTGTAGTTGCTGTTCTTATAAGTCTGTAAAATGCAAATGATCACGTGGTCTCTTGACGTTTGCTCAAATTTATGTCATATGGAGCTCAATCCTGGATTGAAGGATTTATGTCATATTCAAATCGAGTTTAATTTAAACTACTTCGAAGAGAAAATTTTGATTTTTTTAATTAAATAAATTAACATTTTTCTTATAATTTTAATTTATATTTTATCTTTTAATATTTAAAAAAAATGTAAATTTTTGAGGTGGCCAACTTAACATGTTACATTGTAATAAATCAAAGTCAATGTACTTTTTGTATAAGGTTTATTAATACACTAAAAGTAGATGTTTTTTAAATGAATTTTCTTTGTCTTTATAAAACTATTTAGACTTTAGCACAAGCATTATTTTGTAGGTTGATTTCTCATGGATCAATTACGAAGAAAATGTACTAAAAGATTGGTTCAAGCCGTTGCAGAACGCTTGTTGTTTATGGTATGTCTGATAAGTTTTGGCATTTATCTAGGAATGAGGGTCTTATCTCCTTACATTCAATTGATCATTCTTTTCACGTTAATTATTAGCGTCACTTGCTTATTAATGCAGACAAAGGATCGCATAAATAGAGCAGTCTTAGTGGATAGTTCAGATGAAGCCGCTAGTTTTGCGGGAGTTGCTTACCACGGACTCGATAGTGGACCACCACCACCAATCACCGATATAGACATCGAATCAAACTATTCTGAAGATGCTTCTACATTTTGCACCAATCAAGACGTTGAAGCAGGTTTGTCTTCTGGAAAATCACCAACTTCTGAATCTCGCGTACCAGGAAAACCACAAAAGATTTCGTTGAATATTGCATGTCCAGATGAAATGTTACCAAGACGCCAAGATGAAGAGAGTGATTTGTCGTCAGGTAGGTGCTCAATGGATACACAGAAATGTTTCGCATCTCGAGAAATGAGTCTTGAATTGAGTTCTGATGAAGCCAATTCAACTGAATGGCCAGTAGCGAAGTTCTACATGGGGGAAGAAGATGAATCCAGCACCGGTGATTTTGATTTTAACACAGGTGGTATTTATTATGGTACACCTTATTTGTAAAAGCAAACTTGTTATTTCATTGGAATAACAAAAAAGTATGGGGGTGGTGGGAAAATGAAACAAAATATTTGTTGTAACAAGCTTTTTTCTAGTTTGTAACTGAAAAACAAATAAATAACAATGGAACTTTGAACAAATTTATAGTATTGTTTTATTCCTTACGTAAGTTACACGAATTTTGCATTGAAAACATTTTTATTTTATTTTAAGATTGAAGTTAATTAAGCAAAAAAATTTATTACAACTAAAAAAAAAGTAAATAAAGGAAAACAATTTCTCTGTGATCAACCGCACAATATAAATTATTATAAGGTGATACAAATGAATCCAATACTGCCTATTTAAATTTTAACAAAGGTGGCACTTTTTTAAAGGTGGTACATCTTATTCATTAAAACCCAACTTGCTATAACTTTTGAAATATAAAAAAGTATTGCGTAGGGGGGCGAAAATGAACAAAAATATTTGTTGCAACTAGAAAAAAAAAGAACAATGGAACTTAGAGCAAATTAATAGCATTATTTTGTTCTTTATATAAGTTGCAAGAACTTTGCATTGAAGACAATTTTATTTTATTTTAAGATTGAATTCAATTAAGCAAAGTAATTTATTACAATAAAAAAAAATTTATCTGTGATCAACCACCCAAATATTTTGAGAGTAACATTTTAGGTTATGCATGGGGAATTTATTCTTTACATGGTAAAAAAAATAAGATTTTGTGTTGAATTATGATACCATATAAATTTTTAGCAACTTTAATAAGGTGCTAAATTGAGCCACATTACCTTATGAATTGAAGCTTGGTTACACGGGCCGGGATAGCCTAGTTGGTAGTGTGTTGGCTTCTATTAAACGGTGACTGATGCACCTGAAAATTGTCGAGTCGCAAAGTTCTCATAACCAATCTATACCTCTTTGGGTACTGATCTAGGAGTTTTCCTTTATCATCTGGATTGGGTTCGAAATTACAAGGCTTCAGAGCTGAACATTGGTAGCCGTAAACTCAAAAAATTGGGACTGCTGCTCAACGACGGTTATAATATTAAATAAAAAAAATTGGTTGCACGGTACTATGGTTTAACTTTAATAGAAACGTGGTAACACCCTAATAATGAAGTTGTATGATATAAGGATTCCAGTTACCAAGATTATGGTTTTACACTTACTCGATTTTTTTCGATGGTGTTCTAAATAATATGCATTCTGTACATGTGTACAAATGTATTTTGAAGTGCTTTTACAGGTAAACGAATTCTCTGATGCAGTAAGTACAACTGAATATTGATATAGATTCAAGAGGGAAACACCAATGTGTTAGTCAACTAAAAGATATTTCTCTTAAGTTTTGAAAAATTCCATAAATTGAGCCACTTGACCATATGAATTAATTCTTATTAAACTTGGTTATACGGTACAATGGTTGAACTTGAATAAAAACGTGGTTACACTCTAATAAGGTTGTGGTGAATTTTTGTGACATCACGATTCAAGTTACCAAGATTGTGGTTTAATATTAACCCATTTTTTATAGTGTACTAAATAATATGTGTTCTGTACATGTGTACAAATATATTTTGAAGTGATTTTACAGGTAAACGAATTTTCAGATGTAGTAAGTTGATATGGATGGCAAAATTGATATCGATATTGATATAGATACTGCTGAATATTGATATAGATTTAAGAGGGCAACACCAATGTGTTTGATAAAACTGAAAGATAGTTTTCTTCAGTTTTGAAAACATTCTATTAATCTAAACACGTGGATGTTCAATGTAGACATTTTATAGATGCATAAGCTAACGGTGAGATTTATTATCATTGATACTTTTAGTGTTGAGAAGAAGTACACCAGAAATATAAAGTTTTATTGCAAAAATAACAAAATATACACTATGAAAAATTCTGGAGCATGGTGAACCATAACACTGTTTAAACTGAGCCTCTTAATCTTAGATCTTTAACTTTATCCGATACGATATTTGAACTTAACATTACTGGAATAGGACTGTAGAAACGGGACTTTTTTTGGATGCACCAGCTAACAGAGGAATTAATAATCATTAATTATTAATTTTAGAGTTAATAAAGAAAAATATTCCAGCGTTTTAAAGTTTTGTTACAGGATTAATAAAATATACTCTATTAGAAATTTTGGCACCAACCCTAATATCGTTTAAATTTTCTGCATATTTAGAATGGTGCAAAGTTGAACCATACTATCAACTTTCTCAACTTTATTATCTGATACTATGGTTCTACTCAAAATTACTAGCATAGGACTCTGGATGTATGCGACTTTGCATGAATGGGACTTCGGATAAAAGGATGAAAGACTGGAATTTTTTCCAGATGCGCTAAGTTGAGTCATATTGTCGCACTTCTTAAACTTCATGATAAAATATTTTGGTTTAATTTAAAACTTCTAGAATCGGATAGATATTGGTTCAATTTAAATCTGCTGGAACCGGATAGATATTGGTTCAATTTAAAACAGTTGAAATCGGATAGATATTGGTTCAATTTAAAACTGCAGGAATCGGATAGATATTGGTTCAATTTAAAACTGCTGGAATCGGATAGATGGGATTTGTATAGGGTGGATAAACAGTATTTTTTCTGGATGCACCAGCAAACGACGAGATTAATAATATTTAATATTCAAAAATCAGCGTAAAATTAATTTTTGTGTAAGTGCAGAAGTAATAGCAATTATACAGTGTAAGTTCATCTTAAAGCACTGCACTTGCAAAAATTTATTTCAACTCCATTAAAATTGTTTACAAAAAAACTTAAGAAAACAACGTTTTTATCTACAGTTATGTATCATTTTGTTTTTGGGTGGATTCATCAAATGAAAAGCTTCTCATAATGGATTAAACATTGTCATGCTTGATTGAAAACAAAGAATAAAATTGTTTGAAACCGTAGAAACAAAATTGTTCTGATGAAATTTGATTTAATTTTAGAATACGAATTAAGTGAAGTGTGAAGATGAGTTTCTAAACATATATTTTTATACTGAGAAATTCGAGTAGAATTGTTTGAATTGCTTTCAAAAAGTAGTTTGTATTAATGAGGTTATTGTAAAGTTTATAGGCATTAATTTCATATAAATTTTAGGAATTCAAGTAATCAGTTGTAAAACAGATATTTAATTTATGAATTAGTAATGGATTGTAATTATTTAAAGCTTTTTATTTCCTCAATAATTTTCTACCAGTTTTTAAAATTTCACTGAAATGTGGCTACTATGTCTTACTATACTGTCAACCGGACCGTGTAGTGATCAGGGAACAGGACGGAAAAGTTCTGGGTTCGAATCCCGGACAAGGCATGGATGACTCCGAACACATCATCAGTCTAGGTGGTGTTTGTCTTCTGTATATAGTTGTAAATACTTGTATATAATTTTTCACTCGTTATTCACCTATATATTTTGGTGCATTTATTATCATGCATTTTCCCTATTTTTCTGAGGCTATGTGGCTACTGTGCACCTGGGAGGCGAGGGAGTCTGCCACAAAAATCTTTTCTCTCTCTTAAATTTGTTTGTTTAATCTCGCTACTTTATTTTAATTTTCTCTCAGTAAATGTTGCTGAACCCCAACTTTCACCATTCAATTGCGCATCGGCGATTTATTATACATTTCCACTCAGATGAATTAGAGCCCCTCTCGGGGTTGATGCTAAGATAACTACCACATTTGAGTATGAGTCGTGTTAGTCCGCATAAGCTTTTTCAAAATACGCAGATATGCCAACTGCTCCAAAATAATTAACGCCAAAGACACGCCAAAATAATTAAAAAAATGGCAAATACCTACAGAGTAATTTTTCAAATATTTGACTATTTTTGCTTGCTTTTTGAAAGTTATACCACGATATGTTTCAATAAAGTGGTGAATTATATAAGCCTACGAATTGTATAGAAATAGTGGTAGATAAAAATCTACTAAATTGAATTTATTAAACCAAGAGTCACAATTGATAAACTACCACTATAAAATATATATTTGCTGTCCGGAGCAAGTTGGCATCTCTGAATACAGCGTATGTTACTGTCTAAAATTGTAATTTAAATTCCATTTTACTACCACCGGGGAAAATCATCCTCGAAAGGATTAAAGGTTGGCAGGTATGCAGAGATGCCTAATGCTCCGCACATGCCAAAATAAGTAAAAAAGCGGTAAATAACTACAAAGAAAATTTGCAAATATTTGACTATTTTTTTTTTGTTCTTTAAAAGGTAAAGCATGACATAAGTACCATAAAGTGGTGAATTATTTAAGCCTACGAATTATTTCGAAATAGTGGTGGAAAAAATTTACTAATTTGAATTTATTAAACCAAGAATCGCAATTGATAAACTACCACTTTAAAATATACATTCGCTGTCCGGAGCAAATTGGCATCTCTGGGTATGTAATTTCTTAAGGAAAAAAAAAACACTTTTTAAGTCAAAAATTTGCTACCAGGTTTTTAATTTGGTTGTTTCCTCTTAGTTTGGAATTTAAATGAACCGGATCCAAAGGGTTAAATAGGGCAATTTGACAAAAATAGAGGAACAAAAATATTTCGATTATTTTGCAGCACTTTGTGTTTGCAATTTCAGAAAAAATATATTCAACAACTATTAAATTTAAATGAAGTTCTGAGTATATATTTCAAACAGCAGAGTCATATAATTTGCAAACCTGATAAATTTTCATTCAACAATGAGTTGGCTTTCTAAACATGGAAATATTCTCCAATCACAACCTACGAGAACAAGATTATGAGAAGTTAATTAGCTAATTAAGAATTCATAAAGAATATTGGATGATAATTTATAGCAGCATAAAACATTTTCTATTCTTTAAGAATAAAGAGTTTTTGATCTTTTGAGTCGTCGTTAATAATCACTTTTTAATTAATTAAGTGAAATACTTTCGAGTGATGAGAGCAAAGAATGGGAAATTAAACCTCTTAAATCAAGCTCATTTTATCTTTAGAAATGAAATAACACAGTAGTACAATTTGTTTTCTAACAATACAATTTTTTTACAACAATTATATATTTCTTAAGGAAGAGATTCGAATTAATATAACGTATATTTAAATTGTTTTTATCTCATTTACATGTGAATTTAGTTATTACAATACTCATGTATTTATTGAAGTCAAGAATTATATCAGTATTTTTAACAGGTTTCATTATAGATTCTAAAACCAGTTTAATGTATCCGACTATTTTCAATTTCGTTTTAAAAATAATAATATAAAATTAAAAAAGAAAAACTAGTTTATTTTTTTCATTACGTGTAAAAACTTACAAAACTAGCAAAAATTATTATTATTATTATTTTAAATGGCCTTGATTAGTTGAAAAAAAGGCTTTGTTTTTGCATATACGCTAAGCACTGTCAAAAAATTTCTATCACCTAATATAAACGATTCTTTGCGGATTTTATTAAGAATGCCATCAACTATGATTCGAACTATTATCTTAAAAGCAAGTGCTTATACTACTGATTTAGGGATCAACGTAATTAAGAAGGCAAATTTTTAAAAACTTCCGCACTTGTTTCTGCAAAAACATAAATAAAAAATGAAATTCTGCTTTCCTCTTTTAGTTTGTAGTTCAAAATACGTGTGCTGTAATCATAAACACTCATGAAAAATTGTAGAAAATTATTTTAAAAACTACATGAGAAGTCGCGTTCAAAGTGGTTAAAAATGGGAAGAAAATCTGATGTTCAGATAAACTCATTTAAAGATTTAGTCTATACTGTTATCACCTTGAAAAAAAAACAGCTGTAAGAGTACAGGAGTTCTAAATTTATAATAAACTCAATTTAGAAAATTTTGCCTGAAATCACGTTTTTGCACTGGTCAGATAATTTAAATCGAAACAATTTAACAATAAAATAAATATAGAGCTCTTAACGATGTTAATACGACCAATAATTTGACTCTGAGTGTTAAAAAAATGAATAAATAATAAAAGGACAAATTAAAAGAACAAAATGTCTTACCCCTTCCTTGCGTGAGGATGGGAACGTCTATCATAGCATTTAGTAAACAAAAAATTGTTCTCACAACATGTAAACTGCAAATTGGTTGTTTCTGGCAATTTTTTCACAACTGCTGAATAATAAAGGAAAGTCAAAAATAAATTTAACTTCATATTTAATATAGCGGGTTTGAACTTTCCATTCAATTGCTTGTTGTGGCTGGAAGAAATGTGTGATTTCTTGAATATTTAAAAAAAAAATTAACCTGAGATTTTTTGCGTAAATTAAAGAGATAATGAGTGAAAAAAAAGCAGTGGTGGCTCCAGAGATGGAGCGTCTACCTCCCTATGAGTTAAATTGGGTTCGTATCAGAGTGATGGACGTTCGATACGAATTCTGCACCCGGCTCGCATCGACCAGAGATCCTCAGTCATGCGTTAGAGTCTCTTTGCCGTTAGACAAATCGTGGAAAGTTTCCGTGGTTTTCCTCTCTATGTAACGCAAATGCGGGTTAGTTCCATTAAAAATCCTTTCGCGAAGACAAAATTTCTCCCAATACCTTAACCTTGGATTTCCCTTGCCTTCTGGATTAGGTTCAAAGTTACAAGGCTACGGAATTGAACATTGGTAGCCGTAAACTCAAGTTTGGCTCGGCTGCTCAAATAGTAGTCACTAAATAAAATAAAATAAAATGTGAAATGAGTGGAAATAAGGTTTGTTCTTGTGTTTCTTATATTTTCTGTATAGTTTATATCTAATTCCCCAAATTATCTTTCCATAACCATGAGGCAGAAATTCAGATCATTATGAAGTTGATTCACTACTAGTGTACGACGAAAATATTTTTTTTACTATATGTTTATTTTATGTTATTTTTGTAAAGAAATTTAGATGAGAGGGCCATTGATGATTATTTGGACCAGTTTGAAGGCAGTAAGCTATTAGAAGTCAGCCTTGATAACGAAAATTCAGAAGACAAGTACCGCGATGCAAATGAAATTATAAGAGTGAGGCACGATGAGAATATTAGTTTTTTTAAATTATCAACGGGAATAAATATGATGCAAAGATATATTATTTTTTTAAATTTATTTTGTACTCAGCTTGACATGTAAATTTGCATGATGATGGATATTTCAATCATACTGTTTCTGAATCAGTTTATATAATTTATTTAGTCTAAGATTTTTTTAAACAATTTTCCTTTAGTCTAGAGCATGAAATCTATCACCCTGAATTATTTCACAAAAAGAAAAAAAAATCATGTATTAAACTCAGCGAAGACCAAACCGCCGATCACGAGTTTATGGGAACATTAGTTTATTGGGACATTTTCGGTAGATCATGTTTGCATACCTGCCAACTTTTACGCATTTGGAGTAAAATTTTATTTCTATATTTAAAGTGGTAGTAAAATGTATGCTTTCTAAATATTCCTTGCAATATAGAAACTTAATTTATAACCTTTTCGATCCACCACTATTTTTAAGAAAAATTAATCACATATATCAATATGTAATACTGCTTTTGAAATCTTCATAAGCTTGTTCAAAATACAGCATATTTTTCTGTCTATAATTGCAAATTATATTCCATTTGACTACCACAGGCGAAAATCACTCTTAAAAGGATTAAAAGTTGGCGGGTATGTGTTTGTATTTTGGTTGACTAACTTCAGGGATTCCAACTGCTCTGCTTTCTATAAAAGTTTTAATAGCTTTGTCGCGAAAATAAATAGTAACACTTGTAGATTAACCCCTTGGGGACGGGTGATTCAGAAAAGCATTCGTACAAAATCAGAATCAAGTTCCAATTAAATAAAAAACGGTAACTTAAATGTAGTCGTTACTAATTTTACAGACTTACTTTGCTTTTATTTTAATTATTGTTAGTTTTATCATATATACAATCAATGATAATTCAAAGTATAACTAAATAGTTTTATTTTGAACAAAGTAATGGTGAATTAAATAAATCAAAAAATTATAACTCCGCCCACAAATAAACTGCTAAGGAAATACTTTGATTACCAGTTTTATCTTCTTACCCTGATTGATACGGTTTTTTGCTGTCACGTATTTGTGACAGTCGGCGCGAAAGGGTTAAGGATAATTACTCACACTTTTCGAAAATGTCACCATGAAATAACTGCAGAGATGCCAACTTGCTCCGGACAGCAAATATATATTTTAAAGTGGTAGTTTATCAATTGTGATTCTTTATTTTAATAAATTCAATTTGGACGATTTTTATCCACCACTATTTCTAAATAATTCGTAGGCTTATATATTCACCACTTCATTATAATTATGACATGTTAAACTTTTTAAAAATAAACAAAATTATTCAAATGTTTGCAAATTTTAAATTGTAGTTATTTACCGCTTTTTAAATTATTTTGGCGTGTCCGGAGCAGTTGGCATCTCTGTAACTGCAATGAAGCTGCATGTTATATGCAGCTTCATTGCATTTATGTGCATTTATATGCATTTATTCTTATATTTTTGAATTTTTGATATGTAGTGGTGGAAAACTACTAAACTGTAAATAACTTGAATTTCGTTACCACTAGAAATATTTTTCACAAAGCGGAGGAATTTGACTTCGATGCAAACTTTGATTGTTCCACTGAATTAACCCCTTAACACACAGTTTTTTTGAAGAAAAAAAAACCGGCCAAAAAAATTAAATTTTTTTAATGTAAAAAAACACACTTCTCTTTTCTTTTTGTGGACAATTTTCATATACTGTACTTTTGTACCATGTAAAAAGGTTATATTCAGAGATGCTAACTGCTCCGGATGCGCCAAAAAATTTAAAAAAAAACGGTAAATAACTACGAACTAAATTTTGCAAATATTTGACTATTTATGTTTGCTTTTTAAAAGGTATAGCATGACGCAAGTACTATAAAGTGGTGAATCATATAAGCCAACGAATTATTTAGAAATAGTGGTGGATAAAAATCTACTAAATTGAATTTATTAAACCAAGATTCACAATTGATAAACTACTTCTTTAAAATATATATTTGCTGGCCGGAGCAAGTTGGCATCTCTGTATATTTTATTCTTGAATAAATAAGTGTTATAGCTTACAATCTTATGTAAAAGATAAATATCAATAAAACGATTTTTTTTCTTAGCTTTCACATTATTTTCAATTCTCGATTATAATCGAGTGTGAAAAATTTTAGCAGCATTAAATACAACGCCACTCGAATTATCTCGAGTGTTCACAGTTTGGCCTGTTTAGCGTGCTCCAATTAACTCGAGCGCACAAGTTGTGGGGTTAATATTGAAAATATGAGATTTAAAAAAAAAAAGTTGGCAGTTTTTTTGTTAGTTGGTAGCAGTAGGATTTAAAAACAGTAAGCTAGCTCACAAACATAAGTCTGGCGACCACATTTTTAACTAATTCCTACTTAACAAAACGTATTTGTAATTTAAATATGTTTTGGTAAAATTGCCCAACGAATTTCTTGAAAATAAAATGGATTTGAAACTTTGAATATTTCTAACAACCTCGTGAAATATTAGTTACAACTTTTTAAATTTTTCCTGACTGTGATCAACCAGGAATTGAACTAGAATAAATTTTATACAACTTATGCTAATTCACCAACACTTAACTCTCTTGGAATTCTATTACTTATTCTACATTATTCTCATAAGTTCAAAGCATATTAAATACGATAAAGCGCTACATTTTTTTGAATTTTATTTAAACGTTCTTTTTTAAGGAGTTTAGTATAATATGAAAAATGGCATTAAAAAAACACTGCCTTTTCTTATAAAGCTTAGCTTCAGATTATAGTACATCTTTTTTAAAACCGTAATTTATACGCATTTAAATATTCAATTACTTTTTCAGTACTTTGTAAGGTTGAATCTTATTAAATTTTATTTTCATAGTGAATGATATTAAATTCAGAATGTTTAAGAAGAAAATCTCGTTCCTCAGATTTAAATCCCAGTAGACTGTGGTTTTCCTTTATTTTTTGTCATAGTAATTCAGCATTTCTTGTATGTTTCCTTTTACCTCTATTTCTTCCAATCAAAATAAATTTTTCATTCCTTGTTTTATTATTCAAATTCACATTTAAGCTCACAATACGCTTTTTTCCCTTTGAGACCTGAAGTTTAAGTCCTTCCATGAAGAAGAAAATATATTTCTTAGATATTATATAGTATAAAACTATTAAAAATATCACTATAATGAGATAAATACTAAGAAGAGATATAAAATGTTTTAATGATTCCAATGATTTTTAATTGTACGATTTCTACTTCCTAAAATTAATAAGAGAAATTTATTTTAAGCTTTTGATTTCGTTATATCCATTTTACTTGTTGACAACCTGTTTAAAAATAATAGTTCTGGAGAATTCTATAATGTGAAACAGTAAAAGATTTTCTATTTTATGGAATCCGATTAATTCTTCCATACCTGGAATTCGTCATGCCTTTTTTTCCTCCTAAATTTCTCGTGAAATGTTTATTACAGGAACTGATAAAAAATATGAAAATATTTTTAAATCTATTTATTAATTCAATTTCAAACTCAGTATAAATGCAAAATAAATTTGTTTTTTACGAAAATGGGGGAAATTAGATGTAATAAATAATTAAAGAGTTTTGTTTCAAATTATTAACTAAAAATTCTTGAATCCAAATTCATTCCTTTTTATTTATTAAAATGTCTAAAATTTTCGAATTCATTTTTAAATTGGTATATTCAATATATATTCTTATTTTGATTTAGTAATAATATTTTTTTTCGTAATCGTTATACATATTATTCTATAGCGGTGACAAAAAAAGATCTTATATCTGTCTACTGAGTTGTAATATCAACAGCAGCGTAATTGCTTACTTAAAAGTCAGTTTTAGTGTTCAACACTTGGCGAACAAAAAACAAGGTATTCTTTGGCCAAGGTTCAACACCTTCACGCCGGTGTGACATACCGGTGGGTCACGCTAGATTGTCTCATCTTGGCAGCGCACCGGAGTAAAAACTGGTAACAATAAATTTCATTTTTTAGTTTTTTTCCGGGAATAATAAAAATCCATAACGACCAATTGCTTTTTTCGGATGCAATTTTTATATTGAATTGCTTCTTCGTTGTGATAAATGACCCAGACTTGATTTTATCAATTATTGTTCATTCTGAGATTTAACTTAATGTTAACGCAGCAACTCCCTTCCCTTCCACCACATATTCTTCAATTTAGATGAAAGAGCAGATATCATGCCTGCCAACTTTTAATCCCTTCCATTATCATTTTTCCCAGTGGTATTAAAATGGAATTAAAACTTCAATTTTAAGCAAACAAATGCGTTGTATTTGAGAAACCCTAAGTTGACAACCATGATAGTAACGCATATTAATATATGTACTTAATTTTTGTAAGAATAGTGGTGATCAAAATCATTTAAAAATTAAGTTTATAAAAGAAAAAATAGTATATATTTACTACCACTTTAAATATAAAAATAGAATCTTCCGGAAAATCCGGAAGAGTTGGCAGGTATGAGATATCCCTTCATGGATAGGTACTCTGAAAAACTTGATTAGTTAGTTAGTTAGTAGTTGTGATTGTTGAGAATAGATTAACTCCTCCCGAATATTATCTAACATTGAAATAGTTCTTCTACCAGTATTTTCACTTTTCCCGGCGTGAACGTGATAATGTATTTTGCTGTTAACACATTGCTGACCGGCAACTTTTCTGAAAATAACCCTCATGTGCCAACTCCTCCTATAACTGAAAGCCTCCACACGATTTTTTATAGGTAGTCCGATCAGACCACTGTAAAGGATATCCACTTTCCGAACGAGTCATTTAAAGCAAAATTTAGTTAAAATAAGAAAGTGGTAGCAAATATACGACTAAAAATTTGTTTTATTTATGAATATTATTGGTTTGCCTACTTAACTTGACAACCACTACAGATTCATTTCTGAAATATATATGATAAATTTCCTTCAATTACTTTTATAAAGGGTTTTGGGTTCATTCTCACAACTGGTTGAATTTTTAAGCAGTTTGCACAGACTACTTATGAAACACCGTGTGGAGGCTTTTTGATGTAGGAGGTAATGCATTTTTAATTTCGCACGATAAAGAGTATACCAATCACCTACGTGAAATGGTACACCACAAGTTTTGCAAATATATCAGGTTTCGTAAAGTTATAATAAACTGGTAGAGAATTAAACAGTAAAACTTGAAAAGTAAGGAATATAGCGCCCACTTTTTAAAATAGTCACCACGAGATCACTGCTAACGAAAACACGAGTTAACTCGTGACCGGTCAGCAATGTGTTAAAACATTAAAAAAAAAGAACTGGGGTCTTTTTTTTGGGTCATTTTTCCAAAAAAAAACTAAAATTTACTAAAATTATGTGTGCTTCATGTTCTGCTTTCTCTTAAAAACTAAATTTAGAGATAATAAAATCTGCTTCAATTTACACTATGCTTATAATGACTTTCATTTTTCAAGCATTTTTCTTTCTATAGCACTGATGCAAAGCAATACAGTTTCGGTTTTTAACCAAAAATATTAATTGTAATAATAGGATAACATGGATGTTACTTCATTTTCACTCTGGGCTCAAAAATAGTTCGTGTGTTGTTTGAATAGTAGTACTGTCATTATTCTCTTATTAAACTGTTTCTAGATCGTAATCCTGTTTTGAATTCTCAGTACACTCAATAGTTGAGATTTTTATAATCACGATAGTAGTTAATGATGAATCCGAATTTCCATTATGATTTCCGTACGCATTCAGTTTGATTACCATTGATACATTTTTTTTAAAGAACAAAATAATTTTTTGTGTACTTGGTCAGATTATTGTACTTGACAAATATAGAATTCAAGCTAGAGCGAGAAATTATCGATGATATAATTACCCAACTGCTATTACTATTTTTTGTTCCTTGGCTAAAAAAGAACACGATGATTTTTTTTCAATTATTTAACTATTTTCATTTTTAGAGTTAAATAGTACAGAGTATTGTAGCAAATGGAACTTTAATACTGAATTTTATTGAACTGTATTTGCAATGCAAACAATATGAGATTGAGTAGCAATCTTTGATGGACAGTGATGAAATCCACTAGTGTATGTAAAAAACTTTTATTTAGTGTATCGATATATTTTATTTTTTCATGTTACTGTTAAAAAAACGGTAGCACAACTGTAATAAGATACAACATTAGTTATAGATATTATCTACTAAACATTGAAAAAACATTATCTATTATACATTATAAAAGCATTATCTATTAAACATTATATAAGCATTATTTATTAAACATTATATAAGCATTATCTTCTAAACTAACAACATTAAAAGATATTATCTACAAAATGAGAAACGAAATATTTGAATGAATAATATCAAAGGATGAAAACATGTAACTATAGTTATTTCTATCAATGAAGTAGAATCAACAGAATTTAAAAACTAGTATTTTATTTGCAAAACTAAAGAGACTCTTCAGTGGCTATGGGTAGATATAAATTTCTTTAAGTGGTTCCAGTATCGGTTATTTTACTATTTATTTTATTTTTCAATAATTAGTGTTTCTTTCTGTTACTTTTTTTAAATATGATCCTTAATCTCTCGTCTAATAATTATATTACGATTTGTTTTTAAATATTCTATTCATTTAAGTTTATTCTCTATAATAACCATTCTACTTTTAAAATTAAAATTACTGTGATCTTATTAAAAGCATTATTTCTCTTTTATCTGAGTCTGACTTTTTACAGTATTGCGTATGCCTCTTTAAAAATTAATTATATAAAAAATAGCTCTGGAATTCGTGTTTTTCTTCCTCTGATATCCAATGTGTGTAATACTTCATAATGCACTTCCACAATCATGATTTCTAAAGTAACAAAGAAAATGAAATGAACAAATGCTGAAAAGACCACTGCCTGTACTAACGAAAGATTAGTAAGATGCATAGCCAGTGAAGCAAAGTCAAGGAGATGTTTAAAATCTTCGGAATTAACTTTGTAATCTAATCGGAATTAACTTTGTTCTATAATAACTTTGTAACTTTGCATTTATATAAGTATCAAATCCACAAAAATTGCTTTAATTTTTTTTCATTCATATTCAAAAATGCATGAAAAATTTATTTTGTAAATTAAAGAAATTTCAGTGATGAATAACAGTTTCTATTAGATCTAAATAACTGCTAATAAGTGCAAATTTAAAAGAAAAATCATTATTTCGAAGTGAGCCATGTTTAGCAGATTTTAACTTTAACGCAGAAAAAGACACTCGTGTTTCACTGTATATTTCATAATTATGAATTATTAAAGCTTCAAACATAATATTTTTCACTTATTGAGACTTAAATTAATATAATAAATAAATAAAAAAGAATGTAAAATATTTTTAGTAAAATTTCTGCTTTAAAGAGTTAAGCATGATTGTTCAATTCGTACAAACAGTTTGATCTTGCAAACTTTTTCGAAACATTTACTTCTAAATATATATATATATATATATATATATATAGCATTTTAAATATATACAAAAAGGACAAAAAGAAAAAAGCAATAAAATTATGGCTAAAATTTTGTGCAAAACAGGCAATTCAAGTTTCTTTCTCTCTTCTATTTCATTTTATTTTATTATTTTTTTCTTAAATGAAAGTTAATTTTAAAATTATTAATTGCTGACTTAATTAAATTATCCAGCGTACTATCTCTTTGCGCACATCCATTTTCGGGCTCATCCTGGGTAACTAACAAATCAAACGCACTTCAGTACTGCACTAAGAACGCATTATGAAACAAATCTCTATATTTACGCTTTTACCTCAATTTGTGCTTCTGTTTTCAGATTTGTAATCTGACAAGCTTGTTAAGAAAATATTTTAAGTTATTCTTAAAAAAATTAACGTTCATGTAAGCTCATTTGAATTCGCTACTCACTTTATAGTTTCGTTTTATGTTTTATTATGCTTTTTCTTTATAGTTTATTTTCTGTTTTTACGTGATATTTTTGCTTAATGTGTTCTATTTTATTAGTTGTAAATTTTTTGTAAACATTTTTTTGAGTGCTCCTTACACTATTGTATTGATATATTTTGTTTTGGCTTCATTGATGCAACATTATAAAGCACTTCATTTTGCTGATATAATCGTGTGAGCTGATGAAAAGATTATATCTTTTATTTTCCGGATTTTTAATAATGTTTTTCCCTTTTTTACAGATCTTTTATTTCTCCCTTTTTTCTTCTTCTTTTTTTCGGATTTTTGTTATTTTTATAGTTATTATTTTTTTTCTTCCCCTTTTTCATAGTTTGTAATATATATATATATATATATATATATATATATATATATATATATATATATATATATATATATATACTATATATATATATATATATATATATATATATATATATATATATATATATATATATATATATATATATATATATATATATATATATATATATATATATATATATATATATATCGAAAGTAAGTAAATATTCTAAAATTATCAAAAGAATTTAGATATTATTATATGTGTTTTTTTTATTTTATTCCAGTGCACTTATCGTTTTCCAAAGCAATGATTATAAAAAAAGGGAGTATTTTAAACAGAAAACTCTTAAAATAAGAAATGGCAATAAATAACTAAAACCTTTTCGAAACATATCAAAAACTTTATGTATCGATCAACATTACAGAAATCTGCTTCCTATAGTATAAATCATTTTAAAGGTATGTTACTACATTTCAGCGAAAAGGCTATTCTTCTTATTTGTCAACGAATAGCTTTTTATAAAACGAATAGTAAAGATTTACGATTGAACATCATTGCCTTTACGAGCACACTTTCACGATAAACCTTTGAGCAAGCGTAGTTTTATGATACATTGAAGTTTTAGGCGTTTTTGTGGCGCATTCACTGATTTTCGTTGGTTTAACGAGTGAAATTGGCGTGGTTACAAGGATTAATATCTTGTTTGTATTCTATGTGTTTCGGTTAAAATCTAGTAAAACAAAATAAGACGTATCATTAATCAAACATAGTAAACAATACTTTAGAAAGAAAGATTTCAGCTGAGTGATTTGTTTACAAATTGTTTTTCTTGACGAAAAAAATTATGTTTTATCTGTATTACTAGAAATTACGATATTTATATATTTCTTTCTTTCCTGATTCAAATTCGTGAAGTATTAAAAATATATCATTAGCAAAGAGGGTAATATTTTGTGCTTTTCAAATATGTGTAGTCAAAATTAAAACTTACTGCTACTGAGATGAAACACCAGTTAACCTCCTCGATACGGGCGAGCCATATATGTATTCTCAGGGGGACTATAATCAGGGGAAAAAAATAAAACTGCTAGCAAAACTATTTTAATAGCAGTTTATTTGTGGGCGGGGTAATGATAATTTGCTTTATTTCATTCACCACTACTTAGCTCGAATTAAAGATTGTATAGTTACACTTTTAATACGCATGGATTGGATGTGTTAGATTTAAAGTGAAAGCAAAAATAAATCTGTCAGATTTGCTATGACCGAACTTAACCTTTTCGAGCCAACTGTCACAAATACGTGCCAGCATGAAACTGTATCAATCAGGGTAAAAAGATAAAACTGGTAATCTAATCAAAGTATTTCTTTAGCAGTTTATTTGTGGGCGGAGTTATAATTATTTGATTTATTTAATTCACCATTACTTTGTTCAAAATAAAACTATTTAGTTACACTTTGAATTAACATTGATTATATATATGATTAACCCCTTGGGGACGCGTGATTCCGAAAAGCATTCGTACAGAATCAGGATGAAATTAAATAAAAAACGGTAACTTAAATGTAGTCGTTTCTGATTTGACAGACTTACTTTGCTTTTACTTTAATTATTGTTAGTTTAATCCTGTATATAATCAATGTTAATTCAAAATATAACTAGTTTTATTTTGAACAAAGTAATGGTGAATTAAATAAATCAAACAATTATTACTCCGCCCACAAATAAACTGCTAAAGAAATACTTTGATTACCAACTTTATCTTTTTACCCTGATTGATACGGTTTTATGCTGGCACGTATTTGTGACAGTCGTCGCGAAAGGGTTAAACTAACAATAATTGAAGTAAAAGCAAAGTAAGTCCGTCAAATTGGCAGCGACTACATTTAAGTTACCGTTTTTTATATAATTACAACTTGCTTCTGATTTTGTACTAATGCTTTTCTGAATCACCCGTCCCCAAGGGGTTAAGCTATCGCTTTTAATTTTTAATTTTTCCTGATAATGACTCCTAACGAGTGCATCTATGACTCGCCCGTGCCGAAAGGGTTAATCAAGGAATGTTATTAGAAAAGTCAACCCAGGGTGCAGATTTAAAACTTCGAAATGATGTACGCTAACGCTGGACAAGTCATGCTTTTATAAATTTTATTAATAATTATACTGATAGTTTTAATTTTACGATTTCAATGATTAAAAAATATTAAAAAACACGTACTTTCAGCTGAAGAACATTTTTCAAGTGGCACAGAATAATTCATACAAATCAATATATTTATCCCGGTTTAGTGCATTTACTTGAACCTTTGCACTACAATGTCTTCTCTTATAGGACATTAAAAGTTCTGACTTTGAAATTCAAACTTATTTTTATGATTGTTAATTAATATATAAATATACAATAATCTGTATTTAAATGATTTGGTGCTCACGTTGGTTTAAGCAGAATTTAAAAGTGTTCGGAGTGCAAATTAAAAATTTGGCAAAAAAATTATAGAGGCAAAAAAGTGTCATAACTATTCTTACCAACCACACACTATTTGCAAATTAAAATGCAGGGGTCAATATATGAAATAAAAATAATAAACGTAAAAAAACTATTACACTAATTCTATGTGAACAATCTTTGTTTCAGCAGCAAATAATTTGAAAGGGTTTTCAAGGAAGAACTGTTAGCACACTTTGAAAGATTACGTTTTATACTTAAGTTGTAGCATAGTTTTTGCTTAAAGTAACAGCAAAGTCTAAACTTCGGTACCTAATTCTTATAGACTATTATATTTTCCTTAAAATCATTTTCGCCACTGCCTCATCAAAATGATTTCAAAATATCCATAAAACGCTTGATAGACAATCAGCAAAATTGTCACTTATTTCGAAAAGATTAAATTCAGCAGTAAAAATTCTTTATTTCAACTTTTTTTAAAACAGAAATATCTCTTTGTCACCACTGCCTATCAATTACTTTAATTCTTAAAATTAAAATTACTACTTAACACTTAGTAAGCACTTTATTTAGTCACCGACTGACATTATTTGGTAAGTTTATATATTATGATTCATGTCTTGCTAAAATCCATGGATTTAGTTTTGCGATTACAATGTTTTTAAGTGTTTGACCACAATTGTGTGAAATTATTTTTAAAAAATGTATACTAGTCTGTGAATTGGACAGTCAAGTTTTTAATAAATTCAACAGATTAAGATTTTTTAAAGTGTTCTTACGCCACCACTCTGAACATTGGGTGGCGCTAGGTTTTCTCTTTTGACATCTCTAACTATCTCATCTGTACCAACTGCATAGCTGCCAACTCTTCCGGTTTTCCCGGAAGATTTTAATTTTGTATTTAAAGTGGTACCGATGCCATTGAAATGTTTGAATTATAATAATAATTATAAATGAGTTTGACCACCACTACAAATAAGTAATTGCAACAAATATATGAAAGTATAATTATATTTCCTATGGCGAATTTTAACCTAGTCAAAGTATAAATATATATTTGAGTAAGATTGTTTTTCGGTTATTGTTTTACTACTACTTGGAAAATTCATTCTCAGAAAGAGTGAAAGTTGGCAGGTATGCAACTGCTCCACTTTCCGCAAAAGTTTTAATATATTGGTAACAAAGTGAATTGTCAAACTTGTGGAATAATGATAGATAAGCCTACTCTTTCAAATACTGACCACGAGATAATTGCAATGAAGTTACGTTTCATATAATACTTTGAATTCATGTCATGTGGTGTTAGAAAAATTACTTAACATGAAAAATGCTAAGCTAAAATTAACTTACATTTTGTTATCATTGGAAAATATTTTTTTTACAAAGAGGAGCAAGTTTGGATCTTTTCAAATTTATTAGCTCTTTTTTGAGAGCTGTAGAACCTTAACAGTTAAACGTTAATGCAACCTGTCTTGGAGGATAATAACTGTTAAAAGGTCTTGGTAAGCACGAATCTTGAAAACAAGCTAGAAATTAAATAGTTTTACTGCAGTTTTTTTTTCTCCATGGTAACTAACAGTGCTGCTAATATAAGATAAGAATCATGCAATAATCATTTACTCGTCTATGAGCCAAGTTTTGGAAAATGTCCTTGTTTAAAAATAGTAAGAAACTGGTAGCTCAATTTATTTACGTTGTTGACAAGAATCTTAGATAAGCGGGACATTCGTATCAACCAAATTATTTTAAGAATTTATATTTAGCTCTGAAATCTTGACATTTGTAGATTCTTAAACCATAACATGGTGACCAAATAAATAACACATAAACTAATATTAAATTCTAATAGGTCACCACTTTTTTCATAAAGACAAGTTTTTACTGGTATATAGTTTGATTGCGGTGAAAAAACAGTTAGCCAATTATTGTTAAATCCCAGAAAATGGCCTATGTATGAAACATAGCTTATGCGGAAGTAAAGATGGTACAAATTAGTTTATGCTCAGTGAACAGTTCTAATATATTATGGTTACTACGAATTGGGAAAAAATCAAGAGTGGTGTGGGAAATGTAGCATGAAGTTGAACAAAATTTAACAAGGTACAGTTTATTTTAAATTTTACAAATTCAGACAGCCTTCTGTCAGAGCTAGGTCTGTTTCTTTAATATTCAAATACTTGTTGGTGGGTTAAGATATCACCTCCTACATCAAAAAGCCTCCACACGGTCTTTTATAAGTAGTCCACGCAGACTATTCCAAAAGTGAACCAGTTGTGCGCATGAACCCAAAACCTTTTATAAAAGTAATTGAGAGAAATTTATCACATATATTTGAGAATTGAATCTGTAGTGGTTGACAAGTGAATAAGACAAACCAAAAATATTCATAAATAAAACAAATTTTTAGTCATATATTTGCTACCACTTTCTTATTTTAACTAGATTTTGTATTAAATGACTCGTTCGGAAAGTGGATATCCTTTACAGTGGTCTGATTGGACTACCTACAAAAAACCGTGTGGAGACTTTCAGTTATAGGAGGCGTTGCTTAAGCCTCCTCACGGTTTCTTATAAGTAGTCTGCGCAGATTATTTAAAAAGCAAACTACTTGTGCGCATGAACCCAAATTCTATATTAAAAGTATGGTAGAATGGTAGAAATCATATAAATCTCGGTGCGCCGCCGCGAAGCGGCATTAACCGATTCATCTGTAGTAGTATTTCGATGATGAGGAGTAGTGAGGTGGAATGGTGATGGGGGGAAGAGGTGGTGCTTAGCACCAAAAATCGAGAGTGTATTTCGTGTGTTAGGGGTACGTCATATCCCTAAGGAAAAAGGCAGTGATTGGGCTAAATTTAGTGTTGTCGTCAATTAATTCAATATCTAGGAGTGAGTTAAAATTGCTGGTGGTACAGGTTTTTGCTTCATCGTAGAAATTTTGGTTTAAATTTTTTATATAGACGTTGATGTCATCAATTTTAAGATATTAAAAGTATTTGAGAGAAATTTATCATATATATTTGAGAATTGAATCTGTAGTGGTCGACGAGTGAATAAAACAAACCAATTATATTCATAAATTAAAAATTTTTTCGACATATATTTGCTACCACTCTCTAATTTTTAATAGATTTCATATTAAATGGTTCTTTCACTAACAGGCTTGCCTTCATAGTGGTCTGATTGGACTACCTACAAAAAACCGTGTGGAGGTTTTCAGTTGTAGGAGGCATTGGTTAAGCTCGCTAAATAATTCATCTAATGGTATCTACCAATTTTTAAAATTTTCAGATCGATGCGATGGTGATTAAAGTAAGCAGTACTCTCATGTTTCTGGAGAGAAAAAAACCTAACATTGAAGTATATTTAAGTTGCCTATTTTTACTTTATTAATAATAAACTCTGGACACTTGCTTAAAATCAGAAAGTTTTAACAGCTCGAAAATAGTTAAATATGCATAAAATAGTTTTATATATTATAATATTAACAAAGTTATTATAATATTAACAAAGTTATTATAAATTTGCATTTAAAATGGGCAATGTAAATAAATATAATAAAATATTTTATGCTGATTCCTATAGAAAGAAAAAAGAAAGTTATAAAATCGAAAAGAAAGAAAAAAAAATGAAAGTTTTGGCATGGTACAATATATGTTCTCATGAAATATTTATAAAATATTTTGACCGGGAACGTAGACTTTCAAAATAAAAGCAAAAAAACATATATTTGGATTAGAGTCTACTGTGACAGGTGATAAGAAAGATTAACTTTTAGGAACTATAAATATTCTATAATAGGGATGAAATATGTTTAACCTACAGTAGAATAAAGGTTCCTAGTATAAGACACTCTTACGAAAATTAACGCTATATCTCAATAACTATGGCACTATACATAGAAGAGGATAGAGATTACTTCAGAGAAGTTGGAATGTCATGACATTCTAGTTGCACTTTTTGAACTCGGTTCACTACCAGAGGACAATCTATACAGTCTTCATGTGGCAGAACTCGTAAAACTCTTCCTCCAAACTTATGGAAATGTCAAGCCGTCCAAAAAGTTCGTTGATCCAGGCTCCCAAGGGTCAGTCAAATCTTTTAAAGTTTTAGAAAAATTTATATTATAAAATATATTTCTCGTATTTAAAATTAACTATTAAATTTTCTTGGTCACCACAAACCAGTGAATCATGGGGAAAAAGTTTGTACATTTGTTCTTTTAATGGAAAACGAATAATCACAAGAAAGTAGCAGTAAATTGATGCCTCAAAATTTGCTACATTAAAAAAAATGAAGATGACTTTTTCTGAATTCTTTATAAAGCACTACATTAAATAAAATCATTTGTATAAATATTGAACTAAGATAAACTGCATCTAGCAAATTTCGTAATAGTAATTGGTTTCTTTATACCAGCAACTTTTATCTCCTTCAAAGAAGCTTTTCTATAACGAAAAAAGATGACATTTTCTTAAATCTTTGTTAAGCACTATATAATATAAAATCATAGGTATAAATATTGAATTAAGATAAATTTCTTCTGCTTAATTTCTTGATAGAAGTAGGTTTCGGTATACCTGCAACTTTTATGCTCCTCAAAGAAGCTTTTCTCTAGTGGTAGCGAAATGATGACTTTTCTGAAATCTTCATTAAGCACTATATAATAATATCATATGTATGAATATTGAAATAATATAAACCTCATGTGCAATCTTTCGTAATCGAAGTAGGTTTCGGTATACCTGCAACTTTTATACTCCTCAAAAAGGTTTTTCTCTAGTGGTGGCGAAGTAATGAATAACGATGACTTTTTTCTGAAATCTTTGTTAAGCACAATATAATATAGAATAATATGTATAAATATTGAACTAAATTTCATCTGCTAAATTTCGTAATAGAAGTTAGTTTCGGTTAACCTGCAACTTTTATTTTCTTCAAAGAATCTTCTCTCTAAAGGAAGCTAAATGCTAATAAAAATCGACATTTAAGCTAGCATTTAAAAATAAACACAATAATCAGCTGGTCCTCTGTATGCATGTTTAAGCTGTTTAAATATAACGGTAATTAAAATAATTTTAAATCACACATATCAAAATAAGAATCAATTATGGATTTGAAAATGTTGCTACCACATTAAATATAGAAGTAAAATTTTCCGGAAAATTCGGAAACCTGCCAACTTTTACGTGTATCAAGAAAGTTTTTTCTTTGTGTAATGAAATAACTAATTAATGTTATTACCTTTAACTTTTTGAATTATAATAATTATAAATAATTTAAACAAGAGCCGAGATGACTCAGGGGATGGAGCGTTTGCCTTTCAATGAGATGAACCGGGATTCGATCCCGACGATGGCTGGTCGATACGAATTCCGCATCCGGCTTGCACCGACTACAGTGCTGTCGTGAAATATCCTCAGTGGTAGGCGGATCATGGGTTAGAGTCCCCTTGCCATCGGGATAACCATGGGAGGTTCTCGTGGTCTTCCTCTGCATATAACACAAATGCGTGTTAGTTCAATCAAAAAGTCCTTCACGAAGGCAAATTTCTCCCACTACTTGTCTCAGGGATTCCCTTGTTTTCTTGATTAGGTTCAAAATTACAAGGCAGCAAAGTTGAACGTTAGTAGTTGTAAACCTAAGAACTGGCTCGGCTGTTCAATGACGATTATGAAAAAGATGAACATAGTAAGTTAATAGCTTCTTTCTAGTTTTAATATCAACAATTTTGACATCATTCTGGATGCTGGATATTGGGGTTATCTCGGCGTTTGGCGCGAAGCGCCATTAACCGATTTATCGATTCTGTTTTGTCGTATTCTAGGAGGTCCTAAATATCTTTGAAGTTGTAGTATGTTGTAACGACAAATCAAGTCCTTAAAGAAGTAAATCTTTAGTTTTGAAGTTAAAATCATCTTTGGAATGGGGAGATCCCCTTGAGTAGAGTTTTATGATAAAGTTAATAGTATTTTGATAGTATGCAGTCTGAGCATAAAAAGGCGGTAATTGGGCTGAAATTTTGACATCATTCTATAGAATTGCAATACTTATACTAAAAGGATTTTTCAATTATAGTGGTGTTGGAAAAGAAAGAAACTTTTAATTTCTTGCGCTCATTTTGCTCAAAGCAAATTTTGCTTGGGTAAAAAGGACCCAGATTTCAAAAGGCTCCAGCATATTTCAAATTATAAAACAGTTCTGCCTTGCAAAATACTCCATAACTTTGCAACTAGAGGAAAGATTGTTTATATAGAGCTAGTATAGAAGTGGTTCTGTATTTCTGTCAAACCCCTACATGTCTAGATGACCAACTGAACTGATTTCCTAAATTTAACTGAAGTTGAAACAGATAAATTTTCCAACACAAACATAAAATGGTTGTCATCACTTTTTAATTTTTCTCTAGTCTGTTGTTAGTTTTTATCCCAGCTATCTCGTTACAAGGATTTAAAAGTGTTTTCAGAATTAACCAAAAATCTGCAAATTGATTCACTACCATTTTATAACATCTTTTGTAATTAGTAACCCTGAATATCTAAGTATTAACCTGTTAGTGCCCAGCTTCATATTTATGGGACAATTTTATTTTTCAGAAACATAAATTGTGATAAGACAATTGTTTCAATTTTGTCTTTGATCTAGGAGAATTAAAAAAATTCCCTTCCACCATAATTTATTAGTGACTTAAGTTTCTATCACTAGATGTATAACTATAAGATGAAGGGACATTTCAAACTGAAATGGTAACAAATAATTGATATTAGCCACTTTGTTGAATGACATATTATACCACTTTTTGCTCCACTTCAATATGAAAAGTCGGGAAAAAACGGGTTAACCGGTTAACGCCCAGCGTCATATATTTAGGACAGTTCCTTTTTTCAAAAAGCATTCATTGTGGTGGGAAGCTTTTTTTAGGATTTTCATTTATCTGGGTGAATTAAAAGATTCACAGATACCGCAATGATTTAGTTATTTCTGATTAGATCTAGAATTATAAGGAGCAAGTACTTTTATATCTATCAAAGACTTTTTGAATGCCCTAACAGTAGAAGAAACAATTAATTTCGATGATATAGTATACCACTTTTTCCATAAAACCACTATGTATCATTTCAATTTACAAATTCGGGACAAAACGGGTTAAACTAAACCCTATTCCCTTTACTGTTGGGCTAGTGTAACATTATACATGTAATATACATTTAAAATAAATTTGTAAAGTATACTTTCTAACATGTAAAATATGCGTCCTAACATGTAAAATATACTATCTTATAAAAAAGTGGTAGGGTATTAGTGATTTGATTTATTTTACTTTATTTAAATCAAGCTGGGTGCCTGGGCCGAGCAGCGGCCCCTAACCCATACGGGTATTAGTGCTTTGAGAAGAGACTAAAACAACTATATAAGACTAAAGTGGAATTTTTTCAGTGGTAGTGGTGGCTTAGCATTAGCTTCCACTATCGAATTAAAATTTCATATCCACCACGTTTTCCTCTATATATGTATTTACTATATGCAAGTAGCTGCAAACATAGTGACTTAGAAAAGTTATAATAATATTACTACACTCTATTTTTATTTTTCCCGAGTGCATATGAATCACGTTTTTTTATTTTTTAAAGGATAAATCCGAATTTGTTAAAAAAGAAAGGTATTTTTCTTCAGAAAAGGGCTCTTTTCGTCAAAATAAGCATATTCCGCTACGGTTACAATTAATTGTTATACTTATTTTAGGATATTCCCTTGAAATATTTCCATAGCCTTTTATAGAACGAAAATGTGATAAACCTTTCAAAAGTTATAAGTGAGATTAGTTCTTTTTTCCAACTGCATACTCATACATCTTAGAAATTTCCGATAAAATTATAAATTTTAAAATCAGTAATATAATATGCATACTTGTCATGTAAAATAAAATCAGACAATGCTTATTTAAAATACATTAACTCCTAATAGGTTATTGTTTAACCAATATTTCACAGTATTCCTTTTGTTGAAACATAATATGAATATTTCAGAACTGTATAAAGCATTTTATATACTTTTTTAATGTTTAAATTTAAATTTTTACTAAATCGTAGATTGGTTTATATTGAAACAAAATTACCCAAGTTACTTACACGAAATTGTTATAAGTGTAAATGTTTAAAAACGTAATGTTTAAAACCTAATTATCATATATAAAGTGATAATGAAAATATTATATTTTTATGCCGATCTCGTCAAAGGAAAATAGATCTTGAAAATACTTTATAGAAGAAAATGTTTTACTGGTTTTTGAATTTTATTGAATTCCGTTTGAGCTTAAAAATATTTACTCTTTTTTTTTTCAGAATTAAATTTTTGTTTGCTCTGTGTATTTATTTTGGGCTTTCTTTTGATGAATAAGACGTGTTTCCTTTTAATATCTCCGACTGTTTTTTGTTTATTATTTTTTTCCAAACTTTAGATGCTCTTATTTTCTAAGAATTTTTCATTGAAGTTATAAATAGAAGTGAATAATTTTGAACTTATTTTTTGTTTCAATTAAATGAATGGAATTAATTATTATGAGCTTGTTAGTTTCTATGCAACTATGCATTTCGATGCATTAGTGTCTATTTAATTCCTAAGCTCTATTTTAATTTCCATGCCTAATGTAAACTAATACAGAAATGCCAACTTGTTCCGGATAGCGGATAAATATTTTTGAGTGGTATTTTGTATAATTCTTGGTCTAGTAAACTCGATTTACAGGGTTTTTACGCAACCTACTTCTAAATAATTCAAAGGCTACTTCGAAATAACTCTAAACTTATGCAGTAACAGAGCAGGCAACTACTCCGCTTTTTTTAAAAAATATATAATGGAGTTTTAGACAATTAAAAACTGAAATTTACAGAATTCTTCGCAGCTCTGCTAACATTTTAAAAACCTGACCACGAGAGTTGGAATAAAGTGGCTTTTCAAATAAGCTTCCGAATCATTTACTAGTAGTGGTGTAAAAAATAACTTCAAATAAAAATTATAAAATCAAATTTATAAAATAAAAAATAAAACACTAGAGCATAAAATTAGCTACCACTAGAAGAATTTTTTTCCAAAAAGCGTAGAAAGTTGGCAGGCCTGTAATATTTAACTTTGTAGCAATTAAGCCTCCATACTATACCGAAAAAGTCGGAGATGTGGCCAGGGCTGTGCTCCATGCCTTCGGTCCCATTTGATTTGTAGTTTAACTTCTCTGCACTTGTAAAACGACAACGACAAGCCTCCACACGGTTTTCTGATGAGACCACTATGAAAGTGAACCAGTTTACAAAAGAGCCATTTAATAGAAAATTTATTAAAAATTAGAAAGTGGTAGGAAATATATGTCTAAAAATTTGCTTCATTTATGAATATGGTTGGTTTGTCTTATTTACTTCTCAACCACTACAGATTCAATTTTCAAATATATATGATAAGTTTCTTTCAAGTACTTTAAAAGTAGGGGGAAAAGGGCCATTTAGGCCTCTGATACCCAGTTCTACAACAACGAACGAACTTTAAAAATGGAACTGAAATTTGCATTCCAAATACCAGAAAGAGCCACCTTAAAGACAACGTTTCAAGACGTATGGGAAAAGGGCCGTTAACCCCTTGGGGACGGGTGATTCAGGAAAGCATTCGTACAAAATCAGAATCAAGTTGTAATTAAATAAAAAACGGTAACTTAAATGTAGTCGTTGCTAATTTGACAGACTTACTTTGCTTTTACTTTAATTATTGTTAGTTTAATCATATATATAATCAATGTCAATTCAAAGTATAACTATATAGTTTTATTTTGAACAAAGTAATGGTGAATTAAATAAATGAAACAATTATAACTCCGCCCACAAATAAACTTCTAAAGAAATACTTTGATTACCAGTTTTATCTTCTTTACCCTGCTTCATACGGTTTTATGCTGACACGTATTTGTGACAGTCGGCGCGAAAGGGTTAACGGCCTCAGGCGCCCAGATGAAATTTGATGATGAAAATAGAATTTGGGTTCTTGCGCACAACTGATTCGCTTTTTAAATAATCCTGCGCAGACTACTTTTAAAAGCCCGTGTGGAGGCTTTCAAAAATTTGACAAAAGTAGCCAAAAATCTGCAAATGTTAGCTTGTAGTTCTCTAATGTTTTTTTTTTTAATATTTTGTTGAATTCCGAGCAGTTTGCATCTTTGCTAATACCGCAAAAGGAAAAGTTCGATATTGAACCAATTTGAACTTTTTTTTATGCAGACAGTGCAAATTCCTTTAACCCTTTCTAAAATATCAAATTTAGATTGAGAGTTTTAGTCAGGCAATACTTTACAGGGATGCAAACTCCTCCATTTTTCTGCAAACGTTTTAATTAATTGGTAGCGAATTAAACAGTAAAACTTATAGAATACGGAATACTTAACTAAAAATAACTTAAATTTCGCTACCATTGGAAAATATTTCTTTACAAAGCCGAGCAAGCTGGTATATTTACTTTTATACATCTTTTTAAATTACTTGTGTTTAGTGGTGGAATTAAATTAATTCCTTTAATTAATTCTAATTAATTAATTCTTTTTATTCTAGCTATAATATTTGAAAAAAGTGTTTTCTGAAACTACAGAAAATCCGTAGTAATTCGAGTCGCTGGCTTAGGCTGATGGTTATGATTTTTAAAAAAAATTCCAACTTAAAAACTCAGATTAAAGTATAATTTTTAATATTGTCACAAAATAATTTATATTCGAATGAATGACTTTGTTTTACACTGCATTAATGTCTCTGTTTTACCAAAATAATTTTTAAAAATAAAATACCTAGGTAACTAGTTTTAACTTTTTACAAAAAGAACAAATGTATTTTGAAGAATTAGAGAGATTTATTGATTGTGAGTTTAAATGATTACAGGATGAATATCTTTCTAATATGCACTTTCAAATAATTTAGCACTCGTGGGAGCTTAGCATAAATATTTAAGAGATAAAAACCGAACAAAACTGGGGAAAATTTGCAATTATGTAAATGCACGAAGTTTCATATTCTGGGTTTTATGTTCTACTGGGAATTAAAAAAATATGATGATGATGAAGTTTCAAATTTAATTCTTGGTAATATGTTTTTTTAGATTTTCTAAATTGGCATACTGTTGAAATTTTTTAAATAATTATTTATTTATTTAGTAATATGTAATTATTTTTTGCTATCAAAAAAGTTAAATTATCCATTAAATATCCATTCCATTACATTGGTTCCAATTAAATTTACTATTTTTTTACATCTAAAAATGTTATTAAAATCTCATTGATATATATAGTTGAAATAATTTTTAAAGATGAAATGAAACAACATTATTCTGCGGCAATACTGCTTTAAATTTTAAATTTTCAGATAATGCAATATTTATTAATTAATTTTAATTCTGAAGAACATTCATTGATATATAGTTTAAATAATTTTTATTATTTTGCAACAAAATTTAAATATTTAGTATGCTTTCATCATTATATCTGAAACGCATTATTATATATGAATTTCTTTTAACTATTTTTTTTCTATTACCTTTTAGGAGGATTTACTGATAGCTTTTAATTTTTATATTTACGCTAAAAGTAAAATTATAATGAAATAACATTGAATATGCGACGAAATTGCTTTAAATTTTCAGATAATAGCATATTTATTTATTAATTTAAATTCTGAAGTTGTTTTTCATCAATTTTCAGTGTCCAAACATTTTTCATTATTTCAACAATATTTTTTTAATAGTGTTTTCATTAAAGTCCATAGTAAATATACATTCGTTTTTTTAAAGTAATACGTTCATTTTTATACTATCCTTTTATTTTAATGTATCATTAATATACTGTTTAATTTATAAACTTAAATTTTGAAGAACATTAGGTTGTTTTTCATTAATTTTCATAGTTCGACCGTTTTTCAGTTATATTTATTTAACGGTCTTCATTAATGTCCAAAATAAATTAGTATACTTAACTTTTATTTAAGGAATTTAAGTTATTTTAAAATTAAGTTATTTTTTATACTATTCTTTGGTATTAATAAATCATTGATTTACTTTCTGATTTTCTCTTTCATTTCTAAATTTAATATTTTTGTGTTTTGGTTAGTAATTTAACAAAAAATTTTTTTTTCGTTTTTAGATTTTTAATATATTTATACGTGCATATTGAGTTAGATATATGTGATACAGTTAATTTGTGTAATCAACTTTGCACTCAATTTTAAATAAATGTATATTATAAGAAAAGAGTTGAAAAAATAATGGAGAAAAATAAATAAATTCCCTTTTTTAAATGAGAAATTAATCATTTATTAGCTGAATAAAATTTATTTTATGTCTCTTTTATGGTTTTTACTGATTAAAGTCAAAATGATGTAAGTTATAATTTAAATTTTTAAATCTAAAAGCTGAAAAAAATGATCCATGTTAGAAAAATATTGCTATAGTGTTATTAATTTTAATTAATTAACTTCTCTAGAATATTCCTATTACGCTTTAATAATTTTAATTGAAGACTAGCTGTATTTATCCACATTTTGCTTGCAGAGGCTCGGAATAATTTAAATTTAAATTGGGAAGTATTAACTATAATGTAACGACTTACACCACTGCATTTTACAGGCATATTATTATGCAAATGCTTATTATTGCATCATAAAAATGTTTCGAATTTTATTGTTAGGAACATTCAAAACATAATCCTTAACAAAAAATATTAAACAGAAAGCGTCCCTGAAAAATGTAATTATTTTTGAATATCTTTTTGCTGCAAAATATTTCGAATCAGAAAAAAAAAATGAAAACTTAATAATTTTTATTAAATCATCTTTTGTAGTGTTAACACAAAAGGAATTTATAAATTGAATTATAATATTTTATACCTTTACCATATCAAATAAAACTAATAAGCTGGATATCTTATAAAGAAAAAATTTCATATTTTCCCTTTGGATGCGAATGAAAAAATTCATCTTTAATCTCTTTTATATGTAAGAAACACGGAAATATGAATAATAATTAAAATTCTACACAAGTAACTTCTTAATTATCACTCTTTAATGTATCTAAAAAGACATCAGTCTCCGACTTTTAAAGTAATCCTAATGGTAGATCAAGCAAAATTATTCATGAGTTTCTTCTCATCTTCTTAAAATGAGCTCAACGACAATTTGCATAATTTTCTCTCAAGAATATGAGGTTTGCAGTGTATTATTTTACTGAAAATATTCATTATTTAAACCTTATTGCCTTTTATTATGAATTTAATCTTTGCCTTTATTCAAACGTGCTCATTTTGTTAGAGTCCATGTAAAATTTGATTTTAAATTTTGAAGCTTTTAACTGTGAAAGCTTTTTAATTGATCTTTAATTTATTCTTATTCAAGCGGAAAGAAATGACGTGTAATTGAAAATTAAATGCACATGTCTTTTAATTGTATTTCCAAGTGATATTCAGAAGTTTTGTTAAAAGATGCTATCAATTATTTAACAGAAAGTAAAAGTAAATATCGGACTTTAGTAGTAATTGAAAGAAGAGATGTATACAATAAACAAAATATTTAACCATATTAGATAGCAATTTTTAAAACAAAACTGAGAATAAAATTTTTTAATTCCATTATTTAATAAAAAGAAACTATAACAGAACAAAACGTAGAATTTTTATTCCCGCCATCGTGTGTACTGTCTGGTATCATTTATCTAAAAAATATTGCAAAACAATTGAAATATAGATATATTACTTGCTTCTAAACTATCCATTCGTTTAAAGACGGATGGTTTAGACCTTGTTTACGCAATATAACGCTGAAGTACATACACCGAAGAGCCATTACATTATGACCACCCTCCATCTATAACAATGGGCTCTCCCAGGTTTTCATGGTTTCTCGCCCAGGAACAATGCTTTCATGGTTCATATTAGGATCCATAATCCTCATAGAACAATCCCTGAATGTCTGTAAGCTACTTGAACATAGTTGCAGACCAGGTTCGCCCATTCATGGCAACAGTTTTTCCTGCGGGGAATGGTGTTTACCAACAGGATAATGCACCATGTCAAAAGGGTCGAATCGTCGAGGAACATTCCAGTGACTTTCAAGTCATGCCTTGGCCCCCAAATTCAACTGACCTTAATCCAATAGAGCATTTATGGTCCTACTTGGAAAACCAAATTCGTGCTGCCACGCTACCTCCTAGCAATGCGAGGGAATTGCAGGACCAGTTGGTGAGCGCTTGGTACCAGATACCTCAGACTACCTATCAGCACCTTGTAGAATCAATGCCACGGCTGGTGCTAGCAGTTTTGATGGCTAAAGGTGGTCCTACATGTTATTAGCAGGGTGGTCATAATGTAATAGCTCTTCGGTGTATATTTATTATGACTGTACAGTTGTTAATGGTTCGGTGTATATTATACAGACTGCGCAGTTGTTAATTTTTTGTTTCACTGCGATCTGAAATTACTCGAGTTACTAAAAATAAGTTAAATTTATAAATTTTACGAGTGGAACAGAACTTTCAGATCAGAACTTTCAAATATAGTTTGCTATCACCGAGTTAAAATGAGATAAAGCAAGTCAAATTGATAATTTCCGATTTTCTCGAGTTTTTCATGGAAAATAACTATTTGCAATTCGTAGATCTGTGTGGGTTGTACCTCAGAAAAGTGAAAAACATCTGGTTGTTGAATCTGTTGATTTTCATTTCGTTTTCAAAAGGAGTAAAATATTCCAAAAAAATGCGTACAAATATATATTAACTGCTGTGGAACTATTATAGAATATACAGTTCTCAGTATCAGTACTTATGTAAAATATCCTCAGTGGTAGGTGGATCATTGGTTAAAATCCCCTTGACGCTGGCCGAGAGAGCTTTCCTTTCAATGTACCGCAGATACAGGTTAGTTCCAATTAAAAGTCTTGCACGAAGAGAAGAAAAGTGATTTTAGTTATAGTTTATTAAAATCAAAACCTTATAAGATCATAAAAATGACCAATAACAAAATTTAAATCATGGAGAATATTAAAAGAGAACATGAACTAAAAAGAAATTCCATTTGAGTTGCTTAGAAGACTATAAAATTTACTTTCACTTTAAATTTAAAAATAAAATGGATCAAGAATATTACAAGAAGAAGAGTGGTTATAGGTTTAGTTTATTAAAATCTAAACCATATAAGATCATAAAAAAACCAGTAATAAAATATAAATCAAGGAAAAAATTAAAACGGGATATGGACAAAAATGAAACTCCATTTAACACATTGCTGACCGGTCACAAGTTAATTTGTGTTTTCGTGGCCAAGCCCTTAACCCGTTTTGTCCCGAATTTATAAATTGAAATGATACAAAAAGTGGTTTTAAGGAAAAAGTGGTATAATATATTATCGAAATTAATTGGTTTTTCTACTGTTAAGGCATTCAAAAAGTCTTTGATGGATCAAAGAGTACTTGCTCCTTATAATTCTAGATCTAATCAGAAATAACTAAATCATTGTGGTATCTGAAAATCCTTTAATTCACCCAGATAAATGAAAATACTGAAAAAAGTTTCCCACCACAATGAATGTCTTTGAAAAAAGGAACTGTCCTAAATATATGACACTGGGCGTTAACCGGTTAAAAATAGTCTAGTGGTGACTATTTTAAAAAGTGTGCGTAATTTTCCTTACTTTTCAAGTTTTACTATTTAATTCTCTACCAGTTTATTATAACTTTACGAAACCCTATATATTTGAAAAAACTTGTGGTGTACCATTACACGCAGGCGATTGTTATACTATTTATCATATGAAAAAGAAATATTATGAGTTGATTAAGAAATAAAAAATTTTAAAGTTTATTTATTTTGTTTTACTTCCACATTCGCTTGCAAAAACAATAGCCGGGCACATGGGGAAATTTTCAGAAAAGTTGCCGGTCAGCTATGTATTAAGTGTAAAACAAGAAAATATTACTATTTTTATAAAAACAAACAGTTCAAGTGTGACGAAATGGAACTATGCAGTGATACGACGGGTGACTAAATTGTAAGAAGTGGTAGAAACTAAATTCTGTTTTTACTCATTTATTTTATTTAATTCTTGAATCGTATCTGCCACCAAGACTTACAGTTCAAATTATAACTGTAGTAATTATAACTAAGTATAACTGTCAAATTATAACAGGAGACTGTAGATATAAAAACTTAATGACTAAAAAAATTCCACATTTTATTAAAATAAAATAAACTTCGCACGTTTTTCTATCAATAGTTTTTACAGTTTACTAATGAAAATGAATGCAAATTGTGTTTTTGCTTTTAATATAAATAATTTGAAATGTAACTCCTAGTGATAGATACGACTAAATAATTAAAGAGTTAAAACTAAATGAAAGGGAATTAAGTTTCTACCATGTTTAAGAATAATAATTGCCAGTGGCATCCCTGTTCTTCACATTCGCGTTCAATATAGTATACTGAATGAATTATGCTATCGAAGTAGTTACTAATTTTGATACCTTTTAACACATTGCTGACCGGCAACTTTTCTGAAAATTACCACATGTGCCCGGCCTAATTGTTTTGAAAGCGGATGTGGAAGTAAAACAATATAAATAAACTTTTCAAATTTTAAATTTTTAATGCCGTAGGATAAAAAGATAACAATCACCTATGTGTAAGGGACACCACAAGTTTTGAAAATATATGGGGTTTCGTAAAGGTATAATAAATTGGTATAGAATTAAATATTAAAACTTGAAAAGTAAGGAAAATTACTCCCACTTTTTAAAATAGTCACCACGAGATCACTCCTAATGAAAACACGAGTTAACTCGTGACCGATCACCAACGTTTGGCTACGAACAAGCGAGTTAACTCGTGACAGGTGAGCAATGTGTTAATAGATTTTTACTTTTTACCAGTCATCTTTTTTTACATTTTCAGTCTCCCTTGGCATCCTTTACTATGTAATAAATGTTATAAAAGAATTCCATGTGTAAAATAAAATTGTTACCGATTATTAAATAACTCACTAATTTCATGAAACAAACTTTATTGTATAACTTAAACAAAATAACTTGGCAAACTTTAAACAAAAATTATGAATAGTTAAATTCAATTTACTGGAAATGCTCTTAATATACATTTAAAAACAAAATAAACATCTCTTATAAATTTTATTGTTTTGAAAAAACTCATAAACTCAAACGTTGTGGCATTTAAAATATCATTATTTGATGAGGAATAATTTTAACCATATAATTATTATCAATATTAGTAAATATTTGAGACTCTATAAAATTTAAAAAGAAATACTTGTTTATTTATAATATTCCTTATTAAGTCAAAAAAATATATTTTAAATGAACGTTATTATCTTTATATGACACTAATTACCTAGACTATCAAGAGAACTATCATTACTTTTGAAGCGAGAACATTAGACATAAAAGATATAATTAAACATCTCGAGGGACGGAATTAAGAGGTCGAATGAAAATGATTGGGGAAAGCTAATGAAATAATAAAAATAAATGTAAGAGAAAAGTTAAAAATGCAAAACAACTTGGCTGGAATGAAATGATTTTATTCTTTTATAAAAAAATATGATTTCATAAAAAGCATTTCCTAGGATATATTGTTTTTTTCATTAAAATCTTGAAAATGTTAAAATGTTTTCCTTTTATAATAAATTCTTTAAATAGGTTAAAATATTTTTTAATCAAAGGTTTCTTTTCAATTTTTCATTAATTTAAAATAATAAAACAAATTGTAGAAACTAATTTTTGTGTTTTTAGACATTTTTAGATAATTCCATAATAAATATTTAAGCGTAAAATGTATGCAATAAAATAATTTTTAAGGATATGAAATAATAAAATTCTAGTCAGCCATAACCGGCATTTTGGTAAATAATTATTAACAAGATAAATAGATTTAATTATTAATAATACAAAGATGATTAATAAATATTACTATCAAAACTATTACTCAGCTATTTTTTTAAGAGAAGACTAAACATTCACAATCAAATTGTCTCAATATATGATGAAATTTATCACCTAAAAGATTGAAATAGATTAATTTTCACGTCTGACATGAATTAATAAGAACATCATATCCCAAAAAAAGAATGATTAATTATTTAAAAATAGGAAAAAACTGCCAAGTCCCAATTTTTACACCTACACACATTATTTTTAGATTTAGGTATTCGAATATCTTATGAGGTAAAATTTTGAAATTTTTAATTTATAAATTTTTTATTGTGATGTACGTGAGTATTATAAGCTAAAAATTGTATGAATACGGAGAGAATATGAAAAAAAATTTTTTTTGAAAGCATGGTAGGAATACTGGACAAAAAATACTAAAAATCGACCACAGCTTTGTTGAAATTTATTTATTTTTCATTATTCTTGTTTTTCAATTCTCTAAGAAACTTAACTTAGAGAATAGACTATGCATGAAACATAATATTAATACTCAAATATTTTACTGCAAATACCCAAACGTATTTGACAAAAAAAGGCCAAAAATTGCGATTATTTATTTTCATCTTAGCTGTAAAGTGTAAGCTTAATCAACTAGTCCATACTCTATGTCTTAGACATATCGATAGAAAACATTCATGAATGATTTTATGTAATTTAAATGAAAATATTTTGAGATAATGCATTTAAAATGAAGGAAAGAAACTGAAAAATTTGCTTAGAGGAAAAGAATAAAAAAGGCACAATTATCAATGTAATTTCAAAAGTAAATTATTCCTTAAATTATCATAACTTCAGTTCGATTTGACTGCGAAATAAAATTCAAACCATTGTAGAAAAAGAAAATTTTACACAAGAAACATAAAAGTATTTTTTTTAGTCAAAATCGGATTAAAAACTGTGGTGCCTTAACATACGATATATGATTAAAAACACAAGCTTAAGCAATTAAAATTGCTATTAATTTAATATTGATATAGCTTTTTTGTGTACAGTGTACAACAGTTTTATAATATTTAATGAAAAATATTTTTAGCGTAGATCTAATGCTATGAAGTATAATAGGATATTATTCAGCTGTAATGTGCTCTTTTAAGAGCAGAATAATTGTTCATACTCGAATTGTCACACTATATGAGAAAATTTATCGCCTAAAAGACCGAAATAGATCTATTTTAGCATCTGACATGATTTAACAAGAACATCATCTATATCTAAAACTATGGGCAAGATTAAGCTGAGCAATTCTTCCATCTAAACACCACTTGCAACTGGTTGGTGCAATCGAAATGATTGATTGCCCCATTAAATCATTCCTATTTTATGGGATGAAAAAGACAGCGGGAAAAATGGCTTTCCATCTGACACTTTTCTGAGCGAATTCCTTTATAGTTTAAGGATTCTTACGTGTATGAGGATCTATCATAACATTTAATGTATTTTATTTACAAGAATATCTGTTTTCTTTAATACTTAGCTTTTTACAAGCAATAGTTAAGTATAGTTTTGAAACAAGAAACGGGATTTGTTTTACCCGTCACGTTGAAGAGTAAAATATAATTATTGTAGGATACGCATACATAGAGAGATATAAAAATAATATTTAGAAATATTTATAGAGCAATTTTTCTGTATTTATATAGTCCTTCACTATATAATAGGATCATTACAAAGTTGACATATTTAGATAAAATATTCGAGCTGGAAAATACTTGTGAGTCATAGTTTAAAATAGAATAAGGACAATTTTTTTACTTATAAGTATTTTGTATTCAATTCGGTAAATAAGTTGTTAAATAATGAAAGTTCAAATAAAATTCAAAGTAAGAAAAAGATATTTAATATATGTATAGCACAATGAAGATAAAAATTATAAAAAGAAAAAAGAGAAAAAACGAAGAAAATTTATAAGCACTCCTCTTTGCAGATATAATCGTGTGAGCTGATGAAGAGAATTTTTATTTTTCTCTTGTCATTAATCTTTATATATATATATATATATATATATATATATATATATATATATATATATATATATATATATATATATATATATATATATATATATATATATATATATATATATATATATATATATATATATATAAATATATATATATATATATATATTTTTTTTTTCTTCATCGCGAAATTTGGTTAACTGTTAAATTACTATATCTACTTTAAAAATATTTTTTACTTTTGCTCCATGCCGGTAAGTTTGCTTTCTACTTTCTTCTATTTCAAGCTCATTTTCTACTGCATTTTTGTTTTTAGCGATATAGACACATTATAAAGAGTAATTTTTATTTTAGAATAATTATTTTTATTCAGAAATATAGCATTTATCGTAAAGGATGCGTCCTGGTGAAAGCCTTTACGTTTTCCCATAAAAAAAAATTTCCATTTTATTTTATTTTATTCTTCTTTGTGTTATATATATATATATATATATATATATATATATATATATATATATATATATATATATATATATATATATATATATATATATATATATATATATATATGAAAATCAAATTTTAGCATTTTAAAGTGTCAGTTTTAGCAATAATCACCGATCAATGATTGTTTAAACATTAATGAATTACATTTTTTTTACATGATGCCATTTTTTTCATCATTGCAATATAAAAATTTCAGCTGTTTATGGGCCTAGCACATTTTGAAGGAGATTTGTTTACTAAAGATAAATTAAACTACTTGGATGTTCTTTCAGACACCTAGAAGTGAATTACAATAATTATAAAATTTTAAACAATTAATTAAACATTATACGTAAAATTGTCCCCAAACCTTTAAACAGTATAAACGTCAAGAATTGAATTATACTTGGATATAGCGATATTATTGAGCCTCAAAACTAGACAATAGTATAGCAACTTGTCGTTTGCAACTAAAATGTGTAAACGTCGAATTTCGACGATAATGATGTCTTTACAACATGCTTCAACAAATGGATAAAATAGGTTACAGAGACTTTGGGAACATTATGATTAGAATGAAAATGTCACGTTGCTTCACTTATAAGCCTGAGATGACGGAGTTTCGACACTTGTCTTGTCAAGACGGCTAGACGGTTCACATTGTTCTCACAATATTCTTCCATAAATAAAATAGTTCTATATTTTCGAAGTTTATAAACAAGAATTCTGACATGTTTTGTAAAGGAATTCAAGCTAATGAATGGGCATTAAAAATTATGTTTATTAGTTAAAATTTCATGAGCATTGAAATTTTTTTTGTAGTGTTCATAATTTTAGGGTCTGCAAACCTACAGTATCAATAAATATTATTTTAGGATATAATAATGTCAATAAAACCTAAAACTTCTCAAAAAAGGGTTGACTAAATCGCTACACAAGAGTCGAAAACTTTGATTACTAAATTAATATAATCAGAGATGCCAACTTGCTCCGGACAGCAAATATATATTTTAAATTGGTAGTTTAACAATTTAGATTCTTGGTTTAATAAATTCAATTCAGCAGATTTTTATCCACCACTATTTCTAAACAATTCGTAGGCTTATATAATTCACCACTTTTTTTAGATATGTCATGCTATACCTTTTAAAAAGCAAGCAAAAATAGTCAAATATTTGCAAAATTTATTTTGTAGTTATCTACCGTTTTACTAATTATTTTGACTTGTCCGGAGCAGTTGGCATCTCTGATATAATTAGTGTTTTATTAAGTATTGTTATAAACTTAAGTATATGTTTTTGCAAGTATGTTATAAAAACATTAATAAAGTTAGGCGCAGGAGAAGTTATCTAAATATAAATTGTTTCAAGCTACAATACAAATGAATATTCTTTTCAAACTTTTGTTGCTGTCGTAGGCCATTAATGCCAAAGGTTGAGGTTGTTCATGTTTTCCAGTAGAGCCATATATAGCCAAGAATTCGACTTCTGCCTCACCCATACGTCACACCTGTTTACAGGGCGGAACCATTCACACATTCCACAGATTGTAATTTTGACCTAAACCAGAGAACGATCAATTTCCAATTCAGTACCCCGACAGGTATAATTTGTTATGGGAGCATGGAGGACTTTTGTAATCTAACAGATTTAATGAGCAGCAGTCGCCATTTACTACACTGGGAGTCTGCGACCAGCTGTATCCGAACTCCCGTTCTGACGAACATGAGTTCAGTGCCCTGCCAACCAGGCTATCCCGGCTTTAAAAACTGTTATAATATTAATAAACGTGAACAAAACGTAGGTCACGTGTCAAGCGCCGGTAATTGGAGGAATTCAAGTGATGCTTTAGTCAATTTTAACATTATGCAAACATTAACATAGTCTGTACAGAAGAAGTGATTAAAATATTACGTAGTTTAATTTTGAGCTCTATTAAGCTAAATGGTAAATGAATATTGAATTCAAATTTTTATAATGACAATGTTACCAAAAAAGTCTTAATGTATGGTTCTTTGTTTTGTAAACTTGATGTTAAGTCAATTTACAGAACACAACATGTAAATGATTTAAAAGTTCAAATAAAATGCAACTTTGTTCCAATTCGGTCGTGGTAAGGTTTTTTAAAATGTTGGCAAAACTACAAAACATTCTGAAAGCTTTATTTTTTTTATCTCTGTAAAATATTTTGAAAAAAGTGTAATAGTTGACAGCCTTGATAATATGGAACAACATTGCTCTTTAGTTCTCCTATTTTGTTTGTTTATTTCACCATCACTACAGAAAACGATTCAACCAAACATGTAAAGGTTCAAATACACAATTGGAAATAGTTATGACTTTAAACTCTGATAAAAGTTTTATGAAAATTTCAATTTGTTTTAATAGTTTCTGCTTTGATTTCCTCTAGCACTGGAAATAATTTTTCAATTAAACCTTAACTAATGGAGAGTTGGAGAGAGCCATTTGAAGACCTTAGAGAGAGAACCAAGTGCCCGACAGCCACCTTTCTTAGCTTTTTATAAAAATTTGTTCTAGTGCTAGCTATATTTATGTTTTAATGTATCATTTTTTATTCATTTAAACTTATTTTCCACGACACTACACACAAGTGATTTAAAAGTTCATATGCAATGCAAATTTGTTAAGTGATGGCGATAATTGTTTTAAGTATTCACCTACAATAATACTTCCATAATTATTTCCCTAACGCTGTAAAAAAGCTTTTTCGAAGAGGGTGAAAAGTGTCAGGTATGGTACGCTACGAGGGTTGCTATTTATATTTCTGGCCTTGGAAACAGTAAGTGTTGCTGGGCGACCGCAGACGATTTTAATCGAAAGTTTGATATTTTTAAACATAAACTCAGCAGACCATTTACCATTATAGCTTCATTTGTGTTGTTGACAGTAAATTGAAAAGTTCTTCTCTTTCAAAAAATGGAATTGAATCGTGAACATTTTCGCACCATTATTTTTCATAACTTTCGACGTGGATTGTCAAGACAAGAGTGCTTAGATGAACTTAATTCTTTATTCAGCGATAAAACGCCATCCTACAGCACTGTAAAAAATTGTTATAACGAATTTAATCGTGGTCGATGTTCGATCCAGGACGAATTCCGTGCAGGTCGTCCAAAATCCGTTGTTGTGCCAGAAAAGATCGATGCTGTGCGTGAACTGATAAAGCAAGATCGTCATGTGACATACCGTGAGATAGAGGCGTCTTTGGACATTAGTATGACTAGTATCAATAAAATATTGCATGAACATTTGAACGTAAAAAAAATTTGTTCGCGTTGGATCCCGCATAATCTGACAAACGCTCAAAAAAAGGCTCGTGTCGATTGGTGCAAGGAAATGTTGGAAAAATTCGTTCAAGGTACATCAAGGGCTGTGTATAACATCTACACAGGTGACGAATCATGGATCTATGCATATGAGCCGGAAACAAAACAGCAATCAACTGTATGGGTCTTCCAAGACGAGGCAAAACCAACAAAAGTTGTTCGAGGAAGAAGCACATCGAAACAAATGATTGCCTGTTTCTTCGGCATTAACGGTCATGTGGCAACAGTGGCGTTAGAGCAATACAGGACGGTCAATTCTGAATGGTACACGACCATTTGTTTGCCAGAAGTCATCGGAGAAATTCGAAAAAAGCAGAAGAACAGGCGAATCATTCTTCATCATGACAATGCGAGCTCTCACACATCGACTCAAACAAAGGCATTTCTGACGGTGCGAAAGATCGAACTGATGGGTCATCCGCCGTACAGCCCTGATTTGGCACCCAATGACTTCTTCTTATTCCCACACATCAAAAATAAATTACGTGGACAACGATTTTCGACCCACGAAGAAGCGGTTGATACATTCAAAACGCATGTAGTTGCCTCAATCGGACTGGAAAAAGTGCTTTGAAAATTGGTTCAAACGCATGCAAAAGTGTATTGATCATCATGGAGAATATTTTGAAAAACAATAAAACCAATTTCGAACCCACATATTTGTTTTTTCATTATTAGGCCAGAAATATAAATAGCAACCCTCGTACACCAGGGTAAGGTTTCTTGCATTATTTTTTTCTTGTAATCAGTTGAAAATGCCTTGTTAGCTTAAATGCATGAAACTTTACGTTAGACTGTGAACTTTTTTTTCAAATGTGTCTGACAATGAACGCATATGTATTACGTGCTAGCCTTCATCTATTAGAGCTCCACGAGCTTTAAAAATTAGTGACACAGCAGGCATAAAGTTCAAACTGTGTGGAACGAACAATATCAAGCTTCTACAAATGCTTCACTGACTAAACTCTTCTTTCCATCTGTTAATCCAAGACTTAAAAACCAAAATTTTTTCTGCAACTTTCATGTGACACAATTTATCACTGGACACGGCAACTTCAAGGCATATTTGAAAAGATTTGGCTTAAGTTCCAGTGATCTGTGTGATTGCTATATTGGAAGAACACAAGACGTTGAGCATCTTATTGTAAAATGCTCACATATTGAGAAAAATAGAAAAAAACTTAAAAATTGCTTTAAATTTGCTCAATATTAACTTTCCTCTCCCTCTTCGCACTTTTGTGGGAAACAAAACCATCTTCAAAATTTTCTGCAAATTCATTGATTCAGTTTTTAATGCAAATTTATAAATCACTTTGTTTTGTGTACGATTTTAATTTTTCTTTTTTCTCATCCTTTTTGTAAATGTTTTTTATTTTTTATTATTTTTTCTATTATTATTATTCTTTTTTTCTAAATTTTACATGCCCTTTTAGTATGTTTTTTTGTTTAAAAACCCTACGTTGTTTGTTACCATACTTAAGTCAGTAAGCCACGTATTGTACTTTTTCAGTGGTGCACGAGGAATCATTTTGTCTCTTAAATAAAAAATAAAAAATAAGAAGATTAGCTTCTGTCATTTAATACGTTTGCCATCACCTCTATATACTATTTAAAAAATATATCTACAAGTAATTATTAATAAATTAAACATTAACCTACTAAAACTCTATAAATGTGTTTAAGTGATATCTAAAAAAGAAAATTATTATCATCAGTATCATGAAATTTTACAGTGTGTGAGGACCTTCATCTCAAAGGTAATGCCCTTGCTTAAGGCTGAGGTGCCAATTTGCTCCGGACACCGGATAAATTTTTTCGAGTGGCAGCCTTTCAATGTATAAATCTTGTTGTAATAAATTGAATTTATGGGGATTTTACTCTCCACTACATGCTATTTAAGAAATATATCTACTAGTAATTATTAATAAATTAAACATTAACCAACTAAAACTCTATAAATGTATTTAAGTGAAATCTTAAAAAGAAAATTATTATCATCAGTATTATGAACTTTTACGGTCTGCGAGGATCTTCGTCTCAATGGCAATGCTCTTGCTTAGGGCAGAGGTGCCAATTTGCTCCCCGGACAACCAATAAATTTTTTCGAGTGGTAGCCTTTTGGTGTATAAATCTTGGTTCACTAAATTGGATTTATATGGTTTTTACTCACCACCACTTCTAAATAATGCAAAGTCCAATTTGTTATAGTTAAGCCGTGTTGTGCCTTGGCGGGATAAAAAACGAAAATTTGCAATTTTTTTATAACCACTGTTGAACAGCAGACCCAATTTTTAGGTTTACGACTGCTAGTGTTCAACTCCGTAGCTTTTCAATTTTGAACCCAATCAAAGGGAACTCCTGGACAAAGGAACTCCTGGATCAAGCATTGTGAGAAATTTTAGTTTGCAGTTATCTTCCGATTTTTTTTAAACAGTTTGTCCGATCCGATGCAGTTGGCATCTCTGCTTAAGAAGATACTGCAAATATGACACAAAACAGCATGTCCATATTCAAACCAGCAGCCAAAGTATCCGACAGAAATAAGCGGTACATGTGATATAGATATTTAAGGGTAAATGCCCTACCTTTTGTTTAAAAAAGCACCTTTTGCATCCTTGTATAATAGGGAGTGTTTTTTCGTGGATAGAATTTTCCGATAGACCTAATATTATGTACTGTCCCTCTCCTAATGTAGGTGTTTTTAATCTATAGACCCCTTTTTGTGACAGAGTATTAATGGCCTAATATGCAAAGTCCAGAACTTTGAATTTCCTTTTGTAGGTATTTTAAATCTATTGACCCCATTTTGTAGATGAGTATTTTTTTTCGTTTTTAAGTATCTCTTTCTTTGTAAATCTTTTCAAATTATAAATCAAAAATTGAACTATCTTTCCGTCACTTTTTGAAATTAAATGGATCTGAAAAATATTTTCAACTTTTTTGTGAGCAGTATAGTACCTAAAAGTATTTATGTTCGGAATTTTTATTCAGATACATTATTTTAATATTATAAAAAAATGAAGAAAAAAAAAACTAATGACTTTCCGTTTTAAGCAATATCATAATCAAATCTTATCATAAGTTTTAATTGCAATAAAAATGTACTTTTAGTACCATTCTATAAATTATTAATAGCATTATTTTGTAAAAAAAAATAATTAAAAAAAACAGTGCTTCTGTATGACTTTTCATTTAACCCCTACTTTTATCTTTCGCTTTTTACAAAATTTTATTTTTATTTAAATAGTTAAATAAATGAAATTTTTAAGGCTTAGAAATGCATTTTTACTATATTTAAATGAAATCTACTCTTACGTGTATTGTAGATTTTGTATTTTCGTCAATTCAATAATTCTAAAGTATTCTATAGATATTATTAAGCATAGACTGAAAATGCACTAAATTGAGAAAAAATATATGATACAAGCTGTCTGAAAATTTGATACAATTCTAATACACGGAAACACTTTCATGTAAAAGATTATGTGCTTAAATACTTCAGAAATGTTATTTAAAGCTTATTAGGCCGTTAGTGAAGCTTAAATATCTGTTTATTGACACAGTTTGCTTTGATACATGATTGTAACTGCTTAGAATCCGTCTTAGAAACCAAATCCTTCCTATTTACTTGACCAGATGTTCAAAATCAGATTAAAAATTTTGTTTATCTCCTTCTTATAAAAGAGAAAAGCTTGTAAATAGAAAACGCTGGCAAATTTCTTTGAACTTGCATGACAAATATAATGCAGCGAAATAGGAAAATCACCGTAAGCAACAAAAAATTCAAAATTGAGATTTTTATATACTTGACATATATAATTAGCAAATTAGTGCAAAAATAAAATTTGGGTCAACTGTTTCTGAAATTTTATTTTATCACTCTTAGCAATAATAATAGAAAGAAAATAGTTGTCTAGCCACTTTTCTTGAAACATATCGCAAAACTTTAACGTTTTTTTATTCAATAGAATGGATCTATTGCAAACGGAATTTTTTTTATTTATTTATTGTTACACATACATATGCACGTTTCTTTACAGAGGTTATAAAAGAAATGATTATATAAACCAAACAAGTTGGCAAGCATCTCTATTATTAGACAAAAATTAATCTTTTTTTGATTTTATTTGCTTTTTAAATAAATAACAATACAATAAATAATGAGTTTTAAGGAGTGACTGGAAAGGGGTAGTGTGCACAGTCAGCAAAAGAATAAATTAGAAACTGATCATCTTTTTAATTTGCAAACTATTGATCAAAGTTCCATTCTGTAAAGTGTTAAAACATTGTCTAAAAAACCATCGTACATTATGCTTAACAATTAACTGTAATCTTGGTGAAGTATATATTTTTCACGCGAAAACGCACTTTTTTCTGCAGAAACATGCCATTATTTTTACTATATTCATTGTAGTGTGCTAATACAACCACTGAAATCAAATTTCAGAAGATTCTGACAATTTGTGGGGTATTAAAAAAACAAATGAACATTGGGAACAAAATATTTATATTCGCCTATTTTTGGTTTTAGTAGAAACGTATTACTTTAAACAACTAGAGGGAATTGCGCAATCTACATCTCTTCGAGACTGACGAATCAGAAATTCTTTTTCAGAGTGACGACAATCAAGGTAAAAAAGATAAAACTGGCAGCCTAACTATTTTTAAAAGTTCATTTGTAGATAAGATAATGATAGTTTCATTTATTTTTATTCACCACTACTAGTTAAAAATAAAAAAAATTATATAGTTACTTTATTTTTTTTCATTCCTTCAAAATAGTCTCGCTATTTTAAGTTACAATAAAAAAAGATGTAGCAGAATTTCTCAGAAAAAGACGATGAACCGATTGAACCATATTCTATGATAAAAAAAATATAGTTTAGGTCTATTAATTCTAAATTAAATTAGTTAAAAACGTTCTTTCCATGAGCGTTCTATGAAATCAATTCGAGAAAGAGTACAGAATTGACGCATTGATTTAAGAAAGCTAGTGGCCACACTAGGATTTCTTATTTTTTTATTTTGTTTTGTGAAGTGCAATTAGGAAGTATTTCTTCGAGATATTTCTGTTACGTTTAGATGTTTAACCCTTTCGCGCCGACTGTCACAAATACGTGACAGCATAAAGCCGAATCAATCAGGGTAAAAATATAAAACTCGTAATCAAAGTATTTCTTTAGCTGTTTATTTGTGGGCGGCGTTATAATTGTATGATTTATTTAATTCACCAATACTTTGTTCAAAATAAAACTATTAAGTTATACTTTGAATTAACATTGATTATATATATGATTAACCCTCCGCGTTTGGCTCCGTTTTCGTACTTTCCGGTCCTGAAATGATTTTTAAGCTACTTTCAGTTTAGTATTTCTCATTTTAAGTAATTTTTTCGCCACTAAATATCGAAAATTATAAATATGATATGAAATGCAACGTTAAAGCATCAATCTACTGGTTACTATATTGAAAAGTAGGCGTTACTATCTTCCTTCAGCGAATTTTTCTATATAGATTGCGAAATTCTCGAACCCTCTAGTGCCACCTAGTAGCGAAAATAAGCATCAGATGATGGTTTTGGATGATGGTCGTACACGGAGAAATGGCGGGATCCGTATTGAAATCAGGGAAAACATTTCTTCGCCCGCGATTTTCACGTGACCCGTAGTGGGGGACGAAGCAGATACTCTGCTAAAATCACGGGAGCCGTACGCGGAGGGCTAAACTAACAATAATTAAAGTTAAAGTAAAGTAAGTCTGTCAAATTAGCAACGACTATATTTAAGTTACCGTTTTTTATTTAATTACAACTTGATTTTGCTTTCTACGAATACTTTTCTGAATCACCCGTCCCCAAGGGGTTAATACTAGGATGCAAACTTTCTACGCGTTATGTGAAAATTTCTTCGAGTGGTAGCAAAGCTTTTGCTTAAATATATGATTTTTTGTTCAGTAAATTTAAACTTTTTTACCAAGCTACTGCATGTATAGTTTGTCTAAAGTAAGAACTCCCCAAGCCATTTGTCAGAAACCCTTGGCGGTGACTATGGTAACGAGGTATAACTATTTCAAGTAAGGGTGTGGGATCGTTTCTTAGGACAGGTTTTGACTCTCGCAGGGGAGAGAAATGGAGTCTTTTTCTTCGGAATAAACAACGAAATAAGAAACAAACAAAAATTGTAGAAGTAAAAGGTCTCACGTGCATAGATCACAAAAGCCGACGCACCTGCTATTCTACTAATTGAGGGGAGCAACATTCCAGTCCACTTCCATAAAGGAAAGTGTAAAAAATACCAAATCAACTCAAGGGACTATATAAATTTTGAAATCTAAATATCGTGAGTGACCTTATGTCACAACCAGTTTCATACGAAACCTGAAAACCAGATCATCACTGACGCAGTTTTGCGCTGTTTATGCATGACTACTTTTTGTTTAATTTAAAATCCTTTGCAAGTCAATGGGTAAAGTGGTGCAAAAGCTGAAAGCTAATTTTGAAATATTTGTTTGTTGCCTCTAACGCCAAGGTTGAAATTTTCAATAAATATTTATTGGAAAAACCGCAAACAAATAGAATCGGAAAGTAGCTTTTATATCTGTTTCGAATCTAAATGTATTGCTACACATTATGAAATAAAATATAGAAAAACCGTCACATGTCAAAAGGAAGAAATTTCGGAATTCTCCGCGTGTTGGGCGCTCAGTTTTTATTGAGAGTGACAGCTTGAAATTGAATATATTCTCCAATACTAGAGGGATAAGAAACATTGAAGGTCAAACAGAATCCAGGCAGCGAAAATGAAAACTTTTTTTTCTTCCTGTTGGACCGGAAAAAAAGGTAAAAAAAACCTACAATATAACTTAAAATGCCACAGAGATTCGGATCTGTAACAATCAGATTTATGAGGTATATTGCGATACATTTAATCATATACTCGAATCTTAAATGATTTTTTGTACAGCAAAAAAGCGTGGTATAAAAATATTTGTTTCTGACGAAGTAGAATTAAGTAGATTATTTAGACATTTACTAATATTTAAAGCTTAGTAGATTGTTTAACTTGATTCAATACTCCTCTGATTTCCGTTCTGTTAATTCTGCTTAATTCTGTTTCTGACGAAGTAGTATTAAGTAGATTATTTAGACATTTACTAACATTTAAAGCTTAGTAGATTGTTTAACTTGATTCAATACTCCTCTGATTTCCCTTTCACATTACATTTCACATTTGCATTTTAAATCTGGATACTAGATAAAACAAGAAAAAAAATTCTTACTGTTATTTTTATGACATGTTTGAACCATTAGAAGTTTTAAAATCTTCCATTTATTTTCTTCTTGTGCTTTACTGTTGTCCCATAATTTCAAACGATTTTTTGTACAACAAAAAAGAGCGGGATAAAAATAATTCTAGTTTCTGACGAAGTAGAGATCAAAAGCATTTATAGTTAAATAAACTATTTATACATTTGTTTACATTTATAATTTATTAGATTATTTAACTTCAGTTTAATACTCCCCTGATTTTACTTTTACATTAAATTTTGACACTTTAAATTTGAATACTACATAAACCAAGAAACAAATTCTTGCAGTTATTTGTATGACATGTTTGAACCATTAGAAGTTTTTAAATTCTCCATTTATTTTCTTTCAGTGCATTATCGCTGTCTCACAATCAGCCATCTATTTCTAAAAAATAAAAATTCAAAAAATATCCATCAAGAATAATTTGAAAATCAGTTTTTACAGTTTGCATAGCTGGAAATTCTTCTAGTTTTTCCGAGAAATTCTTTATTATTTTTCGTGATTTTTAAATAAATTACAATTGATTTATGATATGATCGCAATATCCAATAAAAATTGCGCAGAAGAAACTAATTTATTTTTAAAGCTATAAAAATATTTGAGCTTCAGTTTTCCCCTTTTTTTAGTAAAACAATTCCTGTGACTCCTTTTAAATACGATGTATATCACATATTTTATAAGTCCAGAGATGCCAACTGCTCCGGACACGCCAAAATAATTTTAAAAAAAACGGTAAATAACTAAAAAGTAAATTTTGCAAATATTTGACTATTTTTGCTTGCTTTTTAAAAGATAATAGCAGGGCATAAGTGCTAGTCCTTGTCCTAGTGTTTAGATTTTATTGGGCACCTGGGCCGCGAAGCGACCCCTATCCCAATCATCTGGAATTTCAACACTGTTTTGGTTGAGCATTGATGTAAGCAGGCAGTGGAGTTGCTTTTATGAATGTTTCAAGCACTTTGCTTGAATAACTAAAATGAATCAAAAAATAAAATGAGCAGCTTGCTCTAAACTGTGTTTGTTTGATTTTGGAGTTGTTCAGAATTGTATCAGCATGAGGAAAAGTTATTTTCAGAAAGGTTGATTAACCCGTTTTGTCCCGAATTTATATATTGAAATGATACAAGAAGTGGTTTTATGGAAAAGGTAGTATAATATATTATCGAAATTAATTGGTTTTTCTACTGTTAGGGCATTCAAAAAGTCTGATAGATCAAAAAGTACTTCTTTCGCTTTATTTAACAAAAAAACTGGGTGCCTGGGCCGCGTAGCGGCCCCTAACCCATACATCATGAAATAATTTACAGGTTGAATTACAAACATTTTGATTTATGCAGCATTAAAGTATCAAAAAGTACTGGCAGCTTTTAATTCTAGATCTAATCAGAAATAACTAAATCATTGTGGTATCTGAGAATTTTTTAATTCACCCAGATAAATGAAAATTCTGAAAAAAGTTTCCCACCGCAATGAATGTCTTTGAAAAAAGGAACTGTCCTAAATATAGTATGACGCTGGGCGTTAACCGGTTAAATTATTTGTTTTGATAGTTATGATATGAGGCATCGGAGGTGAAATGTGCAGCTATTGGTCTGTAGTTTTTATCTTTGATAAGCATAAGCATACCTGCCAACTTTTAATCCTTTTCATTATAATTTTTCCCAGTGGTATTAAAATGGAATTAAAACTTCAATTTTAAGCAAACAAATACGTTGTATTTGAGAAAACGTAAGTTGACAACCACGATAGTAACGCATATTGATATATGTGCTTAATTTTTGTAAGAATAGTGGTGATCAAAATCATTTAAAAATTAAATTTCCTAGTCCTAGTGTTTTGATCTTATTGGGCACCTGGGCCGCGAAGCGGCCCCTATCCCATTCATCTGGAATTTTAGAACAGTTTTGGTTGAGCAATGAGGTAAGCAGGCAGTGGAGTTGCTTTTATGAATGTTTCAAGCACTTTGCTTGAATAACTAAAATGAATAAAAAAATAAAATGAGCAGCTTGCTCTAAACTGTGTTTGTTTGATTTTGGAGTTGTTCAGAATTGTATCAGCATGAGTAAACGTTATTTTCAAAAAGGTTGATGAAAAAATTAAATTTATAAAAGAAAAAATAGTATATCATACCTGCCAACTTTTAATTCCTTCCATTATCATTTTTCCCAGTGGTATTAAAATGGATTTAAAACTTCAATTTTAAGCAAACAAATACGTTTTATTTGAGAAAACTTTAGTTGCCAACCATGATAGTAACGCATATTAATATCTGTGCTTATTTTTTGTAAGAATAGTGGTGATCAATATCATTTAAAAATTAAGATTATAAAAGAAAAAATAGTATCTAGTTACTACCACTTTAAATATGAAAATAAAATCTTCCTGAAAATCCGGAAGAGTTGGCAGGTATGCATAAGTGCTAAAAAGTGGTGAATTATATAACCCTACGAATTATTTAGAAATAGTGGTGGTCAAAAATCTGATAAATTGGATTTATTAAACCAAGAATCACAATTGATAAACTACCACTTTAAAATATATATTTGCAATCCGGAGCAAGTTGGCATCTCTGTAAGTCCACCACAACTAAAAAAAAAAAAAATCTTGAATTTGCAAAGTTTCCTCACATTCTTATTTCTATTTGCAAACCATGCCAATGTTGTTTTCATTAAAAATATGTATAATTTTCAACCTAAGTCATGGTGGTAGTCATGAATGAATAATTAAATTAATTAAATAAATAGAAATAAATTGAGTATCTACCACTTTATATATTTTAAGTCCCTGGTGGCATCCTTGGTCCTAGATTCGCAGGAAAAGGGCTAAATAATTTGAAAATTCTACTACCATTTTGTGTATAAATCATAAAATTCAATTCTAATATGCCAAATCACAGATGCATGTAAATTTTACCCTAAATTGGTAACAATCATTAAAAAAACTTTTGAATTTGTTACATAAAAACATACCTAATTTTATATAAGATATTTTCGCTGCAATTTTACACAGGAATGAAATAGATAAGTTTTATCATAATATAAATTAATTAAAAAGGTGATTAACAATTTGCTATTAAAAGTATTTATTACAAAAAAGTATATCTAATAAAGCTTTTTAAATATTAGTAAGATTAAGCTATTAAGAATGCTTTTAAAAGATTTCTTAATTAAAGTGAAGAATTTTTAAATCCTGTTTTGCTCCAGAACATTAAAAAAAAATCGTATAATCTGTAAAGAAAACATATTTAATTCACAGAACTGAAAGAATTTCTTAAATTCATTTTAAGCTCTACTTATAAGCGGTACTATTTTAGTTAGTGAATAAAAAATTGGTTTTGCAAAAAATGTTGAGATTTTACAAAGAAACTTAAAAACTGAAAGAAAAATGAATTTTTTTTAAGGAATAATACCTGACTTAAAGTGAAAAGTATTATTCTAAAATAATTAGCTTAACTAAACTATTAACTAGACACGGTAGAATTTAGACACATTTTAAGCGAAAATAACTTCTGTAAAGTACAAATTTAAAGTCTTCATTATTTTTTTAATTTCGTTGAGAAATAAAGAAATGAATTTTAAAATAATATTAGATTTATATTTTTTGCAAGCAAAATAGGTTGAGTAGATCATATTTATAACTTCATTGAAATATCCAAGCATAAAAAATTAAATAAATAAATAAAAGTTTGTGTGATTGAAATTTTTGGAATTTTACATAAAGGTAAATTTTTACATGAGTAATCCTACATATTGTTATTGTTGTTAATTATGCCACTTGCCCGTACCAGAAAGCCTGAAATCAAGTCAATTTTGAAAGCAGATGGTGTGTTTCTGGTTTTTTCAGTTTTTCTTCTATGGCCAAGAATGCAACTTCTTCCACACACACACGTCACAGCCCATTTTACAGGAAGGACCCAATCATAATATTCATTTAGCCACCTATCATAATTTTGACCTGATCCAAGGAACGATCAGTCTCCAATTCTGCACCCCCAGCGGTATTGATTTGTTAATGGAAATTGGAGGACTTTGTGACCCCGACAAATTTAACGTGCACCAGTCACCGTTTAACACGGGGATGTTTTAGTCGGTGGGTAATAATAATAATAATAATATATCATGTATATAATACATAATTAATAAAAAAGGATATTAATAATAATAAAAAGTGTCGTAATTCACAAGCAGCAAACAACAAAACAATCTCTGAACGAAACAAACGTCGGTTTTCTTCCAGCTTTTTATTATTTTTTAATAATTTGTATCTTTATATTTGTTTATAATTTTATTGCATATCTTGTATATATCTACTCTGATTTTCGGCTTCAGCTTTTTCTCGTGTTTATGGGAGTATAATGGATTTTTATAATTTTTTAAAGAAGTATCTAAAACATAACTCTAAATATTTTCTAAATACGAATTATATATATATATATATATATATATATATATATATATATATATATATATATATATATATATATATATATATATATATATATATATATATATATATATATATATATATATATATATATATATATATATATATATATATATATATATATATATATATATATATATATATATAAATATTTAAACATTAAGTTTTGTTTGATGTCTATCGACGAAAGGAAGATAAAAAACAGATTGAAATATAACATATCAAACTATTCTAAAGTTTGTGCAGAATTATGCAGAGGGAATTTTTAAAAAAAGTGAGACGAATCATAATTATGTAACTCGAAAACATAATCAGGTAATGCAAGAATCTTAGTGAGATTGTCTGAGACGTGGCAAAAATCTTGTTGCAGCTTCAGATAAAGGTCCCTTGACAGATTCAAAATGAACTATTTTACACATTATTACCGGTTGATTACGAGAGAAACCAGTTTCCAATCAGAATTGATTGGGGGTAATTCAAAATGAATGAATCCAAACTGATACGAGTTGGTTGAATTACGAGCTGGCTTAGATTAATACTATTACTAAATGATACTGGATGGAGCAGATTTTGTACTCATTTAAATTGATCCAGCTACAAACTTTTTTTAAATATTGCTGCCATCTAGTGTTAAATATATATGCAAGTCATTTTTATTTAATTTTAATTAAGGAAATTTCTGAAAATTTACTAAATTTCATGTTTTTGATAAGTAATTGATAGTAATTGAACCCGTTCATATCAAGATGTATTCATTTAAATTGCTTGATACTGTTTTTTTACTAACTACAAAATATTAGATTGAAACAAAATATTAGATCGATACAAATCCACCTCTAATTCAAACTAACAAGGCTACTAAGACTAAAATTTGTATATTTGCTGCATGTTACCATTAATGAAATTAATTATTTTAGACGAAAAAAAACTGTATTTCTCTTTATTTAATTGGTTTGATTAAAAACTTATTGAAACATCACGAACTTTAATTTTTTTCTTCTTAATTTTGCTTTTGAAATAAAATGCATTCATTGCGTTTTGCAGTGTATTTATTATTGTAATACATTTTTATAAAACTCGTTTAAATAATATATTCTCTTTCAAAAATATCCGTATTGTCTTATATCGATCTTTCAAGTTGTTTTTGTTTACTTTTAACCGTAGATATTGTTAGGAATTACTTAAGTTGTATAGAAACGCAGTGTCCTTATAACATAAAGTAAGCATTTTCACGAAATGCATAATACATGATATTGGCAAAAAAATAAATATGAATAAAATGTTGAAATAACCATACCTAGAAAAACAATGGAATATCGGGTAGATTTTTTTCAAATTTTATTATATTGGTTGGAAAGAATCCAAAAGAATAAATAAAAACATAACATTTTCCTTTTATAAATGCTTGTATTTTTACAAAATCTGGAATAGATGGTTCGCGAAAGAAATAACGAAAGGAACATGACTATTCCTTGATGGGTTATTTCTTTTTGAACATAGTGGGGATATCTAGCTTTTCCTATTTGATAGAAGTGCATTATCCTTTAAAGCAGTCATTTATATTCTTCTATATCAACACTTGAAACCTCTATATTTGGAATTTCAATAACAACAAAAAACCGCATTTTCATATTTTGTAAAATTTTGAATTTTTCTAGGGCGTTAAACATATTTGTTTCTAGAGCTGTTAAAGAATCGATATCTCTAAAAAGACATTTTCAATTCTAAATTCAAATCTTAATTCAAGTACTTAAATGCCAATAATTGTTTTAATTGTCTGATTAAGGGAACACATTAACCAATTTCATACCTGCCAACTCTTCCGGAAGATTTTATTTTCATATTTAAAGTGGTAGTAAATATATACTATTTTTTCTTTTATAAATTTACTTTTTAAATGATTTTGATCACCACTATTCTTACAAAAATTAAGCACATATATCAATATGCGTTACTGTCATGGTAGTCATCTTAAGTTTTCTCAAATACAACGTATTTGTTTGCTTACAATTGAAGTTTTAATTCCATTTTAATACCACTGGGAAAAATTATAATGGAAAGGATTAAAAGTTGGCAGGTATGCAATTTCTACCCAGTGTACTTTCAGTCCTTTCCGCAATATCAAATTTTGATTGAAAATTTTCATCAGGCATGACATTAGCAAGTGCAACCTTACACAGTATATTCAGAGTTAAGCCTCCACGCTGTTTTTTTGTAGGTAGTCCGATCAGACTTCTATGAAGGATATCCACTTTCCGAACACATACCTGCCAACTCTTCCGGATTTTCCGGAAGATTTTATATTTATATTTAAAGTGGTAGTAAATATATACTATTTTTCTTTCATAAACTTAATTTTTAAATGATTTTGATCACCACTATTCTTACAAAAATTAAGCACATACATTAATATGCGTTACTATCATGGTTGTCAACTTAAGTTTCCTAAAATACAACGTATTTGTCTGCTTAAAATTGAAGTTTTAATTTCATTTTAATACCACTGGGAAAAATGATAATGGAAGGGATTAAAAGTTGGCAGGTATGCGAACGAGTCATTTAATACAAAATCTAGCTAAAATAAGAAAGTGGTATCTAATAATTTGTTTTATTTATGAATATTATTGGTTTGCCTTATTCACATGCCAACCACTACAGATTCAATTCTGAAATATATATGATAAATTTCTCTCAATTACTTTTATTAAAGGTTTTGGGTTCATACGCACAACTGGCTCACTTTTAAATTAGTCTGCGCGAACTACTTATAAAAGACAGTGAGGAGGCATTTTGATGTAGGAGGTGATGGTTAAGCGGCATGTCTTAGTTCTTTGTTGTAAAAATAATAGTGGTAGCTAAAAGCTCAAAAGTCATTTGTTTCACATTTCTAGTGGTTTGTAATATTTTGCGAATTAGTTTTGCTAGACTGCCTACACTGCTCTGGAAAGGGCTAACCCATTGCAATTTAGCGTTGAATCTGGCACGGCATTGCCAGAAAAAAATAGCTGTCACTTAATTCCTAAAATTAAAGTAAAATTAAGATATTTTACAATTTGCATTTGGGCTTCTTTCAACGGTTATAAAGAAACGAATGCAACCACTCAATTTCAATAAGACAAATTTGTTACCATACAATATTTTCTTTAAGTGACATGCACTGAACTATCGTTCATTGCTTCGTAAGATGCCAGAAGTGTTGCTCTTTAACTCTTCCGGGAGGGTACCTGTGAACCTAAGTCCCATTACCACAGATCCCGTTCAAGGGGAAAGAACGAATTGCACAACAGAGGACAACACACACAGAGGGAAACATCCATGCCCTAAGAGGGAATCGAACCCGCTACCACTGACTTTTCCATCAGATGTATTCGAGTGAATTTTTTAAATCGATAACTTGGCGCGTTATTGGTTAACACATGAAATCAGTCAAATTAATATTTAAATTTGACGAGGCCTGAGAGTAAAGAATGTTCCAGAACATTCTAGTTTGTATTATTTTCGAAATAAATGGTTCCAGAAAGGGAACGCATCGTTGGAAGAGCTTAAAGCTTATATCTTATGATTCACTTTAGTTCCATATATTTAATAATGCGATAAAAAATATATGCGATTATTTTTGCAATGATTTTTAATTTCGAAATAAATGGCCCCAGAATAGGCACATGCCGTCAAAATAGGTAAAACTATAGATCTTATGCTTCATTTAAATTCCGTATTAATAATGGGATAAAAAAACATATTATTACATTTTGCGGTGGTTTGTAATAGTTTCGAAATAAATCGCTCCAGAATATACACACGACGTCAGAAAAGGTTGAACCTTATAACATATGTTTAATTTCAGATCCAAATATTTGAAGAGATAAAAATATCTGTTTTTTTGCAATGGTTTGTAACATTTTCGAAATAAATGGTTCCTGAATTGGCAAACATCGTTGTAAGGGCTTAAAGCTCATATCTTATGTTTCATTTCAGTTCCATATATTTAATAATGTGAAGAAAAATATATGTAGTTATTTTGTGTATTGGTTTGTATTTGTGAAATTAATGATCCCAGATTAGACACATGCACATGCTGTCAAAAAAGTTCAAAATATATATCTTATGTTTCGTTTAGGTTCCATATTAACGATGAGATAAAAAATATTTGATTAAATTTTACCGTGGTTTGTAATTGCTTCGAAATAAATGGTTCTAGAATGGACACACGACGTCGGAAAAAGTAAAGTTTATGTCTTATGTTTCATATCAGTTTCTTATATTTGATGACATAAAAAAATCTGCAGTTTTTTTACAATGATTTGTAATATTTTTGAAATAAATGATTCCAGATAGAACACATGACATCGGAAAACGTTCATGCCTTAATTTCATTGCGTATCATATATCTATTGCGTATATATTATCTTCATTTACGTATCATATAAAAATTTCTAGGGGTTGTGATTAGCAATTAAAATAAATAATAAAATACAATAGATTGCTGAAAACTTTTACAAATTTAATAATTTCGCATATGTTAAAATCCTTTCAATAACAGAGTTTATGCTCCATTTATTACAAGCATACATTAAATTTAGTTACGCTTAAATAAATTGCAAAATCAATGAATTCAATAAAAACTTAAAATAAATCACGAATTTAAGAAAACGTCTCTTTACAAAATATTCCATGCCTTTATATTGACACAAATATCATTTCTCGATTTAGTCAATTCTATTTCATCTGCATTTTAAATTTATTCATTTTAGTTTAGCAGAAACAATAATTTAAATTCCAAGCCACGAACATATGTTTAAGTTGGATCTTTTCAAGAAAATTAGAATAAACTAAAACTCTGAGCACGTAATTACAAAACAGAATTTTTATTCTTACTTTTAAAGGGGCAATCATATGCTAACAAGGAAAGAAAGCTCTCTCAAAATAACGCAGGTTTGTATAATGAGAGTTTTAAAAATTTACATTTTTGAAGAAAGGTGAGATTTCTTCCAAGCCGTTTATGGAAGCAATAATCGATTGTTTTAACTTGATATAATTGGTACTTATTGTGCGCTTTTGACTATTAGATTTGTCTTTTTTTTTTCCAGAACTTTTTTGTCTTAAAAGTCGCCAAGTTGTGTGACTGGGAAGTATTATAACTATAAAAAGAAAAATAGTTGACGTTTGGTTTAGGATTTTGGAATATTTTTATGGAATTCTTTGACCATTTTAGACATTCCGTGTTTCGTGATTTATTTATTTATAACTTTTTAAACTTTCCGAAACTTTTAAAATGCTGTATTAGAGAAAATTTCGTGCTTTTGCAAAAAATTATTTTTTTTATACTGCATCCTCAAAAAAGGTGCTTAATGAATTAGTTAAAAACGCTTAGTTAATTGGAGGAATAGTAATGAAGCTAAAATATTTTTACTTATGAATACAGATTCTGCCTCATCTTATTTAATAAATATAGGAGAGTTATGAAATAATTTTGTTCAAATTGTTAGCAAATATAATATTAGTGTCTAAATTAAAATGATAATTTATTTAGTTTGCTAAAAAAAACACTTTATTGCAAATGCTAGTTGTTAGACAAGAGTTTCATCGAGGTTAATGCTCTCCGATTTCGAGATCTATATGAAAAATGTGATCAGCATTGAGCGCCGACCGCCTTTACTTCTTCGAATGGATAATTGCGTGGAATGGAACTGGCGGTGATCTTATTGTAATTTAAGCTGATTTTGCATGCCACTACAACTAGAAAATTGAATCCCGCAAAATTCAAAAGCAGTTGAACTATTATGGGGAAAAAAGGTTTTAAGGAATCTCTTTCTGGAATAACAATGAAGATGATTTGTGGCATGTGTTAAAACTAAAATAGATAATTTGAAGAGAAGGAAATGTGAAATGAAACATAGATGACTATCTGCAGTTTTTATTAATGATAATTCTCTAAAACAAGAGCGTTTCTTAATTTTACGAGAAAATGATTAAAGCATGTATAAACTCTTTCCTTTCATAGCCTGATTCAAATTAAATAGATTTTTAGGTACTAGAATTTAGTGATATAATCAAAGAATGACGTACCATGTAGTACCTGATAATGGTATCTTGATGATTAGAAGTGCAGGCGAAATTTAAGAAATTAAACAGGCCAACAAGTTTTGAATTTAACACGTTGAATGCCACGCTAATTTTACATGGCTTGCTCGTTTAGCCACACGGTAAATAAATTTAACCCATTAACGGTTATGAACGAGTTCAGCTCGCAATCGAATCGTGCCTCATAATCCGCGCAAACGAGCTCCGCTCGGGAGCAAGATTTTGACCGTAATGGTTAGTAACGAGCACTACTCGCGTCGTGAAATTTTTCCCCAATGCGCGCTGACGAGTTGAGCTCGTTCGCCATTATTATTCCGCATTGACTATGTTAAAAACGAAAAGTACGTATAAACTGTTATTTATATGTACTACGAATACTTTAAGAAATTTTTAAAACGCGTGAGGTGAGCTATCTACCGCATCCAGAGATGCCAACTTGCTCCGCTTTGTAAAATAGTATTTCCTAGTGATGGCGAAAGTCAAGTTACTTTCAGTTTAGCATTTCTCCTTTTAAGTAATTTTTTCACCACTGAATATCAAAAACTATAAGTAACATATGAAATGCACCGCTAAAGCAACCATCTACTGGTTACTCTATTAAGAAGTAGGCCTATAACTGTCCTTCTCCAACGAAATTTACTACATAATTTGCTACCACTTTATTATAACAATTCCAGAAGACGGAGCAGTTGGCATCGCCAGAGAAGGGTGACATTTTCGGAAGAACGGAGGTGGAAAACAGACGCCACTTTCGACTACTGTTTGCACGTAATACTGTGCGAATTAATGAAACGAAAACTGCTCATTTCCCTGACCGTCAGAGGGTTAAACTAAATTTGCAAATATAGGCAGATTTTTCTAGTTTATAAAAGGTTTAGCATGACATATCTGAAAAAAGTGGTGAGTATCTGACGCCTACGAATTGTTCAAAATTAGTGGTGGATAAAAATCTGCTAAAATGAATTTATTAAATCAAGAATCACAATAATTAAGTAAATTTTGAATAAATTTTCTGCAATTCCATAAAAGAGTGCAAATTTCATAGTTCTATATCATGTTATACGCTGTCAGCCAGCTGTTTTTCGCTGCCTATGTGAAAGGTCAGTGTCAGCAAGCGGTGGCAGACGCAGCCCAAATATAACTTCAGTGTCAGCCACCGGTGGTTGACGCAACATAAATGAAATTTCAGTGTCAGCCACCGGTGGTTGACACATTCTAAATGTAATTTCAGTGTCAGCCACCGGCGATTGTCGCAGCCTAAATGTAATTTCAGCGTCAGCCACCGGTGGTTGACGCGGCGCTCAACGTGTTAAGTGAAATATATGGGTGCAAAAAATACAACCGGATTAATTTGTTTATTCTGAAAGAAAACCTAAGTTTGAGCATTTTTCAGTGATGGTAAAAACATTTAGTTACTTTTCAGGTATTTTTTGCGGGTCCTAGAAACCATGATCTCGCTGTCACTTTCCATATCTATAATGGAGACTAAGGATCTGCGGCCATTACTGCCCTTTTCCCAGGATTTCAGGTTTGCATACCTGCCAACTTGTACGGTTGTTGAAATTTTTATACAAAGTCATACCTGCCAACTTTTAATCCCTTCCATTATTATTTTTCCCAGTGGTATTAAAATGGAATTAAAATTTTAAGCAAACAAATTTAAGCAAACAAATACGTTCAATTTTAAGCAAACAAATACGTTGTATTTGAAAAAACTTAAGTTGACAACCAGGATAGTAACGCATATTAATAATGTGCTTAATTTTTGTAAGAATAGTGGTAATCAATATCATTTAAAAATTAAGATTATAAAAGAAAAAATAGTATATAATTACTACCACTTTTAATATGAAAATAAAATCTTCCGGAAAATCCGGAAGAGTTGGCAGGTATGCAAAGTGATAGTTTTGAGGAATTTAAAAAAAAAAAACTATTACGACTTCTTTAACCACTTCGAGACGGGAGAGTCATATATGCACTTTCAGGGTGAGAACAATCAGGGTTTTTTTTATTTAAAACAACAAAAAAAACTGGTAAGCATAATGTTTCTATAGCAGTTTATTTGGGGGAGGAGTAATTTCTCAGTAATTTATTTCGAAAAAACCTTTAGCTATTGTCTACAAAATTACTATAGTTTAAGTGATGTCACTTTAAAATCATAAATTTAGAGAAACCTGAAACTTTAAATCCGTGGTTAGTCTGCAGTGAATTTGAAGTAATTATGCAGTCATTGTTTCAGTAGTATACCAGAGATGCCAACTTGCTCCGGACATCAAATATATATTTTAAAGTGGTAGCTTATAAATTGTGATCCTTTGTTTATTAAATTCAATTTAGTAGATTTTTATCCACCACTATTTCTAAATAATTCGTAGGCTTATATAATTCATCACTTTATGGTACTTAAGTCATGCTTTGCCTTTTAAAAAGCAAGCAAAAATAGTCAAATATTCATGAAATACATACTTGATTCAATTGTAATTATTTATAATTCAGAAGAGTCAAAAACTTTTAAGTAAGATTTTGACACAATTTAATTAGTTTAAAATATGCCTAAAATTAGGTATTTAAATATTTCTGTATTTTAGTAATTTTTATTAATTTTTATTATGTATTTCTTTTTTACTTAAGAAAACTATGTTTTCGCAAAGTTTATGGTAAGAACAATATTAAAGCAAAGACAATTAGTTATTGATAATTAGTTAATTTTTTTACTCGAATCTATACTAAGCTTGGATTATTGAAGACAGAAGTACTACTATACTTCCTAGTTAGATAATTAAAATCAGAATAGATTAAGATAAAAAAAATTCTATCAAAAACTATTTTTCAAAAGGATTTTTTTTAGCAAAAATTATAGTAATTTCTGTCGCTCACGATAGATGGCACTACTAAATACAGACATTTTGTACATTAACAGTAAAAATTTTGAAGCTAGTACTACTACAAAATTACAGCAGTTTACAAACTGCAGTGATTTTAAAATTTTTGCACTTCAAAAATTCTGTCGTGGTATGGGCCAAATCACCACAGTCTTAAAGCTGCATTTTTTCTACAGATTTTCTGGAGTTTATTTTTAGCTTTGTAATGCCACGCAGAAAACCTTTTTAACGATTGTACAAGTTAACAGCTGTGTTTTTATAAGTAGTTTACAAGTAGTCTGCGCAGACAATTTAAAAAGTAAACCAGTTGCACGCATGAACTCAAATTCTATTTTAAAAGTAATTGAGAGAATTTTATCATACATATTTGAGAATCAAATCTGTAGTGGTTGACAAGTAAATAAGACAAACCAATCATATTCATAAATTATTCAAATTTTTAGATATATATTTGCTACCACTTTCTCTATTTTTACAAGATTTTTTATTAAATGGCTCTTTCGCAAACTGGTTTAATTTTATAGTGGTCTAATTGCACTACCTATAAGAAACCGTGTGGAGGCGTTGGTCTGATACGTTAAAAAATGACATGAGCCAAAAATATCTGAAATTTGAAAAGTAAAACTCAGAAATGGACAAACATGACTAAAACTAACTAAAATTAAGTACACAAAATAAAACGAAAAAAAACTAAAAACATTGGAGCTGCTTAATATCACTCGGGTGAATAGAAAGCCATGTCTTTTCCTAGTTCTCCAGAGAACTTAGAATCCTATTTGTGGCAAATTACGCAATTTTTTGTGCCGCTGTTTTCCGAAACTCTTAAAGTTTCCTTTAAGATTTAGGTGGGTGGAGGTGCTATATATATTTTGGTTGAATCTACATGCCTTATCTCAAAATAGACTCAAACTGTTTACCTGATAGGGCAATATCTTTTATTTGTCAAACGTATTCAAATTGAATATATATTTTATATGTTTTGAAATAGAGGTTCCATTTTAAGAATTTAAACACCTGGTTATCTTTAGTGCTTCACCAGAAATAGAAGTGTCTTATAAAAAGTGAGAAAGTTGCTGCGCAATTACATTTTAGTGTGCTTTGATATCAAGAAACATTTATTTTGCCATTAAAATTTCATTGATTTATTTATCTAAATATAATTTTTCTACTTGTTGATATTTTATAATGTTTCGGTTGATTCTAATGAAACTTGGACAAACGAAGCAAGATAGTCAATTGTCATTAGCGAATTATGTCAGAATGATGTGCCTTTCGTTAGACAAGAGAGCACCACGTGGGTGAAAGTGCATCTTGGCTCAGAGCCCTCCGGGTAGATGGCAGCACCACTCATTCGGAGCCACTTTCTCAATTTAGACATAGATTTGAATGGGAAGGAAATTTTCTTAAGATTCCTTTAACCACGGTACTGCTCACCAACCGAACACAGGACTTTCCACAGATTTTAAGATCACGTAAATCGCATGTGCTTGGATTGTCTTTTGGACGGTCCGATCTTTCGTAATTCAAGTGATATATCGAAAAAGAATTTGTTAAGTATAAGTTAGCCTAGGGTTGCTTGTTGTCGGAAAAACTAGTAGTATTACTGGTAGAGCATTCATTTCTTCCTCATAATTTAGTTTAGAAAGATTATGAGGAAAAGAGAAGAAAGAAGAGATAATCTATTTTTAGCTACCATACATAATTTAAATTTAGTAAATGTCAGGAAGTAAATCTTACACACAGACCTTCACAGAATAAACAAATGAAATGGGTATTTTCGCATATATATATATATATATATAAACACGAAGTTATTGAAATCATTCAAGCTAATAAGTCAATATTAGAGCCGTGGTGGATCAGGGGGTAGAGCGCTTGCTTCCCAATAAGGTGCACCTGCTGGTAAATGCGAATTCTGCACCCGATCACAGTGCTGACGAAAAATTTTCTCAGTGTTAGACGGATCATGTGGAAGAGTCCCCATTACGTCACGTTAACTATGGAAGGTTTTCGCGGCTTTCATCTTGATGTACCGCAAATGTGGGTTAGTTCAATCTAAAAGTTCTCCCCAATGGCCAATTTCTACCAATACTTGATTCAGGAGTGCCCTTAACTTCTGGATTGGGTTCAAAATTACAATTATATATATATATATATATATATATATATATATATATATATATATATATATATATATATATATATATATATATATATATATATATATATATATATATATATATATATATATATATATATATATATATATATATATATATATATATATATATATTACTGTTATATATGAAAGTTTAAAATAAGGTGCTTGTTATTAATGACCGGATTTGTATAACATAAATGACATGAGTTAATGTATGAAATTGAGAATTGAATCACGGGGTGAACTGTTTATTTTTAAGCTAACACTATCCTTATTTTAGATACCAGCTTTTCTTTAGAATCTACATTTAACTACCACTTTAGAAATCTATTTCTTGAAAGAGCAAAAAGGTGACAGGTAATAGGTAGGTACTTTAGGGTCATTTACATACCTGCTGACTTTTACGCATTTGGCGTAAAAATTTTTTTTCATATTTAAAGTGGTAGTAAATATATACTATTTTTTCTTTTATAAACTTAATTTTCAAATGATTTTAATCACCACTATTCTTAAAAAAACTAAGCACATATATTAATATGCGTTACTATCATGGCTGTCAGCTTAATTTTTGTCAAATACAACTCACTTTTTTGCTTAAACTTGAAATTTTAATTCCATTTTAATACCACTGGGAAAAATGATAATAGAAGGGAATAAAAGTTGGCAGGTCTGCATTTAGAGCCCCTGAATTAGACAGGCCGACTTATCATTTATCGTTGGAGCAAAGAGCTAACATAAGCACAGCGAATAAATATTTTCAAGTGGTATTGTCAAGTATTTGCAAAATTTACTTTGTAGTAATTTACCGTTTTTTTAAATTATTTTTGCGAGTCCGGTGCAGTTGGCATCTCTGTAATAACATAACTAATACAAACATAACGTTAACTTGTGAACTTGTTTGCTACAGTATTGCTTGATAGGTCAGCTCTGATAGTATAGGAGCCTTAGTGTCATTCAATCTACATAACAGATTTCTTACTCTACCAATAGCTACCACTTTAGAAATTTTATTTTGAAAGAGCAAAAGCTAGAGGGAAAATGTTGCGAGGCCAACTGCACCGCTTTCTGTGAAAGCCTTAATAAATTGGTAGCGAATTAAATAGTAAAACTTGCTGAATAAGAATAATGATCACGAGTTTATTACTGCTGGATGCTGAATATCTTTTTTATTCGTCTGCGCTACTACGAAATATGAATAGAAAGTCATTATTAAAGTCATAAACTGGTACGAGTTAATTACTACTAAGTTACATTTCATAGGATACTTCCAAATTTTGATATATAGTGGTGAAAAAATAACTGAAATAAAAAATTTTAAACTAGAAATAATTAAAATTTCGTACCACTAGACAGTAGTGAAAACTAGACAGAAAGGAAGAAAGGCTGGTAGTAAAAGCATTTCAGTTTTAACTAGTTTTCAGGAGGAGTTTACCTATTCTTTTTTTCCAACTATTCAACAATATCTACTTTATCTTGGTTTATTGAATTTGCACACACTTACAGGCTTGTGTGCTTCATTTAGACTTATAAACCTTTGTCCAATAGAAGGAAAAAAGCACGAAGATACATCCAGGGTAACGGCGGGATTCGAACCAGCTACCTCCACGCTTTGCTTAGCATTTGGCAAGTGATACCGCCAGGGAGGCTCCTATTTTATTTTGGAAAACAAGCAGTGTTATATATATATATATATATATATATATATATATATATATATATATATATATATATATATATGTCTTTAGTACCAGGTTCTGCTCTTTTCCGTCTTGCTATGCCACTAGAATGTACTTTTTTTGCAAAACGGAGCAAAGTTGGCATCGCTGCCAACTTGTTCCGCCTTGTAAAAAAATGTTTTCTAGTGGAAACGAAATTTAAGTTATTTGTAGCTAAGTGTTTCTCCTTATAAGTAAATTTTTCACCATTACATGTGAAAATTCAATGAATCATATGAAATACAATTTTATTGCATTGATCCCATAAGGACACTTATAAAAAGTAGGCATGATTATTCTTATTTACTATTTGATTTTACTATTGCTATCTACTTGCTATTCACAAGTTTTACTGCTTGATTAGCTGTCAATTTATTAAAACTTTCGCAGAAAGCGGAGCAGTAGGTATCCCTGGAGTTAGGTACTTTATTTTTTTTCAGAATTTCCACCAAATAAAAACAGAAACATAGAATTGCTTACGTGGAAATCGTGATGCATTTCACAAAACAATTGCTCCACTTAACAGTTTAAAAATGTGGCTTATTATTAAATCAAACCAAGCCCTTAACACTTTGCTGACCGGCAACTTTTCTGAAAATTTCCCCCATGTGTCCGGATATTGTTTTGAAAGTGAATGTTGAAGTAAAACAATATAAATAAACTTTAAAAACTTTTAATTTTTAATGTCGTATGATAAAAAAGTATAGCAATCACCTACGTGTAATGGTACACCATAGGTTTTGCAAATATATCAGGTTTCGTAAGGTTATAATAAGTAAGGAAAATTACGCCCACTTTTTAAAATAGTCACCACGAGATCATTGCTAACGAAAACACGAGTTAACTCGTAACCGGTCACCAACGCTTGGCCACGAAAACACGAGTTAACTCATGACCAGTCAGCAATGTGTTAAATTGGATGATGATTTATTTTTCTTAAAAAGTAACAAAACAGCAATTCGATATTATTGACATTAATCATTCAGTGAGAGACCAAAAAAAGAACGAAAAGTCATTTCAACAAGTAATCCAGCTTTAATACAAATCGATAGAAGTAATCAATTATTCTAGAGAAAAGAAAACAGGACAATGTATTAATTAATTTGATTAAAAACCACTTACTTATTTTTACTTACTTATACTAGAAAAAATGTGAAAAGAATATAAAAATAAGAATCGAAAAATGAGAAAAAGAGACAACTGTTCTTCATCACGTGAACATGATAAATCACTTCTAAACACAGTACTGAAGTTTTTTTTCTTTTGTTTAAATGGAGAGAAATCGACTTTTACTATACTTTTTACCAAGAATTGGTTAATGTGGCTTAGATTCCCCAGTGGCTAAACAGTAAACACTTTTTCTAAAAGTTTCTCAATTACACTCGAGCCATTTATAAATTTTGTTGAAGTTGTTGAAGTTGAAAGATTAATTTATGACAAAAGAGAGTTTGTGTTTACTTGAGATAAGAAGAGTGAATTATCTACAAACAAACTCTCGACTAAACGAAAAATTACGACTAAATTACGACATTCTATCCTACTTCATTATGACTTTCAGAGTTGCCCATTTTTATGGTTTTAGTACGTCGCCGTTCACTTTTAATTTGATGATCGAAGCATTTGTTAATTTTATTTTTTAATTCGATCTACGAAGCAAATTTTTTTGTTCGATCGATTATGTCGGCCATATGAAAATAAACGTCAATATTATGTTTGAAAGAAGTGGAGGCTGAGGGGGTAGAGTGTTCGAGGAGAGCCCGAGTTCGAATCACAGTGATGACTTGTCGAGACGAACTCCGCACGAATTTCCGAAAAGTGACTTTTTATTTGAATTTTCATTTGTAGTGGTACGGAAAATAATTTTAAATAAATTTCTCTAAACAAAGAACTATACATCAGGGGGACCGGAAAGTAATGTCATTTCGGTGCATATATATCTGTTATCAAGATTTTATTTTTAATCAATAATGTATTCACCCTCGTTAGCAACAATCTTTCAATGCCGGATCAAAAATAAATCGAAAGGGATTGAAAAAAAATGAATTGAATTTTAAGACTAACGAATATTAAATGTGCCAAAACGACATTACTTTCCGGTCCCCCGAATATTAAAATATATAAAATTCTACCACTAAAAAGGTTTGCGTGTAAAAAGTATAGATTGAAGGGGGAATAAAAAGTACAGATTGAAGGGGGAATAAAAAGTATATATCGAAGGGGGAATAAAAAGTATATATTGAAGGGGGCTAAGTGTATAAAAAGTTGGCATCCTTGTATATAAATTTGTAAATCCGTTTTGAAATGTAAGCTTTAAGCCATGATTGCGTTACGTATTCAACCAAATTTTCCTTATTAGTAACCGTATAATTTCAAGTATTTTTCGCTTTGATTAAAACGCAATTTGTTCTTTTAAGTCTTAGGTAACTACTCTCTTTATAATTCGGCCAAAGCTTATATAAACCCTAAAATCGCGACAAAGCTACTTCCATTTTTCTTTTGCTGGATAGAAGAGGCAAATCCGCGAGTACCACAACTAAAAAAGATCTTAACATGATTTTTTTGAAGATCTGTTGCCATGGAAAGTAAAAAAGCCGAAGTTTAATGCCTTACTCTCGAAGCAAAACGATGATTTGAAACTTTATATTTCATTTTGCTGTGTATAATTATCTGGATTTCGTAACGTAGTACCTCAATTTTTAAAAGATATTGAACTTTTTTTAAAAATCGCAAATTAGGTGAGATTTTTCCACCTAATTGCCTCATTTTCAGTTTTTGCAAATTTTTTTGAGCTCAGATAATGCAGCTCTGGAGTAAGTATTTAAATATTAAAAACATTAGGCCACAAACGCTTCTCCTTTTTACAAAACTGCCGAGTTTTTCCATATTGACGTTTTGTGCCATTTTTAGAATAAATATGAATATGAACGTTGGTTTTAGATAGACTGAACTTGATGTAACAGTCATGAGTAACTTTTGCAAACTCACAGCAGTTACAAGAGTTACATACTATTCGAATTTAGTTGCAAAATTTCTAAACTGAAACCGGAAAAAGAAAATAAGCGCATTAAATTGTTAGTTATAAGCAGTTAAAATTTTGCACTTGATTAAAAATTTATATCTTGAGAGTCACTAAAAAGTAAATTAACACGTTCACGCTGGGGTGACCCACCGGTGGGTCACGCTAGATTGTCTCATCTTGGAAGCGCACCGGAGTAAAAACTGGTAACAATAAATTTCGTTTTTTTCCGGGAATAATAAAAATCCATAACTACCAATTGTTTTTAACGGAGGCAATTTTTATATTGAATTGCTTCTTCGCCGTGATAAATTTCCTTACAGTGAATTGTTATTGTTGAGAATAGATTAACTCTTCCCGAATATTATCTAATATTGAAATAGTTCTTCTACCAATATTTTTTCTTTTCCCGTACCAGTGTTTTCACGGCGTGAACGTGTTAAGCAACAATATGAAGTATTATGTGAAATAGCGCGTGATTTCAAAGAAAGTTTAAAAGCCTTTCAATGTTAAAAAGATTAAAAGAACGATTATTTTAAAAAAATTATGTGTATGTATTTATTTTAATAAACCCTTCTTTTTTAAAAGACTTACTTTTCACTTTGTAAGAAATGACCTTTATCTTTAACATTTTCCATAAAAGAAAATTTTTTAGCATCTCAAACTATAACACTTTGAAGGAAGACGAAAACTTTTGCTCCTAACACCTGAAGGGGCGGATCTTTAACAAAGATGTCAACTTGTTCCGGGCAATGGATAAATATTTTTGTGTGACAGTTTTTTAATGAATGATTTTCAGTTTTAGAAATTCAATTTATAAATTTTACTCACCACTTCTACGAAATAATACAAAGGCTTACATGGTATACCTCCTTGCTACACTTCATTAAGTTATTTTCCACCATAATGATTTATAAAACAAAATGTTTTCATACACTGTATATTATTTTATGATGTATGGGTTAGGGGCCGCTGGGCGGCCGAGGCACCCAATTTGTTTTAAATAAAATAAAAACACTTCATTAAGCGTGCAGATAGTAGGATCGAATCCAGCTTTTCTTCACTGTATTGTGCTATCTGTCCTATTTAAAAAAAGTTTATAAGACTGCAAATGTGTGAAATTCCAATAAACGATACGATTCAGCTGCGTTGTGCTTTTTAAAATGTTTTAAAGTTTAACCGAAACTATGCAACTTATAATTCGTAGATCTAAGTCGTTTCTTAACACTTTCATGTCCGGTGACACCAACGTGCTGTCACGTGAAAACCAAACGTTAGCTGCCGGTGACAACACGTTGGTGCCATACGCAAGCCATACACTAACAGTCGGTGACAACACGTTGGTGCCATGTCCAAGCCAAACGTTAGTGGCCGGTGACAACACATAGATGTCGCGCGTTCCAACCTGATATTCATGTGACATTTTGTCAAGGGACAATAGAGTACAGGGATGCCAACTGTTCCGCTTTCTGGAATAGTTTTAAAAAAGTGGTAGCAAATTATATAGTAAAATTCGTTCAAGAAAGATAGTTACGCCTACTTTTTAATATAGCAACCAGTAGTTTGATGCTTTAATGTTGCATTTTATATCATACTTAAAATTTTTGATATTTACTGGTGATAATATTACTGATAATGAAAAATACTGAACTAAAAGTAACTTAAATTTCGCTACCACTAGAAATTACTATTTTACAAAGCGGAGCAAGTTACACGGAACCGGTTACATGGTAAACTTATCACTAAATATATGTGGACCGCACAGTGTTAAAATATTTTCCCGAATGTGGAGCAATTGGTATTGTTGCTTTAAGTTTTGTTAAAATTCAAAAAGCGAATTTTATGTTGTCGGGAAGAAGCCAAGAATTTCTTAATGTACACCTCTGATTTAGGATCTAAATATATATGTCCTTATAGTTATTATAATATTCTGCAAGGGAATTACATAAAAAATTAAATTTTTCATCTTAGAATTAAAACACTTTTTAATTTTTTTTCCAAATGCGTACAGGCTCAGAGTCTTTTGTGCAGGAATCGAATTTCTGGAGTGCCGTGAACCGTTTCCTTAAGTGTTAATAAATGTCAATCCGGATGCTCTAACTTCGCAAAAATATATCACGTGGTTACGAATTTACAATACAGGATAAATTCATTCGCTCGATTTTAGCAGCGTTTAATAATATTACAGCGCGGTCAACGGATTTTTAATACATTTGTTTAAATTTATTCCATTATTATGTGTTCAAAATCCTTGCAAGTCAAATTATTAAAAAAAAAATTGTGCATAAAATTTAGAACAAATTAAAACAGTGAAGAACCCCCCCCCATTAAAACTATGGAAATTGGCATGTATAATAAATCTCTTTATGACTAACTCATAGATACCAACCAGTAACAAGGAGGCCAACTGCTCCACTTTCTGAAAAAAGTTTTAATAAATTGGTAGCTAGCCATGGTAGCTTAGGGGATACCAGCGATGGCTGGTAGAAACGAATTCCGCACCCGGCTCACACCGACTACAGTGGTGACGTAAAATATCCTCAGTGATAGACGAATCATGAATTACAGTTTCCTTGCCATCAAGCTGACCATGAGAAGTTTTCGTGGTTTTCTTCTACATGCAACGCAAATGCTGTTTAGTTCCATCAAAAAGTCCTTCGAAGGAAAATTTCTTCCAATACTTGATCCAGGAGTTCCCCTGTCTTCTGGATTGGGTTCAAAATTACAAGGCTAAGGAGTTGAACATTAGTAGTCGTAGACACAAAATCGGGTCAGATCTTCAACGATGGTTATAAAAAACAGTCATTTTGTGTGTAGGGCATTAATTCATTTCTGGATGGTTAGGAACAGACTCGCTATTGTTTAAAACTTTGATGGAAGCTAAAAAACCCTTCACTGTTATTCCCGTGACCCAAAATTGGGTAACCTATAATTTATGGAATAAAGATAATTATGCCCACACTTTAAAAGTGTGACACCTTGAGATAACTGCATTAAAATTGCATTTCATATGATACATTGAATTTTCGTAGAGAAAAAATTACTTAAAATGAAAAATAATGAGCAGAAAATAACTTAAGTTTCTTTAACACTAGAAAAACGCTTCTTTTACAGTTTTTTATAACTATTTATAACTTTTAGAAGTTGGCATCTCTGCAGTATGTCCTTATATAGTGGCAGAAAGATAAGCACTTAAATAATTCATAGTACGATATTTTATACTTTTGTTTAAATAGTTTATAAATATAGGCTGTCAAAACCATTGCAAATAAAATTTATTTCCTTAAAAACAAAACAATAAAATCATTTATGCTACTATTTTAAATCTTCCAGAAAAATCTTTCATTAAATTAGGATACGTTTTCTTGTTTGCTAACTATTGTCTGCCCCAATGAACATTTAAAATTTTGATATTGCAATTTTTTATTTCCCGCTAGTTATCTTTTTTACTTATTTGTTTCATAATAATTTCTATATTTATTCTATGGGGGAGGAAAATTTAAGTAATTTTTGTGGGGTACCAACTTGCATGGTAATTCAGAAGACATTTTTCTAGTGGTAGCATTATTTGTGTTTTAAAGATATATGTTTATGATTTATTATGTTGGTCTTAAATATAAAAAACGACTTTTAAATTGTTTTACCTAGCACAATAAATAAATCACATATGTATGCATAGCACACATTGCGGCAAAAACAAGTTCAGTGTAGGTAAAAAACTTTTTTTTGAAAACTCAGAATACTTTTCAGCATTTTAAAAATACCAGTTCTTTCCCAATAATCGTTAAGTTGGGAGCACCCCGTACAATTGAGCTTCGGCGATTTATATAAAATTTTCCCACAGACAAATTAGTCAGAGCCCCTAGAGGGGCTGATACTAAGATATCGAATTTGCATAGGCAAGTTGGGAGCTGGAAATTCCCAGAGTAGGTTGACCAAGAGCAAGGCAGCAGACCTACTCTTTTTGAGTAAATTTCTTCTAGTGGTAGGTAGCTAGGCTTATATTTTAATGTATGATTATTTGCTTTGTAAATTTAACTTAAATTTATTTTCCAGCTCACTACATTTAAATAATTCAGAATTTCTTATGAAACATTACTTTATTCCAGATCGTTAGCATGAAAGCTTTTAAATGTCAGCAAAAATTACCAAAACTTCTGAAAGCTGTAGCTTTTAGTGGTTTAACACTTTACAAAATATTTTGCAAAAAACGTAGTTGTTTGCAGCCTTGCAAAAGACATGATGTGCAGTGAACTACCCCTTATGATCAAGAGAAATGCATCAGTTTTAACAGTTTTTAAGCGAATCATAGTTTACAATATAGAAATGTTGTATGCAAAGCTATGAATTTATAGGGCAAGATGAGCTCAAAGCAAGTTCCGTGCATTGTAAACAAATTAAAATGGTTAGAGGTAATACTCTTAGCTTCTTATGGTGATGTATTGTAATTAATTTCTCCCACTTTGAGCGAGAAATTATTCAAGAGCATGAGTAACTATAATTTTTTCTCTTGATTGATATAAACTGATTAATGTAAATTCATAGATTGTTTATGAAAATCAATTTCGAATTATGCATTTGGTGAGTTAGGAATTTTTGAATAATTCATAAATTCATAAATTCATAAATTCATAAATTCATAAATTCATAATTCATAATTCATAATTCATAAATTCATAAATTCATAAATTCATAAATTCATAAATTCATAAATTCATAAATTCATAAATTCATATTTCATAAATTTATAAATTCATAAATTTTTAATGTCATAAATTCATGAATTCATAACTCATAAATTCGTAACTCATAAATTCATAATTCATAAATTTATCAATTAATATTTCATAAATTCATAATTCATAAAACCATAAGTCTTAAAGCATAAGTCATGAAATCATAATTCATAAATTCATAATTCATAAAGCAATAAGTCATAAAGAATAAGTCATGAAATCATAATTCATAAATTCATAATTCATAAACCCATAATCAATTATTTTTCAATGCATAACTAATAATGTCTTAATTCAAAAAATTATATTCTGATTTGATAAATTAGATGATTTCAAATGATTTTGATTACTGCAAGATATAATTAATTAAAACAATCTAAACATATAATATGAAAATCAGGTATTCGAGTTTGTATGTGGATTTATTGCTAATAATATTTCAACAAATTGTAGTGTTGTAGAAATACCCATATAAAAAATAGCAATATTTTAGCGCTTAAACTGTTTTTTCATCACATATTTTTTATATAACTCAATGTAAAATATGTAGTACCCAGTGAACAAAATGACTTGCATAAACCTATCATTTTTTTCAGATTAATTAGCTTAAAAAATTTCAAATTCATAAAATAATTTAAATTTCACACTTTTTACCTTCTTTTAATATTAAATAAAGCATCGACAGCAAAGATCAAAAATAGTGAGGGGGCAAAAGTGAGCACCATCCAAAGGAAAAATAACAAAATATATTAAAATATTCTAAGCTGCGATGTACGAAATCTAAACAAAAAAGCAAATTCTTAAAAAGAAAATTGATAAAAGAGCATTAAAAAAAAGAATATCTGACGCCATTCAAAAGAAATGGGAGTCAGGCAAAATGATTGATTAACATAAGAGAAGAGGTAACCTTCATTTTTGAAGTAAAGAACCTAAGAACGATAAATCTATAATAACAGCGCGACACTTTTATCTTTAAAAAACTGTTAAGGCTATTATCGTCATTTTAGATTTTTAAAAAAATGAGCAAAAACATATTGCATTTCTTCATCGGATAAAGTTTTGATTTAAAAAAAAAAGTGTCTTACAAAAATCAGCAAGAACATCTTGAAAGCGTGTTAACACCTTTAAGTACCTGACAGCAGCTATTTAATATGAATTTATCAATAAATGAAAAAAAATTCTAAACCTGAATCATAAAACTCATTTGACTTTAGGTTGTACATAAATATTAACTTTTGGGCAACGTCTATGTGCTGTTTAGGAAAAATCAATCATTATGAAGGTTATCACAATCATTATGACTACTTCATTATCATTAATACTATTCGTCATTTTTAGATCTTTTGAATTCTAAAATTAATTAATTCACTAACTGGATAGACATTGAAATATTATGTTTTGGGCAACGTTTATGTTTTGTTTGAGGAAAAAAAAGCAATCATTATGATGGTTATCAATTATTTATAACCATCAAGACAATTCACCATTTTTAGATGATTTGAATTTTAAGATCAATTAAAAAATTGATCATAATATTTCAAGCTAAAAGGACTATTAACCCTCTTGAAGGCCGTGGTAAGTATACTTACCTCCACGTTTTACCACTTTTAATTCAGGTTTCTATTTTTCAATAACTTCAGCTTTCTTGAAGTGAGTTTGAATAAAATTGGTAACCATTTGTCACTTTTAAAAAACGTGTAAAAGTTATAAAATACATAACTCCCTTTGAAATTTGTAGCATTTAAGGAATTTATTTTATGAATGAAGAAAAATAAAAGTAAGTTCCTAATAGGTCATGTTAAATATATTTACCACTAAAAAAATGGCATTTTTATAACCTAAATGAGCTTTTTTTTATATCAATTACTGTTCTTGAAACAATTTCAAATCCAAAAATACTTTAATTTGCCTTTATTAGAAATAAAGGGTCCGTTAAAGGGTTAACACGTTGAATGCCATGCTAATTTTACATGGCTTACCCGTCTGACCAAACGGAAAATAACTACCAACTAAATTTGCAAGTTTGATTGATTTTGCTAATTTTTTAAAAGTTTTAGCATGTCTGAAAAATGTGGTGAATTATATAAGAAGGCGAATTGTTTAGAAATAATGGTGGGTAAAAATCTACTAAATTGAATTTTTTAAACCAGGAATCACAATAATTAACACGTTCACACTGGGGTGACCCACCGGTGGGACACGCTAGATTGTCTCACCTTGGCAGCGCACTGGAGTAAAAACTGGTAACAATATACTTCATTTTTTAGTTTTTTTTTTTCCGGGAATAATAAAAATCCATTACTACCAATTTTAACGGCTGCAATTTTTATACTGAATTGCTTCCTCGCCGTAATAAATTTCCTTACAGTAAATTGTTATTGTTGAGAATAGATTAACTCCTCCCGAATATTATCTAGTATTGAAATAGTTCTTCTACCAATATTTTCTCTTTTCCCGTATCAGTATTTTTACTTTTCACGGCGTGAACGTGTTAAGTAAAATCACAATTAATAAACTAAAACTTGAAAATATTTATTTGCTGTCCGGAGCAATTTGGCATCTCTGTAGTACATAAATAAAACTATTTTTCTGTGTTCCATATTACATTAATTTCTTCAAACCATTTTAGTAACGATAATAATTTGAAAATATTAAAAATTTACTCGAATTATGTGTTTCTAATAATCTTGGATTCGCCCGTCACCGGTGACCCCTATGGCGCTACGAACAAACTCAGTGCCCGTCATCGGTGACCCCCAGGGCATCCAATATGTTAATTGTAATCTATTGACAACATTTAACTTTTCCAGGAAGGACAACTGCTCCGCTTTGGGCAAAAGATTTAATATACAGCAGATACTATAGTACTGAATTAAATAGTAAAACTTGGAAACTAAGAATAATTATGACTACTCTTGTAAAGTCTCAACACGAAACAATTGCAATTAAGTTGCATTTTGTATCATACGTTGAATTTTTGATATGTAGTATTAGAAAAATTGCGTAAGATGAAAATCATACATATACATGTTCCTCTTCACTCAGAATACCATACCTGCCAACTTTTAATCTCGTCCAACATGATTTTTCCCAGTGGTAGTAAATTGGAATTAAAATTTCAATTGCAAAGCCATCAGCTGACAACCATGAAAGTAACGCATATTAATCTATATGCTTAATTTTTTTAGCAATAGTGGTGATCAAAATCATTTAAAAATTAAGTTTATAAAGGAAAATATAGTATATATTTACTACCACTTTAAATACAAAAATAAAATTTTACGCCAAATGCGTAAAAGTTGGCAGGTATGGAATACTGTCATGCAATTGAAAAATCAACGTAAGTGACAAAAATTAAAAATTAAGATTTTTATATTTGGCATTTTTATATGGTAAGTTACATGTGCCAAAAATGCATTTAAAAAAATTTTTTTTATCAGTTTTTTAAAATTCTATTTTAGCTTTCATAGCCTTAGCAACAGAAGGAGAGAAGTTGTCCAGCCACTTTTCTTTGAATCAATAGTGTAGCACATTAGGGGAGTGTCGGGTACCCCCGCCCACTGTCAATTTCATATGCATAGAATATTTTTTCAAGTCAATGGGCCATCGGACATTAATTGTTATAGTATTAAAAAAAGATTATTTTCAAAGTTTCAAGTATTTATGCAGCTGGTCACATGGTAAACAATAGTTTTCAAAATATGTTGAATACAATAGTCATGAAATTAAGAAAAATTTGTTGAATGTTTCGATTAAACTTCATTTTAATACTAAAAAAATAATTTTTTCTATTAAAGTATGTAGACTTAAGTTTAATTTGCACAAAGAAGGAAGTTTATATGCGAAAAATGGTTCGAGTAATTGCAAATTTACAAAAAAATTGGATTTCGGGTAGCCCCGCTCACATGAATGTCGGGTATCACCGCCCAATTTTATTTCGTCGATAAATGTACGGTTGCAAAGATTATTATTTTATTGCTTCAAATTTGAATGTTATAGGTATTAATATTATAATATATTAATGTACATTTATAATAATAAAAAGCATGACATTTGTTGTTATTAAATGATAGAATTCACTAAAAGTATATAAATATGTAATAAATAAAATAATTTTGTGATAAAAATGATAAATGAGGTTTATTTATTGTCAATACATTGGTCATTTTCATTTACACCTGAAAAAACAGTCAGAAAACATAATTTTTGTAACTGGGCTGGGCAACCCGACACATTTTCAAAACATCTAAAATTCATGTTCTTTTAAATTTCTATTTTTTTAAGTTAAACTATTCTTTTTTTGGTTTATTCTTTTTGCATTATTTAATTAGATGTTAAAATAATAGAAACATACAAAAATATTGATTATTACTCAATATTATACGGAAATATAAGCAATACTCCTTAAGTGAGCGTGGCTACCCGACTCTCCCCTATCAAAAATCAACGTAAGTGACAAAAAATTCAAAATTAAGATTTTCATATATTTGGCACTTTTATATGGTAAGCTACATATGCCAAAAATATATTTTAAAAAATAATTTTTTATCAGTTTTTTAAAATTCTATTTTAGCTTTCACAGCCTTAGCAACAGAAGGAGAGAAGTTGTCAAGCCACTTTTCTTTGAATCAATAGTGTAGCACATTATATGTTGTTTCTTTCAATTGCATGGCAGCACAGGGCTTCTGTTATAGCTTTCAAACTCACTCTATTTGGGGTCAGATGTTTTACCTTTTTTCATGTTTTCAATTCATTTACAATCGTCATGCACGAAGTATTTTTAGGTCTTCCCCTTTTTCTGTTGCTCTGAGTGTTCCAATCAAAAACTTGTTACACTTTAAAAGTAAAATGAAAGTCACGAAACTAAAGATAACCTAAATTTTGCTACGACCAAAAAAAAATTTTTTTTTTTTACAAAACGGAGAAAGTTGGCATCTCTTACTTTTCTCGATAAAAAAAAACCGATTTATGAGTCGTAATTGTTAAAAAAAAATGTTGGTAGTCATGGATATTTTATTTTTCTTGAAAAGAGGCTAGATTAAAGTGATTTTTTTTTTTTTTTACCAGATTTTTATATTTTTTTCTGTCCTGATATAGACATGCGTTCAGCCGTGTATAGCATCGGCTTCTGGTTATTAAGGAGGGATTACATAATAAAATTTTCAGAAGACGAAATTAAAAATGATTGCATTTTTTGATAGTTTAACCTCTTAAAAAGACTGTACCAAAATATTAAATTGATTTTCGCAAAAATTTTAAAGTTACAGCATAATTTGTCAAGCGCAGCGCACGACGCAGGACGAGCTGTGACACATATTAAGAAGTAACCTGTTGCTCCCAGATTATTTATGGTTTTGCTCACTCCTATCAAACATTTCAGTAAAATACTATAGTTTTAATAATTTTATTGAAATAATATGTTTAAATTATATAATGAAAGGAATTAAGGGTACTTTCAATGTAAATATTTGAAATTGCAATTTATTTAGCTGTAATAACTTTTAATGAAGAGTGCAAAGGGTAAGAGACTGTTTTCGATCAATAAAAATAAATTTAGGACCAGCAGCCAAAGAATATGCCTAAAATGAAGATCACCGCGGAATTTTGGCTATTATTCTGAAAAACATATAATCCGCCACTTGAAGAGAAATCGACAAGAAAAAGGGCTAGACAAGAACTAGAGATTGCTGTAAATGATGGAAAAGAAGCATCTTATGAACCTGAATCATAGTTAGAAGAAAAATTATCTATATTTATATGGATTATTGATTTAAAGTCTTAAAATAGAATTTGAAAATAATTCTAACATTTGCTGCATCTCTACCTAGTACAATTTTGAAACGATTAAATATTACACAATATTCGCAACAAATATAATTTTCGTTACATATGTTTATATTTTAACTGAGTACACTGGTTTTGAGTAATCCACTAAATAGTAACTTATTTTATGTCATGTTTATGATTTTTTTTAAAACGAACTGCCATTTTCTGATTTTTTTTTGAAAAAATCCCAGAGATGCCAACTTGCTCCCAACAGCAGATATATACTTTAAAGTGGTAGTTTATCAATTTTGACTCTTGGCTTAATAAATTCAATTTAGTTGAATTTTATCCACCACTATTTCTAAATAATTCGTAGGCTTATATAATTCACCACTTTAAAGTACCTGCGTCATGCTATACTTTTTAAAAAGCAAGCAAAAATAGTGAAAGATTTGCAAAATTTACTTTGTAGTTAATTAGCGTTTTTTTAAAATTATTTTGGCTTGTCCGGAGCAGTTGGCATCTCTGCAATCCTGCATGCAATGAAAACTGCATTCACTCTTATGTGGTAGTTATCTTAGCATTAGCCCAGCGACGGGCTCAAACCAATACCTCCTAGAAAAGAAAAGGCCTTAGCAAGGGTTACCTTAAACAAGAAATTTGATCCTTTAGTAGAGCCCCTGAATTAGACAGGCCGACTTATCATTTATTGTTGGAGCAAAGAGCTAACATAAGCACAGCGAATAAATATTTTCATGTGGTTGTTTATTAATTGTAATTCTTGGTTTAATAAGTTCGATTTAGTAGATTTTAATCCACCACTATTTCTAAACAATGCGTAGGCTTATATAATTCACCACTTTATAGTACTTATTACATGCTCAGAGATGCCAATTGCTCCGGACAAGCCAAAAAAATTAAGAAAACGGTAAATAACTGAAAAGTAAATTTTGCAAATATCTCACTATTTTTGCTTGATCTTTAAAAGGTATAGCTTGACATAAGCACGATAAAGTGGAGAATTATTTAAGCCTACGAATTATTTAGAAATAGTGGTAAATAAAAATCTACAAAATTGAATTTATTAAACCAAGAATCACAATTGATAAACTACCACTTAAAAATATATATTTGCTGTCCGGAGCAAGTTGGCGTCTCTGCATGCTTTACATTTTTAAAAGCAAGCAAATATTGTCAACTATTTGCAAAATTTACTTTGTAGTTATTTACCGTTTTTTAAATTATTTTGGCGTGTCCGGCGCAGTTGGCATCTCTATAATAACATAACTAATACTAGCATAACGCATACCCTCCAACTGCTACGGAATTTCCGTAGTTTCAGAAATCTTCTTTTCAGACGGTAGCAAAGTTAATGTCTTAATATTTAAAAAAAAATTAATTTTAGCGTAACTTGTCCACTATTACTTATAAAAGTGCAGGCCATATGGCTAGATTCTTAAGTTCTGATAAAAGTTTCATGAGAGATCCATTTGCTTTAAAAATTTCTACTTTGGTTCGCTACCACTAGAAAGAATTATTTTCAAAATCCTCATAAGTTGGAGGGTATGATAACGTTAACTTGCGAACTTGTTTGCTCCAATATTGCTTGATAGGTCAGCTCTGATAGTATAGGAGCTTTATCCTTCAGTAGTTGAAACGTAATGACATCTTTCGTATTTTCCACCACTGCGCAACTTAGTGGCCCACAGGGGTGAAAGCGAGACGGAAAAGAGGAAAGGCTGGTAGTAAAACCATTTCAGTTATAGCTAATTCTGGGGAGGAGTTTACTTTTTTTAAATTTTTCAACAATATATACTTTATCTTGGAAAAGAAGCTGTTTTATATATATGCCAGAATTATAAAAGAAATCTTGATAGTTACAGATATTTCATTTTTTTCGAAAAAAATGCTGGAATGAAATGTTTTACGTACCAGTTTTTTCTCTTTTCCGTCTTGCTATATAAGGGCTTTCACCCATGGTGGCCCAAACGTAGTGACATCTTTCTTCTTTTTCATCGACTGCGCAGTTTATGTTCGTCAAGTCGGACTACTAAATTGATCCATGCTGAGGCCTTCGTTCTTCTAGGAGGTGATGCTCAAACAAACTACATTCACGGAGATGCCAACTTGCTCCTGACAGCGGATACATATTTTCGAGTGGTAGTCTTTTAATGTATTATTTTTGTTTAATAAATTCGATTTGCAGGGTTTTTCTCACCAATATTTCGAAATAATTCAAGGGCTTGTCTGATACACCACTTTGTTACAGTCAGGCGGTGCTAAGCGTTTCAAAAAGTTAGCAAAACAAGCCGAAAATCAACATTATCTACTATTCTTTAAAATATTTTGTTGAATCTGGAGCAGTTGGCATCTCTGAATTCATGCAGTTTAAAAAATCTAAACGGGATCAAACTTGGAAATTTTTTCAACTTATGAGTACAGAAAATTACGAAATAATATTAAAAAAATAAGTTATAAGCAATAAAAGCTATTAAAACGTTGAATGCTATGCTAATTTTACATGTCTTGCCCCTTCTGGCCAAACGGTAACTAGTTACATTCTAAATTTACAAATATTAGACAGATTTTGCTGGATTTTTAAAGAGGTTTAGCATGACATATCTGAAAAAAGTTGTGAATTATATAATCCTACTAATTGTTTGAAAATGGCGGTGGATAAAAATCTACTAAATTTAATTTATTAAACCATGAATCATAATTAATAAACTACCACTTGAAAATATTTATTCGCTGTTCGGAGCAAGTTGGCATCTCTGTCTATATAAAAAAAAAAAAACTATTTTTGTGTGTTCCATATTGCATTAATTTCTTCAAAACATTTTAGTAACGATAATAATATAAAAAAAATTAAGAGCATTAAAAATTTACTTGAATTATGTGTTTCTAATAATTTTGGCTGCGCCTGTCACCGGTGACCCTCTGGTGCTTCGAACAAACTCAGTGCCGATCACCGATTACCCCCATGGCATTTAACATGTTAACATGATAAAATGAAGTTTAAATTATGTACAATAATCGTAGTAATTTAATTTTATCTCAATCACTGCAAAATTCATAAAAAAATCTTTTTTTACAGGCTCCTACTATGTTGCTCCTCTGTAAACAAAATCAAATAAACTTTTATAAGCATTGTGAAAAGATAATAACTTCCTTCAAGGAAACTCACTTGTACAAGTTCTTGCTGAAGTATTACCTGAAGAAATAATAGAGAACAGTTACGTGTAAAGTTGAGATCTTCCTGCTTTAATCAATAAGTCAACCGATCTAGATCAGCCTTTTTTAAATTATAAACAAAATTTTACTTCTGACAGGATACTGTGTCCTATTGAAAAAATCAAACAATTCAGATAAGTCTTTTCTAGAATGGTTTCTATTTTTAAATTAACATTCCATATCTCTAGGTCTGAAAATCAATAAAGAAAATACTCTCTTATTGAAATAAGAGAATGAGATCACGTCAAGAGACAAAAAGAGAGAGTAAATCACCTTTGAGTTTTGATATATTCGATGCTTCTCGCTCCTTAAGTTGATGCTTAGATTGACGCATTGAATCGACGCATTAAATCGACGCATTCGCTAGACGGAAAATTTTAACTTAGTGTTAAGTTTCTTTTTCTTCCAAATTCTTTTTTGCATGAAGTTTCTAGCAAATCTTTCGAAATTTTTAGCCAATTAAGTGCAGTAATGAGCGCAATTTTATTCTAAAATATATTCACTGGCTGCGGAATTAAAAGTCAACAACAACGAACGCTAAGCAAAAGATTATATAAAAGCTCAAATTACATGAAAAATTTACTACCAGAATTTTTTTTAACAGTTATAGATTTTGCTTTAAGTATTAATAATTTGAAATGCAATTCATGGTGGTAGATACGATTGAAAAATTAAAGAGATAATAAATAAATTAAAATTAAATGAATTGTATCAACTTTTTATATTTTTAGTTGCCTGTGGTATCCCTGATTATAGGAGCAAAATTTAGTATAACAATGTTCATACGCACCTGGAAAAACTTAAAAAGTGGTAATAATATTAATGTAATTTTTTTATTCTATTATGTTTGTAGCTTCCGGAATAGTTTATTTCCTCTAAGTAATTACAGAAGAAGCAGAAATGAAATTTTAATTCAATGGCGGAATTGGTATTATCAATGGTTAAAAAATTCTCAGCTTCTTTATGACAAACTTGATACCAGTTATTGATTTTTCCAGGAGCGTACGAGCCTTGTGTAAGTAATATCAAGTGTGGAAAAGTTATCTTATCAACAATTTATTTTCGAAAAGATTTTTACTACTAGTAGGGAAGCACTTTCTTCGGAAAGAGTTCAAAGTTGTCAGGCCTGGAAAATCTATCCCTACCCGTTAATTATCAATTAAAATCTATCTTCGCAAATTATCAATTATAAAAGTCTTATTTATATTTTATAACTGTTACAACAAATGTTTGGTGTTAATGGATATTTTATTCTTTCTGAAAGCAAACTGAAATGAAATGTCTATATTACCAATTATTGCGCTTACCCATCTTGATATATATTGACCTTTAACCCTGACTTCAAATGTGAATTTGCAGAAATATATATATATATATATATATATATATATATATATATATATATATATATATATATATATATATATATATATATATATATATATATATATATATATATATATATATATATATATATATATATATCTTCAAATCAAATATTTTCTATGTTCTTCCTCGAAATTTTGAATTTTTTAATGAAAACGCCAAAATTTTCTCTAATTTTAGATAGATTATAACGCTAACTTTTTTGGCTTAGGAGGTTCAATTTACTTTAAAAAGTGACTTTCAATCCTCAAAACACAAGTTGTTGTCTTATGCCAGTCTGTTGTCTTATGCCAGTCTGTTGTCTTATGTTGTCTTATGCCAGATGTTGTCTTATGCGCTTCTTCTTGTTTTCCAGTGGCGCCATCTATGGCCAAAACTGAATTCTTTACGAATACTCCTTAAAGCCTAAATATGTCGATTAGAAAGTTAATTATTTCTTTAGATATTTCTAAGGATTCAATATATCACCAAGCACTATTAATGTATCAAATTGTTTTACGGAGATATATTGAAGATTGAAATAAAAAGAAATTCAATAGCGTTCATAATAGCCCTAGCTGTGACCCGATCTACAGTAGTTCTAGCTTCACGCAGTGAAGTTTATTTTACTTATTTGCTTCCATTCTTCGTGTGTATGAAAGAGTGAGCTTGAAGAATAACAAAAAAATCCCCCAAGCTCCCTAACCAACTGCCCTTCCACGGAAATCATAATGAAATTTCATAGATTTATTTAGGGGTATTTATCCTTTACGACTAATGAATGTTAAGCGTTTAACTGTTTAATTTTTCATTGATGTTATTCATAATTTTCACATGACGTCATTATTTCTTATTAAAAATAATTATTTTACCAATATTTTAAATAAAAGTCTGGATAGCCTGGTTGGTAGGAAGTTGGATTCTCGTTTGTAGAAACGGGTGTTCGATTCTATCCGGTCTCAAAGTTCTTCAAATTCCCATAACAAATCTATATCTCTGGGGGTATTGATTCAGAAATAGAAATTCTCTTGTCTTCTGGGGCGGGCTAATGGATGTTAAGCGAATTTAATTACAAAGCTATGGAGTTAAACATTGGTAGTCGTAAACTCAGAATTTGGGTCGGCTGTTCAACGACGGTTATAAAATAAAATAAAATATTTGAAATATTTCTTTCAGAATCAAATTAAAATCTTAAAGAATAGTAAACTACAATTCATGATTTTTGCAAGCTTAGGGAACATTCTTACTGAATGTGCTATGTTTGATCTACTTTGAATGCAAAAATCAAATTTGAATTTCTGAATATATGTTTTATATGTATTTTTCTATAGATGAAAAAGTTTTAAAAAAAATTTCTGTGCAGAATTGGAAAATATTTTGTATAAAAATGAAAAAGTTATTTTCAAAGAATTTGAATTCTACACAAAATTGTTTGTTTATAACAAAAAGGGAAGTAAAGAATATCTCCACTCTTTTCATAAAATGAAAATCGATTAGAATTTTCAGACTGTTTTCGAAAGGCATTGCCACAGCAGTTTGGAGTGGACTCCAAGCGCTCCTTGGTGGGAAGCGATTTTTAAATTAAAAAAATATATACTTGACTTTTTATAGGTCAGGTAACAAATTTTAAAAGAAATAAAAGCTCGTATTATTATTGGAACCAACTACAGTCAAGAGGAAAATCTCCAAAAAAAAGACCGAGTCATTAAACGCCACAGAATTATAAATTAGCAGAAATGTTTCCTATCGTATGGATTCTTGAATAAGTTTAATCCAATTACTGTTAATTAAATCTTCAAAATACTTGGAGTTGCATGCTTTATTCTATATATTACTCTGTATATTCGCGATACATTTTCGTTAATATAATTTCCTTTCTATGAGGATTTAGACAGAGCTTTCTGTAATAATGCCTAAGAAGTAAAGGTTGAAAGAAAAGAAGTGTGTCATTAAGTTAATGTGCTTAATCACCCGAAGAAAAGAACAAAGGAGCTCCCAGCTGGCCTCTTAAGAATAATCAAAACGCAATCCTAGCTTTATATTGATCTAACAAAGATGTTTTATTCGGACTATACAAAAGTTGTTTAGTCCAATAGAAAAGAATGGTAAATTTTCAGCTTGCATCTAAATGCGCAATAATTGAAAATGTTTAGTAATAGTTAAAGAGTTACAAAACTTAAGTGATTATTTACATACAACGTAATTAAAGAAGCATAAATATAAGATTTTACTACTTAAAAGTTAATGCAGGCCGCATTCTGAGACAAAGTGACTGGAACAATAGGCAATGAGAACGAACCAATGAAACACTCACTGCAAATTTGAGATAAAGATAATATCAAGAGAAACTTTTACGTATTTCGTTTTAAAAATCACTTTAATCTTACGAAATAATAACAGAAAAATACCTAAGAAAAGTTATATTTTCAAGTAATATTTTATGTCATTATATCTCATGAAACTAAGTACACAATGAGAAGTTTGCAACAACATTTCTTTTCCTTCATTTTTCCATGTTGGCTTGTTTTGAATGGGATATAACCCAAACCCATACCTGCCAACTTTTAATCCCTTCCATTATCACTTTTCCCAGTGGTATTAAAATGGAATTAAAACTCAATTTTAAGCAAACAAATACGTTGTATATGAGCAGACTTAACCCTTTCGCGCCGACTGTCACAAATACGTGACAGCAAAAAACCGCATCAATCAGGGTAAGAAGATAAAACTGGTAATCAAAGTATTTCTTTAGCAGTTTATTTGTGGGCGGAGTTATAATTTTTTGATTTATTTAATTCACCATTACTTTGTTCAAAATAAAACTATTTAGTTATACTTTGAATTAACATTGATTATATATATGATTAAACTAACAATAATTAAAATAAAAGCAAAGTAAGTCTGTCAAATTAGTAACGACTACATTTAAGTTACCGTTCTTTATTTAATTGCAACTTGATTCTGATTTTGTACGAATGCTTTTCTGAATCACCCGTCCCCAAGGGGTTAAGTTGACAACCATGATAGTAACGCATATTAATATATGTGCTTAATTTTTGTAAGAATAGTGGGGATCAAAATCATTTAAAAATTAAGTTTATAAAAGAAAAAAAAGTATGTATTTATTACCGCTTTAAATATGAAAACAAAATCTTCCGGAAGAGTTGGCAGGTATGCAAACCTATAATTTCTTCCGAATTTTTCAGAAGATTTTATTTTTGTATTTAATGTGGCAGTAAGATTTTTGCCATGGATGAAAGCCCTTATATAGCAAGACGGAAAAGAGCAAAAACTGGTACGAAAGAAATTTCATTTTAGCGTTTTTTTTGAGAAAAATAAAAAATCTGTAACTATCAAGATTTCTTTTATAATTTTAGTCTATGTATAAAACTGTTTATTTTCCAGGGATAAAGTAGATATTGTTGAATTAACTCCTCCCGAAAATTAGTTATAACTGAAGTGGTTTTACTACCAGCCTTTCCTCTTTTCCGTCTCGCTTTCACCCCTGATTTTTGCTTCAAGCTTAATTAAATTCATGCTTGATTCCGGTTTGAAATTTTTTTTCTTACTACCACTTTATTTAAGTAATTTAAACATATATAACGAGGACCAGCAAGTTTTCTTAGTGTGCGTTTTCCCACTGAGATGAATTAGTTAGAGCCCCTCACGGGACTGATGCTAAGATAACTACAACATATGAGTAAGTGTTTCTTAGTGTGTGCTAAGTTACAAAAGATGAAATAAATATTTGCTTACAATATCACTTCGATAGTTTACACTATCACTGGTAGAAAGCTTTTTGGAATCACGTAAAAATTTTTTAACTGATAACTGCCAAAATTCGCTCTATCCAACAATTATTTTCCCTAGTTGTGTTGAGGTTAGGCCTAGTGATATTAACTTCAATTGAATATATTCAAATGGCACTGTTATGTGCAATATTGATATAGTAATACGTCTTTTAGTTTACCTGTTAACATGTAAAGTGACCCAGGGATGCTAGCTAATATATATAATAAAAGACAGAAAGGAGTAAAAGCTGACAAGAATATAATTTCATTCTAGCTTGTTTTAGGGAAGAGTAAAATATGCTTGTTTCCCAAGATTTTGTTTAACAGCGGTAACACTTACGTAGGACTGTTATAAATAGTGATAAATACCTTTAATATAACGTTATTCAATTTTCCTTTCCACTTTGAGGATTTAAAGGATCTAATTATTAATCATTAATTTAAATTACCAGTTATTATTTAAAAATATCTGACTGTGAATAATAAAATAAGGGAAATTCATTTATTAAATGTCTTATTTTATTCTATGCAGATTTTGCGATTTATATGATATAATTTTGTAAGCAATAATTCAAATAATTTTAACACATGAGCACTAAAATAAAGGCTAGTTGATATTTGAATGTAATTTGATGTAAAATATAACTTAATTTATCACTATCATATCTGTAAAATATTTGGATTCCTGTTTCATAAAAAAAATTGTGTTGTTATTTAACAATAAAATAGTTTTCAGAGCAAAAGACTTCTCTACCTTAAAAATAACTGCTCTAATTGGGAAATTTTATCGACCAACCTCTAAAAATCTTAACCTTCCTGCATTTCAGAAGCTGCTTTGTAGTCTTTCAACTTTGGACCTATTAAGATCATCTGTAATCCTTTGGTCAATTATGTCATCTTCCTCCGGTGACTTAATTGAAAATGCTACCCGTTCGTAAACTCAGAGAATCATTTATGACGTCCCTGTTCTTCCTCCTTTCAGTTATTATGGTTAAAATTCGAAGCTATTACTTATAATTAACAGTCCATTACGTCAGCAAGAATTGTCTATAATCTGCATCTAATTTATAGCTTATAAATATGCATAGATTCTTAACGTTATAATAGTTTTATAGTTATTTTAATTTGTTTAAATAGTTGACTGATATGATTCAGTTACTAACAATACCTAATTCAAGAATTTTAATCTGGGTGAAGTACGTGAATAAATACAGGGTGTTCCAAAATTCTCTTTACAACTTCAAAACTCATAACTTCGAAAATAAACAAGATATTTATATTCTGTCTTTTGCATGTATTACTGCAACTAATAAAGTTTTGTTTAGTACACTTCAACATGCGCACCATTGGTGGCCCTAAGCACTTCCAGTCTGTAATCAATTTCAAGCCAGGTGATGTAAAGATAATTTTGGAACACCCTGTAATATTAAGTTAATGAAAGTTAACCAACACAATCAGATTTCAATTCATGAAATTAAAATGGTAAAAATACTTATTCTCAAAAGATGGGGAAGAAGTTGTTTTTGTTAACACTAAAAGTGAAGTTAGGGTCATTTCGATCGTTTTTGTCATTTTTTACGTAATTTTTGACATGAGCTTCGATGCCCACATTTTTTTTAATACTTTTCCTACATTGTTTCTAAATATATTGCATCAAAAATTTATGCCTTTCTGATGATTAGTAAAATAAGTAATTATGGAAATACTTAAAACAGCCAAAAGGGGTCATTTTGACCTCCATAAGAAAAACGTTCATTTTTGAGGTTTTATGTCAGTTTTTCATTTTGTGGAACTGAAACCACTAGGAAGATGAATTTTAGAACAGAAATTAAGGTTCGCGGTGTTAAAAAAAATGTCACATGCAAGAGTTTTCTTGAATTATTTTGATTTTTCATTTATTACCGAAGTAGTTTAGTTTAGTAAGGCACTTTTTTCCTATTGAAAAATTATTTCGTTACTGCGTTTAAAAGAAACCATGTACTTGCTGGTTATAAGCGGTTATATTAACTTAGACAAGACAATAAACTTAGACAAGACATTATCGTCGGGAAACAGTTATTGTCATTTAGATAATAATAAAACGTTATTGATAGTGCGTTCAAGTAACATAAATTTGATTTCAACTAATATAGAGTGCAAAAATAATTTTTTGAATGTTTTTACTTGTTTAAGTTGAAAAACGAGCAAATGAATTACGACCTGGGAAAATTATAGTACTCTAAATATGGAACAGCACCTAAACTCCAGGCGGAAACGGAATTACTGTCCTTTGCTACAATAAATCTCGCAGATGAATTTTTTTCGTAAAAAAAACCCTACAATACCACGTTTGAAATGTCCTCCTGATTTCAATGTCACTTTTTCGTCATGACATTAATTTTTTTGCACTGCGAAATGAAAACTAAATAATTATTATTTACGTGCAGAAGAAAAAAAAATACCGCAATTTTGAATAGTATTCATGCGAACGCTTTTGCAAACAATAGCACAAAGTAGAAGCCAAGGCACTGCAGGTGTCTTGCATTTCTTTACAAGATTTGTGATATTGGTGACCTCATTGCTTGAATCCTATGCAATTCTAATTACTCATTAAGAAATCATATTAATTTAATAATAATTTCATTTGTTTAATTTAGTATTGCTTGTGCTTTTGAGAAAGTATAATCTGTACTATAGTATTGCATTATAATGTAATATTGTCATTGCGGTAATAAAAAATCATTTTTTTTTGAATCTCTAAAAACGCTTACATATTGTATATAAGTAAGTAAATTAATTTTTAAATTAAGAATATTGTTCAAAATGTAACAATATTCTTAATTTAAAAATAATTTTACTTTGAAATAACATCAATTTTTTATGAGGGTCAAATTGACCTCAAACGGTGAAGGTCAAAATTCAGCTGTTCTAGTGTTAAAAACCAATTTTAGTGGTTTTTCAAAAGGAATAGAATGTGAAAAATGTACATATTAGAGAAGGCCAAATTTTTTCATACTACATATAAATTTTTTATTGGACGAGTTTATCATATATGGAATTGACTGTATAAACTATATTTTCTTCTAATGTCTTTGATAGTTAAAGTTAAGATTAATGATGTAGAAAAAGAACAAAGCGAACGTTTATAAAAATTAAAGAGGAACAGTGTCTCTTTGCAAAGCACTGGTCAAAGTACAAAATGTAATCACCAACACAATGTCTTATAGAAGCAGCATTTCTGCCTCACTTTAGTGCTTAATTTAGGAGAGAAGCTTTCAGAAAAATTATATAAAGTGGTATAAAATTTAAAAAAATAATAAAATAAAATATACAGTTCAGAGAAAAAACCGCCAACACAAACTTGGATAATTTGAGAGCTTTTCATGATTTTTTTGTATTTGCAACGTGCTTTATTTAAAAAGCGAGAGGCAATCTGCTAGAAAATATGACAAGAAATATTTATAGAAAAAGCTTGTATTGTCCGAAACTTGAAAAGTTCATATAATATATAGTTAATATTAAAATAAAAAATTATTTTATAATAGGTTAGTAAAAGTTGGGGGTTATAATTTTCCGCTTTGTTTTATTTACCACTACTTAGTTTAAAAGTAAAATCATTCAAGCATATATTCAAAATTAATGTGGATTAGTTATGATAAATTTAAAGCGAGAGCAAAAAAAAATTTTAAAAAAATTGCAATCTCTTAATAATTCTAAATTATATAATTTATATGGCAGAAATGTATATAGAAAACTTTTGAAAATTTTTTTAGTCTGAAACATGCAATGTTTGAAGACTATATCGCTTAAATAAAGGACATTTTTTAAATGTTTTACAGTTTTCCGTATAGCTAAAACCCTTTGAAACTTAATTTAAGGTACCCGACTAGTTTCAAATATTTTTTTTAAAAATATTATTATAAAATTTTTAAAAAACTAGTTTATTTGTTGTGTTATATGTAAAAACTTATAAAACTAACAAAAAATTATCATAAAAAATGATTATATATTTTTTAACTGGCCAGTTTTAGGCAAAAATAAGAGGCATCATTTGCATATACGCTAAACCCAGTAAATAAATTCTATCTCTGAAATCCAAATTTCTTTGAGAATTTTTTTAAACCTTTTTGTATTGAATAATCAAATCATGTGGTAGATTCATCATGATTTAGAAATAAAGAAGAAGAATTTAAAAGATTTTTAGATCTTGAAGCAGTGCCAATGAAATTGATCTGTATTGAATTGCGCATTGCCTTGTCTTGTTGTTCAAGCTGGGCGCCTGGACAACGAAGCTGTTCCTGTCTCATCCATTATGAAATATACACACTTTGCAAGCCTTCATTAACCCCTTGGGGACGGGTGATTCAGAAAAGCATTCGTACAAAATCAGAATCAAGTTGCAATTAAATAAAAAACGGTAACTTAAATGTAGTCGTTACTAATTTGACAGACTTACTTTGCTTTTTCATTAATTATTGTTATTTTAATCATTTATATAAGCAATGTTAATTCAAAGTATAACTAAATAGTTTTATTTTTAACAAAGTAATGGTGAATTAAATAAATCAAAAAATTATAACTCCGCCTACAAATAAATTGCTAAAAAAATACTTTGATTACCAGTTTTATCTTTTTATCCTGATTGATACGATTTTTTGCTGTCACGTATTTGTGACAGTCGGCGCGAAAGGGTTAAGGTTAGCAGTCGTAGTGGTTACTATTAAAAATTCAGCATAGATTTTTATTTGAATAGCGGTAGTAAATTTCATGGTTTAACAGTACGTTATTTATTTATAGAATTAAATTTAAAATGATTTTTTCGACCACTACATGCAAAAACCTGAAACATGTACACACAACCAATTAATAGTACAGAGAAGTAGTTAAGTACGGGCAAAATTAATCAAATTATGTTTATTATAAATTGCTATGCGTAGGTATAATTATAATAATTAAACTGAGAATCTTGCAAAATTTTTAAACATTAATGATTTAACCTATATTTTGAATTTGGATTTCTTTTGTCAAAGTGTACAATATATAAAATAGCTTTGAGTCGTATAAGTTACTAGTGGTGGGTATTTTAAATTGAACTCGATATGGTTAAAAAAAAGTAAGCATATTTTCTTCTAAGCTTTAGATGTGATTAAAAATATTTGGTATAATTGAAAAACATATTTTCTCCATATTTGAGTATATTTTAAAAAATATGAAGATTAAAGATTAATTGAAAAATAAATGAGCAAAATAATTGGAAAAATGAATTTGTCTATGTATACAGGAAATAGAGTAGCCATATGCAAATTCAGCGAAAAATTTTCAATTTACTTAGGCAAAGACAAAACTTACACTAAGAATTAAAAAAAAAGTATATGTTTTACCTTTTTTTAAATTTTACATGTTGATTTAAAAGATTGATTATAAAAATCAAAATTAATCTTTCAAAATGTGTAACAGTAACCATGTTAAAAACATTATAATTGATTTTAATGAAGATCCTATTAATTTATATTTTAACATAAATTAAATTTATATTTTTCAAAATAACTACTAATAATTAAGGTTATTATGAACCTTCAATAAGTGCAAAATTATTTTCACGGCAACTTATTAGCAGTGATAATTTTAGTTGTTAAAGTACACTTTTCAAAATGAGTTCTCAAAGTAGTTTTTAATGTTTGCACTATATTCAAAGATTTGGAAAGAAATTCCATTTCCAGTTGCTTAAGCATTACACACCACATTAAAACATTTCTGTTCAAAGCTCCTTCTTTACGGCTCGAGTATTTATAGAAATGTATATTTTAAATCTCGCGAATTCTTCCAAAAAATCGATAAAACCGATACCTTTCTTTTAAGTTACATACTTCAGAAGTCATAAAAGTGAAAACGTCTTTTTCTCCCATGAAAATGATAAGCTCTTAGGCTTAGGAGGCTTAGATGGAATTCCGACATTGTCAATCATTAATAATATTTAGATGTCATAATAAGTTAACTTTTATGATGCGTGCATTACCTATGCATTTTCTTTTCTTTATATTCTTACTTACTTAATATATAAGATAGGAAATTTAAGATCTATATCATAAATTTTTTTAATCATAAATATATACTGGTGTAAGAAATTAAGCGAATTTGCAGACTTGGTCGATTATCTCTAGAGCTACGGAACTGATTTTAACACTAGGTTTAAGGACGTTTCTTATATACCTATCTCTGCGAACACGTGTCAATTTGACGCATGAACGAATACATATAACAGCACATACAGAAATGCCAACTTGCTCCGGACAGCAAATATATATTTTAAAGTGGCAGTTTATCAATTGTGATTCTTGGTTTAGTAAATTCAATTTAGTAGATTTTTATCCACCACTATTTCTAAATAATTCCTAGGCTTATATACTTCTCCACTTTATATATGCCAAAATTTATTTAGAAGTTATTTACCGTTCTTTTTTTTTAATTATTATTTTGGCGTGTCCGGACATTACCTCCTACATCAAAAAGCCTGCACACGGTCTTTTATAAGTAGTCTGCGCAGACTGTTTAAAAAGTGAACCAGTTGTGCGCATGAACCCAACACCTTTTGTAAAAGTATTTGAGAGAAATTTGTCATATATATTTGAGAATTGAATCTGTAGTGATTGACAAGTGAATAATTCAATCCAATAATATTCATAAATAAAACAAATTTTTAGTCATATATTTGCTACCACTTTCTTATTTTAACTAAATTTTGTATTAAATGTCTCGTTCGGAAAGTGGATATCCTTCACAGTGGTCTGATCGTTCTTCCTATAAGAAACAATGTGGAGGCTTTCAGTTATAGGAGCAGGGGTGAAAGCGAGACGGAAAAGAGGAAAGGCTGGTAGTAAAACCATTTCAGTTATAGCTAGTTTTGGGGAGGAGTTTACTTATTCTTTTTTTGAATTTTTCAACAATATCTACTTTATCTTGGAAAAGAAGCAGTTTTATATATATGCCAGAATTATAAAAGAAATCTTGATAGTTACAGATATTTCGTTTTTTTCGAAAAAAATGCTGAAATGAAATGTTTTACGTACCAGGTTTTTCTCTTTTCCGTCTTGCTATATAAGGGCTTTCACCCATGTATAGGAGGCGTTGGTTCGGAGCAGTTGGCTTCTCTGTACTTAGAAAGCAATGTAATTATGTACTATAAGAAAAAAAATGAAAATATGAGATATATATTTATGAAATATTCAAGTATTTTATTTTTCAATACTCGAACTAAGCACTAGGTGGCCGAGTGGTTAGCGTGCCTGACTGCGGAGCAATTGGCCGCGGGTTCGAATCCTGCTCAGGGCATCGATGTTTCTATTTCTCTCTGTGTTCTATGTTCTTTCTCCTTTGTGTGAATGTATGAATATGACCCGCCCTATAAACGGGTTTGTGGTTGCGTGACGTGGGCGACGCTGCTCCACCGCCGTGGCTTAGCCACAGGTGCCCGCTGGGTAACGAGAAAAGAGTAGCTGTTCAGGCATTCCTGTGGCCTATCCCAAAGTGCCCGCTATTAATATATATATATATATATATATATATATATATATATATATATATATATATATATATACCAATATATATATGCCAATATATATATATATACCAAATTAAATTAAAATCGGTCAGTAGTTCTAGAGATAATCGCCCATGTCTGCAAATACTCTTAATTTCTTACATCAGTGTACGATTTGTGATATGAGCTGATCACATTAATATATTCTCCGACTATTATAAAATGCCAACCAGTGGCCGAGTGATTAGCGCGTCTGACCTGCGGAGCCGTTGGTTGCGGGTTCGAATCCTGCTCAGAGCATGGATGTCTCTTTCTCTCTCTCTCTGTGTTCTATGTCCTTTCTCCTTTGCGTGTGATTGTGTGTAAATGTGACCCGCCCTATAAACGGGTTTGTGGTTGTGTGGCATTGGCAACGCTGCTCCACCACTGTGGCTTCGCCACAGGTGCCCACTGAGTAACGAGAAGAGAGTAAGCAGTTCTGACACTTTCTGAAGCCAATGGACAATAGTTCCAAGTGCCCACCATTAAAAAAGGAAAAAAAAAACTATTATAAAATTTCTGTAATCTTAGAAACTATTTCCCCTTGCTATAGCTAAAGTAATGCATTATTTCCTTTGTCCTAAATTACTTGCAACATTTGAATATTTTTGTACTGATTATTGATATTTTTTCTGTTTAAAGAAAACTTGCTTAAGTAGAGTTAGTATTGAAGAGTTTCTATAATTTTTCTTAATCCTTTTTTATACTTAGTGAAACCACAAATGTGATATTGCATATTTTATAAAGTGGTTTTCTATCTGTAACAAAATTTGATTCTGGCTGTAAAACGAATGCTGCATTCCTTGCTGAAAGCGAGACGGAAAAGAGAAAACACTAACAGTAGAAGTATTTAAAGAATAGATAATTTTCGGGAGGAGTAATTCTATTTTTAACAATAAACAATTGACTGCGATAAATTATTTCTCAGAGAAGAAGTAATTCAATATATAAATTAAAACCGTTAAAAAAATTTGATAGTTGGGGATATTTTATTATTGCCGAAAAATACCTAAAAATGAAATTTATTTGTTACCAGTTTTTACTTTTTTCCGCCTTGATATACACGGATTTTCAACCTTTGCATACCTGCCAACTCTTCCGGATTTTCCGGAAGATTTTATTTTCATATTTAAAGTGGTAGCAATACTCATGTTATTCCAATAAACTTTTTGAATTATAATGATAATTATAAATGAGTTTGACCACCACTACATATAAATAATTACAATAAATATATAAAAGCACAATAATCATTGCTCAAGCGAATTTCAACGGGATCGAAATATAAATATATTTTTGAGTCAGATTGTTTTTCGTTAATTGTATTACAACCACTCTGAAAATCCATTCTCGGAAAGAGTGAAAGTTGGCAGGTATGCCTTTGCTGCATTTTAAAAATTCAGGCATTGATATGTCAAAATCTTCTGGACACGTTTTTTCTTGCATAGGATATAATCTTACTTAAATTTTAAATAATCTCTTTACGTTTTTTAAATAAAACTTTTTACTTAATGTATCATATTTTTAGCAAGAGACTTGTTCATACTAATATTATCTAATTAATTTGGTACACGAAGGGTTAATTTGCAATGTATTGTCATTATATAATCAAAGGACGCATATAACATATTAAATTGCCTTAGGAGTATCTATAGCATAAATAATTCATGCATGATAGTAGTAGTTTCGTAACTAATAGGCTATTGTGAGATGAGGCTAGACATAATAGGCCAGATTTAGATCCAATGTGTAGACATTCAATCAAGACACTATTCATTAATTATTATTATATAACCGAATGATAAGTGATATACCTCTTATATACATTTTTACTAGATCTCAGTTAAATTTAATCTAAACCTACTAATAATCCTTTTAATACTTTTTCTTTTCTTTGAAATATGTTTTTATATAACTGCAAATAAGTCTATTTAATATTACTACATGCTCATCGCTGTAAATTATATAAGTAATTACAGTAATGCTGTGAATTTTATGTTCCACTTTAAAGTCTAGAAGTCTGATAGGACAAAGCTTTTATAAACATAAATTGTTCACAAAAATTATAAATAGTTGGTCAAAATCCATTAAATCACAGAGATTTTGTTTTTGAAATATGAAACTCTGTTAAGCCATTAACTCACTTATGCCTTTGGACATTGGATTTTGTCTTGTGACAGAGGTTTTGTTTTGGGATTTTTGAAACGTGTAACTCTGCTAAGCTATTAACTAACTATGCCTTTAGAAATTGGATGTTGTCTTGTCAGATGTTTTGATTTTGAATTTTTTGTCTTGTTAACTAGGTTCTGTTTTTGAATTTGTGAAACGTTGAACTCTATTAATCCCTTAACTCATTTATGCCTTTGGACATTGGATTTTGTCTTGTCGCTCGGTACCAACCTGAAGACTTCTGTTGATTCATATGGCCTGATATCTCTATTGACTAAATTCTCTCCTGACATATCTCTCCTGACATGAAATTACATACCTGCCAACTTTCACTCTTTCCAAGAATGGATTTTCAGAGTGGTTGTAATACAATTAACGAAAGACAATCTGACTCAAAAATATATTTACATTTTGATCCTGTTGAAATTCGCTTGCGCAAGGATTATTATGCTTTTATATATTTATTGTAATTATTTATATGTAGTGGTGGTCAAACTCATTTATAATTATCATTATAATTCAAAAAGTTAATTGGAGTAACATGATTATTGCTACCACTTTAAATGTGAAAAGTTGGCAGGTAAGAAATTATTTTTTGCACTTCTCTCCTGACTTATCTTCCAGATTAATGATACCACTTTATTTTGATTTTCAAAAATCCAAAGCTGTTGATAAAAAGGCGTGTTTATTTAGTTAGGCGAATCCTAACCTATGCCATACCTGCCAACTTTTAAACCCTTCCATTATCATTTTTCCCTGTGGTATTAAAATGGAATTAAAACTTCAATTTTAAGCAAACAAATACGTTGTATTTGAGAAAACTTAAGTTGATAACCATGAGAGTAATGCATATTAATATATATGCTTAATTTTTGTAAGAATAGTGGTGATCAATATCATTTAAATATTAAGATTATAAAAGAAAAAAATAGTATAGAACTACTACCACTTTAAATATGAAAATAAAATCTTCCGGAAAATCCGGAAGAGTTGGCAGATATGCTATGCCTGCCCCACCATTAGCACTCTAAGTGATCATTTAAAAAATAAACTCTCTATGGCAGAAGGGAAGATTATTAGAAAGCTCGTCGGCGCACCTAAATGAATTATCAATAATAGTATAAAAAGGGATCTTAAAATTGATGACATCAACGTCTATATAAGAAATTTAAATGAAAATTTCTACGATGAAGCAAAATCCTGTACCACCAGCAATTTTAACTCACTCCTAGATATAGAACTAATTGACGACAGCACTAAATTTAGCCCAATCACTGCCTTTTTCCTTAGGGATATGGTGTTGCCCTAGCATACGAAATACACTCAGACCCAGCCGACTCACACGAACCCCTCTCGATTTTTTGGTGCTAAGCACTCCCTCTTCCTCCCACCTCCATTCCTCCTCACTACTCCTCATCATCCATTTATTACTACAGATGAGTCGGTTAATGCCACTTCGCGGCAGCGCACCAAGATTTAAGTGATTTCTACCATTCTACCGTGTTTATTAAGAGAAAGTACGTTTTTGAGACTGATGTAATAATGTAATTTCTGGGCAGCACTAAGTAATCCATTAAAATCTAATCCATTAAAATCTAATAGTTCGTAAAATTGTAATTATTCGAGCAAAAGTTATTCAGACTGATATTTTGTTAGCTGTTTCTACAACTTAAGATAACTCAATTAGATAAGATTTTGTGGCAGATAATTAAAGCTGCCAAAGTCTGGAAAATATAATATTTGCCAAGTATTCTCAAGCTTTCATTTGATCCATCAGAATAAATTTTTAAACGCCTTATATATATATATATATATATATATATATATATATATATATATATATATATATATATATATATATATATATATATATATATATATATATATATATATATATATATATATATATATATATATATATATATATATATATATATAATATATATATATATATATATATATATATATACACTATATATATATACACTATATATATATACACTATATATATATATATATATATATATATATATATATATACACTATATATATATACACTATATATATATACACTATATATATATATATATATATATATATATATATACACTATATATATATACACTATATATATATACACTATATATATATATATATATATATATATATATATATATATATACACTATATATATATACACTATATATATATACACTATATATATATATATATATATATATATAAGTAAATAAGTAAATTAAAGCATTCCCGTAACAGTCCGTTGTGTATAAGGTTTAACAATTCCGTGCCCAACAGCATGATTTTGTCAAAGTAGTTAGTAATGTGATGTCTTCAAGCCACCATTGGGGTTCGAATCCCATCTTTTCACAGAGATAGTTCTGTGCATTAACTATTCTGTTGCTGCAGTGGTAGAGGAATTAATAAATTTTCGTTTCCTTGAATAATTTTTTTTAAGTGTTCAAGCAATATAGGTAGGTAGGTACTTTTTCAGCAGGATTCGAAAATTCAAAAACTGGAGTTCGTATTCTAATAAAGAAGTTAAAAATTTCCTTTTTATTAGCTTGCACTTTAAAATTGAAAATTGAGAACAATTGAGAAAAATGAAACAAACTTATTAAACTACATTTTAATTCTTTAATTTTGCAACTGCTTTTTTATATTTTTGAGGTATGTATAATCCCCTGGACTAGCTTGATATGATTTGGAAATTGTTTTTAAGAGGAAGGTAAATTTTATGTTTATATAGAACATAGAACATATAATTTGTTTTTCTCTCATAAAATGAATTTTTATAAGTGTTCAAACAATGTAGGTTAGCAAAAATTTTTTTTGCTACCGAAGTTGCTTTAAGCGGTAGGGAATTGAATGCAAACTTCAAAATGTTGCTTGCATGGATAAGTTAACTTACATTTTTACACATACAAAGGTGTTGAAACAGTTTCCAATTAACACGTTCACGCCGGGGTGACCCACCAGTGGGTCACGCTAGATTTTCTCATCTTGGCGGCGCACCGGAGTAAAAACTGGTAACAAGCAAATTTCATTTTTTTAGTTTTTTTCTGGGACTAATAAAAATCCATAACTACCAATTGTTTTTAACGGATGCAACTTTTATATTGAATTGCTTCTTCGCCGTGAAAAATTTCGATCGTGATCGAGAAAACGGTCATGCTGGTCTAGGATGCCGACAACGGATGCTGGTCTTGCTCTACTGATGTCGGTAATGATGAATTGATGCTGATTATCCTGGAAGTTACAAGGTGAGTGATGCTGATTTTGATCTCGTCAGGTTTCTGAGACGAGAGAGACAATACTGATAACTGATCATTTTGATGTCTGGATTGTGAGCGCGCCATTTTGCTTTTTCAAATCATGCCGTATCGTAAAACAGCTCGTGGTGGAAAGGTCTCATTCTCTGGTCGTAATTCACCGTCGCATTGCGTAGAGTTCACGTCATTAGAAAAAGTCATTGATACTTGTGGGATTTCAAAAAGATATTTTCCATCAGTTAAACTTGAACATATTGATGATCTTGTAGAGTTTACGCTCAGTTTGATACAGAAGAGCTGATTCGCTTAGATAAATTACTTAGCAAACAGCACATTCAGATAAGATCAAGTTACCCTGGAGACTATGAATACTCATACTTCCAAAAACTGACAAATGCAGCTTATTACGTCAGATGGAAGCGGAAAAAAATTCAAGCAGAAGAAAACAAGGTGATGATTGAAAGCTCCATTAAAGTCGAATCAATAATGTCTGAAACTAATCCAAGCACTGCAGACATAACCATGGAAAATAAAAATGAAAACTTGAATACAACACCGAATACAGAAACTGACACGGACATTAATATTAACAATAATACAGAACCACCAGCAAGGAAAAGAAAAAAGAAGCAAAATGCAGTCAAAACAATTGAAGATAATTCTGCACTCATGTCTACAAACAGCTGTCCTTCTTCTAGCCAAAATAACTCAACAGATGACGTCACTATCTTGCCGACAACAAAACCTAAGGAGGTTACCGACAAAGTACGGTATCTGCCCAGCAAACCTGAAATATCACCGAAGGCAGATTTGTTAAGGTTTTGGTCCGGGGCCTGCCTGTGCACTTTGATAAAGATGCCATCAATTTAGAATTACAGAAAAACAATATTGAAACCTTTAAAATAGTGCAGTTTAAGAAGAGAATGGGAGAGGTCTATTGGCTACTTCCACTTTTTCTCATAATCCTAACATCAACGGTGAATCACCATAGAGTATTCAAAGTCAACAACATACAACAGATCCCGATCAAAATCGAACGATTTCGAGGAGGTCGGAGACCTACGCAATGTTACAACTGTCAAAATTATGGACGTACGCAAAGCCGCAGCAATGCATCTGCAAGGTGTGTAAAATGCGCTGAAAACCACAGGTCTCATGAATGCAACAAAGACAGAACAACACCTCCAAAATGTTGTAATTGTTACAAAAACCACACAGTCAACTATATTGGGTGCGAGACCCTCCCCAGCAGAAGGAGCCCTCGAGCAACATCAAATTCGACACCTAAACTTGCTCACCGATTAGTGTGTTTAATCAAAGTATTACAGGAATTGCTCAAAAATGAAGAAGTGCTCCGTCTTCTGAGGGAGATTATCGGGAAAACATCTCAATGCCAGTGAGTTCTATTTTTATTTTCGAGTCTCTCAAGTTAAATTCACTGAACTTTTCACAGTAAACTTTTACTTATGTTAAATTAAATTACATCAAATTTTATTTTCTGATAATATAGCCAATTTATGCATATATATTTATCAACTTATGCACGTTTAATTCTTTTGCAAATTCTATTAATGAACAATATTTCTCTTATAATTATAAATGTCAACAGATGTCAATTTAGATTCGATATTCAAATGTTATATTTACTATATTTACTTATGTCAACCTATGTATATATATTTCAAATTATGTTTATATTTATATATGTCAATATGTGTCAATTTAGATTCGATATTCAAATGTTATATCTACTATATTTATCTATGTCAACCTATGTATATATATTTCAAATTATGTTTATATTTATATGCTTATATTTATATGTGTAAATTTAGTTTCGATATTCAAATGTTTATTTACTCAAGCAAAGTGCTTGTAATATTGTATTAGCAACCACATCGACTGCTAAATTCAAAATGTTATCACTTTAAACGTATGTAAATTTCTAGATGTATGGGATAGGGGCCGCTGCGCGGCCCAGGTGCCCAATTTTTTATAAATAAAGTAAAGTAAAAGTGATAAATTTCCTTACAGTGAATTGTTATTGTTGAGAATAGATTAACTCCTCCGAATATTATCTAATATTGAAATAGTTCTTCTACCAGTATTTTCATTTTTCCCGGCGTGAACGTGTTAATTTTTTTAAACTGTATTTCTTTATACTGCAGATGATGATAGTATGTACTAGTACATAACTCTGTATTTCGTTTTCAGGCAATTCTAGATGATTGTCCAGGATGGGAAACAGAATTGATGCATTTGATGTAAAATAATGATAAACCCAATCTGACGAATAAGAAGTCCTTTAGTCGGTAGCTGAGCAGAACCATGGTTACAGAGGCATTGAGAAAATTTCCTTCTCTTTCAGATCTATATCCTAATTGAGGAAGTGGCCACACAAACTGGTGGGATGACTTTTTTTTTCGGTCATCGCCAAGAATGATTCCCTGACAGTATCCAATAGCACGTTGTACAGCTCTAATACGACGTAAATAAAGTAAGTATTCCCTAAGAACTACGTGAAAATTGAGTGACTTCATGAATGAGTGGTGCTGCCATCTATCCCTGTAACTCTGCACTAAGACGTACTTTCACCCTTGCGGTGTTCTACTGTCAAATGAAAGGCTCACCTTTCAGATTTATTTTGCGAAAAGCTAATGGCTGGCGCGCTTAGCTTGTTCAAGTGTCATTAGAAACAACAACAATTTTCCAATTTCTTTCTTCCTTTTTTTACTTCAAAGTAATGCACTCATGGGTAAGATAAATTTCATTTGTACACTTACAAATTCATTGAGAATGTTTCCACTGCATTTTTTAACTGTATTTTATACATATTACAGATGCTTGATACTATGACTAGTATATACCTCGATATTTTATATGTTTTATTTTGTTTCTTTTTCAGTCAATTCTAGTTGGTTTTTCAGGATGGAAAAATTCACCGAATGAAAATTCAGTTACTTAAACTTTTTTCAAGCTGTCTGCTTTGATTTACGATAGATGGAAAATAAGTTAGGCTCAGACTTCTATTCATCTTCCTTTCTTCAAAGCTCTCGTTTCATAAGTGATATGTGCATTGGCTATCTCCAAAACTATCTTTGTGTTTTAAAAGTCTTGAATGTGTATATTATTTTCATAGTAGTAAGAATTGGGATTCTGAAGGCATATATATATATATTCTAAGTCACTAGTGATTATAAAATTAAAATAAAATATCATTTACACCAGGGTGCAACTCGACATTGGTGAGATCACAAAACTAAAACAGGCGAGTAAGTTTCAACATTTTTAAAATGTTGAGTTTTAAATAAAATATATACACACTTAGATTATCGTGCTTGATTGAAATCAATTTATGGTATCGTTATTTTATTTAGAATAAAAAAATGTTTGAGTCACCTACTTTTCACCTACCAAACAATTGCATATGGAAACAATGAAGTCTTAAGACAAACTTACTCTGATTATTAATATATATATATATATATATTCAAAATGAAGATAAAACAAAGGAAAATAACAGACTAATGAAAAAAGGGGGGAAAAGAAAATTAATAATAAAAATAGCAAAGACAGTGAAGAAAAATCCGAAAAAAAAGGATAGAATTCTTTTAAAAAATCCGGAAAATAAAAGTAAAAATTTTGTAAAAATTTTTTGAGTGCTCCTCACACTATTGTATTGATATATTTTGCTTTGGCTATATTGATACAATACTAGAAAGCGCTCTTTTTAGCGGATATAATCGTGTGGGCTGATGAAAAGATAATATCTTTTATCTTCCAGATTTTTTAAAAGAATTCTATCCTTTTTTTTCGAATTTTTTCCCATCAGATTTTTTTATTTTTATTATTAATTTTCTTTTTCTCCCTTTTTCACTAATCTGTTATTATTTTCCTTTGTTTTATCTTCATTTTGAACTTATTTTATGAGATCTATTAATTGCAACTTATGCGCAATAAATGAGACTTATAGTTTTTCTTAATTTTCTTCGTGTTTTTTTTGCATTTATTTATTATGTTATATATATATATATATATATATATATGTATATATATATATATATATATATATATATATATATATATATATATATATATATATATATATATATATATAAAATATATATATATATATATATATATATATATATATATATATATATATATATATATAACGTCGTTGCCGAGTGGAAGGATTAAAACAGGTCATAGGTCGGGAAGGAGGGTACAAAATTTATTTATTAATTATTAGACAAGAGCAGTCATGAGAGTGAGTGAAAGTGCACATGAAAAGTTGCGCTCCTTGGTTATATGTTAGGGAAAATCTTGCAAAGTAAAATCCGTAAAATGTCTTAATTTAGGGAAAGAGGGAAATCTTAGTAGTTGCTATTGGTTTATGAAAGAGATCGCGCGTTTCCCACACAAAGCTAGGGAAATATGTCCTGCTCTTAATTAAATGCATAGTTGAGCCAAAAATAGATTTAAGAACAGGATGTGGCTTTTAAAAGTGTGAGAAAGTATTTCAAATAGAATAATTAATTAGGAAGAAGTTTTATAGCAGAGAAACTAACATAAAAAGATTAATTGAAGCTTTTTATGTTACATCCCCCCTCGCCAATAATGTTTAATTACAATCCAAAATTTTAAAAAAATTTTCCATTTGCAAAATCCTCCCTATGGTAGAAGTACAAATAATATAACCAAATTTGTAATGGTAACAATATATAAAAGTAATATATGAATTATAAAACATTTACATATGTTCTCATTGTAAAAAATTTAACACAATCAAAAATCTGTAGTAGCATTATCAGCAATTTTAAAATTTTCATTTTCAACAGTTTTTTTTTTTTTTTTTACTTGACAGTTTTTTCAGTTTCAAAAATCTTTTGTTTAAAAATCACAACACAGCTTTTTCACTATAAGAAGTATTCTTCATAATAACACAATTTAAGTTAACTCTTCAATCATGATAAAAATTTATAAACATTTGTTAGAAATGTGTAATTTAAAATATAAAACACAAAATACAAAAAACATTTTTCCTGGAAAAATTTCAATCTGAAATTAGATTTGAGTATTGTTTACCTTGTTTGAAAACAAAATAAATAAAAAAAATGACAGTGGTTGTTACTCTGAAGTCCAAGACTTCAGAATTTACTTCATTTCACTTTATTTATCTTACATATCTTACATCACTTTAATAGCAAAATATCCGTAATTTTTTATTTATTTTTTTTTTTTATGTCCAAAAATTTACCTTTTATACCCTTTTTTCTTTCTTATATTTTTCCTTCTACTTTCTTTTTATTTATTTATTTGTACTTTTATTTGGTATTTTTATTGCAAATATTAACCCGGATTTCAGGAAATATGTAAAGACAAATTGCTTTTATAATCAGAAAAGGTGATCAGTCTTCTCAGATTTTACATTACAACCCGTTTAACACAATTTATCGCTAATTGAAATCCAAAACAAAGCTTTCAAATTTAATATGGTATTAAGGTAAATCAGTTTTTAGTTTTTGACTGATCTAGCTATTTTCCTTATTTTTTATCTGAAGTGCAAGTTTGGTTATGTTGCAAATTACCTTTTATTTCTTTTTTTCATTTATATCTTTCATTCTTTCTTTTTGGACACATTTTTTTTTTTTTTTTTTTTTTCAAAAATTTTACTTCGGATATTTTTTAAAGTAATTTTTGTGCAGAGATCTTAACTGATAATTTAATTTGTCACAATTAGGAAATTCAAATATTTTATTTCTATTTCTTACGTGTTTTTGAAGTGAATTTGGTTACTAATACTTTTAAATTTTTGTTTGATCTTTTTCCTATCTTTATGTTGTTTGTCTATGGAAATATCTAAGCTAGAACTGAGCTATGAACTAATTACCAACATTGGACTTACGCATTAATGTCTGATCGTACTTCAATTTAAATTCTAAAAACAAATATTTTATTCATTTTTCCAAATTTTTTGATTAGTTTTGACATTTCTTGATTTAATTTTTGCCACACCGAAATTGCATTCACATATCTAAATTAAATTTCTACAATTACTGCAGTTGCATTATGAAGAGAAAAAAAAATTTAAATGGCATTTTCATTTAAATCCTAATCACTGTAAAACAAAAATATAATTTCTACTATTCAAAAAATCATAGAAGCTGTAACACATAAAACAATATGAAAATAATTTCTTGAAACACTTTTCAATCAAATAAATCAATTAACTGAAAATAAAAATTTAAAGAAATAAAAATTTCAACAGTAAATATTATCAATATATAAAAAGTAGTTTCACTTTGAAACATCAAATCTGGGAAAAAATTAAAATCATAGTCAATTAAGAAATTGTTTTATGAGAATGTAAAAAACTTTAACTCAAAGGATACCTGAAAAAGTTCGAATTAGTCCGAGATATTTTGAAAACCACAACAGAGATGGGAATGCGTTGAAATTCCGTAAACACAATTCCAAAACCAAAGACGTGAGCTGCTAGGGAAAAAATTTGTTTCTTCGTTAAGATGAATCGTAAATTAACACCAATAGTGACGGAGAAATTGAAGCTTATTTTTCTTTTGAATGTCGAATATTTAAGTAGACCATCGTGGGTGTGAGAACAATTATTCATCGACGATAAGATCCAGCTCAGCACTTAAGAGTGGCAAAATCAACGCTTTCTCAAAGGGATAGTTTCAATAAAACATTTTAATTATCAGGAGTTCGATGCAGTTTTTCTTTTTAGTCCAAGGAAGGAATTGAAGCTCAGCTTTCTAGTAGTCTCATGAACGTAGACAAAATATGCAGCTTAGACATATGGAAAACCGATGATCGTTTTGTTCCACTGTGCGTAGGTATCATTTATAATAAACAAAAAGTTTTGAAGAGTTTATTTTTTTTGATGAAGAAACTGGGTGAATTAATTATTGTCTTAAGTTGAAGAAGAATTTGACTGCTTATTTACCAAATGTCCATTTGAATAAATGATTTGAAGTTATTCCATATTTTTGAAGTACCCTCTTCCAAAGTTGATTTATTTAATTTTAAATGAGAGATATTCCATATCGTTGATGTACCGTACCCCGTTCCCGACCGTTTAATCCTGGCGACTTATAACGTCGTTGCCGAGTGGAAGGATTAAAACAGGTCATAGGTCGGGAAGGAGGATACAAAATTTATTTATTAATTATTAGACAAGAGCAGTCATGAGAGTGAGTGAAAGTGCACATGAAAAGTTGCGCTCCTTGGTTATATGTTAGGGAAAATCTTGCAAAGTAAAATCCGTAAAATGTCTTAATTTAGGGAAAGAGGGAAATCTTAGTAGTTGCTATTGGTTTATGAAAGAGATCGCGCGTTTCCCACACAAAGCTAGGGAAATATGTCCTGCTCTTAATTAAATGCATAGTTGAGCCAAAAATAGATTTAAGAACAGGATGTGGCTTTTAAAAGTGTGAGAAAGTATTTCAAATAGAATAATTAATTAGGAAGAAGTTTTATAGCAGAGAAACTAACATAAAAAGATTAATTGAAGCTTTTTATGTTACATATATACACTACATTCTTATGTTTCTTTTTGCCTCCAAAACGTTCTTCATACTAAATTTTGCAAACATTAAAAAAAAATTATATTTTCCATGAATGTATAATAGTGGGGAGCAGAAATTATAGTTTGCTTAGTTACTTTAGAACTACCATTTCATACCTTGATGTTAGCCATATTTGAACCTGACACAAACTTTACAAATGAATTAAAATAAAATAACATTTCTCCTAGTACTTTTTAGACACTAATTTCAGATGATTATCCTAAACATCAGAGAACTTCAAAGTTTCTTAAATTAGTATACAACCTTTACACATTTTTATTAAAAAAATACTTAGTTAAAAGTCTTTTTTCAAATTTTTCAGTAATATTTTGTTTCAAGAAATTTGAGTAATAAATACATTCATTTCAGACGCACTTCCAAATTTACCTGCCCGAAATAATTGATAAGTAGAGTAGTTTCTTGGTTCAATAATTTCATTCAGAACTGCTATTTTTCGAAATTAGAAATAAAAAGTAGCAAGAAAAGTTTGATAAAAAAGAACTAAACTCTTTTTACGGCAAGATAAGCACTCATTCTCCTGTGAAATTATTTTTTGAAGTAATATTTTCGGTAGAGACAAATCAAATTCTGTCTATATTTCTAAATGATATCACTGTATTTCCAAAGCATTTATACATTACGCCTAAATATTCCAGTTTTAATCTATTATTTTTATTCTAATATGAATCAAATTTTTTAAAGAGTTTACTGGGCTAAAAAAAAGTCCGCAATTTTTTTCAGTTTCGTTCAACTTATTTAGTTCCGAAATTTAACCCTACATTGATGTTAAGCATATCATAAATTGATGTTAAGCATAAATTATTGACATTCTTTTATTACATTTTGCATTGTAATTGCAATAAAATCAAACAATTATTATTTTAAATGTTATTTTGCTCCTTCTTTGTTTTTTCCGCTTAAAAATGTAAAAAAATACACATAGGATTTAAATAAAAAAGATTATATTAATAATCTTATGGAAAAATTATATACATAAACAAATATTTTTTGTTTATGTTACTTATAATAATACATAAATTTGACAAATATGCATTAAAAACATATAGGATAAGTGGTTGATTTAATAAATAAAATTTTTTATTTGAAACATTCGTATTACATTGATTTTTTGAACAGTCTATATAATTAGTACCTTGAAAGCATTATTACATTTTTATAAAAAAATCATACAGATCATATACTTGATCCAATAAATTGCAGTCATACAAATTGCATATGAGTTTGAAGGCATTATTACATTTTTAAAACATATAAATAATTAATTATTGATTATGTATATTTTATATTTATATTTTATTTTACCGAATGTATAAGTTTTGCTAAACGATGCAGATGCCTCAGCGAGATTTTGTATCAGACTGAATTGAACACAAATTTAATTTTTATCAATACAATGTTATTTATTGATAAAATATTACTGATTACACAATCATTTATTTGAGGATTATTAAATCTATCAAGCATACAGAAAACGAAAATTTTAAGATGAGACAATCTATTACCAAAATCATTATATTGAGTTGATGATAGCAACCAAATAATTCAAATAATTTAAAACTGATTACCGAAGTCATTAGATACTGATAGAAATCTCTGATATGCAAAAAAAATAACATTTCATTTTTCAAATCTTTTGATATTTATTACTTCGAAATTGTTTTTCCTTCTGGGATAACTGAATGAAAATTTAGCATAATGAATCATTTTTGAAAATGGCTTATAAATGTGAATATCGATGAAGAAATGCAAATTTTGTGTAATAAATAATGAAAAATATTATAGTATTGGATGTTTTATATATTATATTAGTTAATTTTGTGAAAAAAAATACTGTAAATGCATGTGCTAGATTCTTTTCCCTTTCATGTGTAGATTGAAATTTTCATATTTAAAATTTTCCTAGCGATCCATGAGAAAACTTGTTCTAATATAAATTTTTTTAAATTTTTAATATGCACTAAAGTCATGTATCATATACAAGTAGGAGCTTTTGTTCTTTATAAACAAATTATTTTATTTCATATAAATTTTACAAAAGAAAAAAACATTGTTTATGGTAATGAGGTTGTATTTTACTTTATTAAATTAAAGAAATATAAAAATACACGTTTATTTTGAAAGACATATTGTTGTTTTAATTATACAAGCGGAGCTTTTATATTGAATAAGCGAATTATTTTATTTATATATAGATTTTATTAAAGAAAAAACACCTTATATACATATGAAGTTGTAGTTTTCTTAAATAAATAAAAGAAATATCAGAAGACATATAGCTATTAAGATTATACAAGTGGATAATTTTGGTTTGTATAAATTTTTTTTATTCAATATGCATATTACAAAAGAAAAAAAACTCCTTATATACAAAGAGGTTTCATTTTTCTTAAATAAATAAACGAATATACGAAGACTTTTGGCTTATTAGAAGTACAAACCTCAAGTTATTATTATGTATCAACGAAAAATTTCGTTATTAAATATTTTTACAGGAAGAATGACATCTTGTGATTAAATAACTATTCTCATTTTTGAGATTAATAAAGAGCAGAGAAATGTAATGTAAACAAATATAAATGAATATTTTTTAATTATGTGTGAAATTAGTATTAAATAATTCCAGCTTACATTATTTTAACCCATACCAATAAAACTATCTAAAAAATGATATTTTTTAAAAAGAAATCAAAGCTAATTTCACTGAAAATTTAAATTTTAAATGAAAAACTTAATTTCAATTTTTTGTTTTAAAGAGCTGCCGTAAATTAACACGATATTTAAAGTGCATTTTTTTTTTCAAAAAAAGAGGTTAAATCCTATAATGAATCTTGTGATCAGAAAAACCCCCAAAGAAATTGTCCAATCAACATTAATTATTATAGCTTGAAGAGAACACCAGCGGAAGTAATTAGAACTGATGGACTATCAATTTGTGAGAAAAGATCAAGGGGATAGCTAAAAGCCATTTTGTATCCCTTTGGAATATAAAGTAGTTTATGGATTTTAAAACTCTTTAGTTTCGCTGCAGGTTATACTTAACAACATAGTCATTTCAAGCTAGTTTTAAAACTCAAAAGTAGGAAAAGTATCATAAAGATTTAGTCAAGTTTTCTTGACAGTATGCTTTAACTTTGATACCCGGAGTTATACGTGTATTAATTATCAACTCTTTAAAAATTATAAAGAATTTCCAATACTTAATACTTTAAAATCAATGCATCTATACAATGTTCTGATGTAGAATTTTTAATGAAACCAATTTTTCGTAAATAATTGCAGAAAATTCGGTACATTGTCTCTTTCACAGAATACATGTTGCTACTTTTATTACATAACAGAGTTCTATAACTAAATTTCCCCACATGCCTAAGGCATGTAATAATTACGATCAGGCATATATTTTTTACCCTAACATGTTTGGTAGTGCATGTAAATACCTCACTGATTAATTGATTTTAAATACTTTTTTTTAATTATTTTATGTTAATTTACATCTAAATGAGTGAAAAATATTATATTTACCTTTGTAATATTTCATCGTTATGAAATACAATATCATATTTGCCAACTCTTATGCATTTGGCGTAAAATTTTATTTCTATACTTAAAGTGGTAGTAAAATGCATGCTTTCTATATATTCCTTACATTTATAAACTTAATTTCTAATCTTTTTGAACTCCATAAGTTTTAAAAAAATTAAGCGTATATATTAATATGTAATACTTATGAGGGAGTCCACATAAGCTCCCACAAAATACAGCGCATGCCTAAAATTGTAATTTAAATTCCGTTTTACTACCACTAGGGAAAATCATTCTCAATAGGTTTAAAAGGTGGCAGGTATGCAGTATGAAACATTGGTGTCTTTTTCTGCTTTAACCCCTTGGGGGCGGGTGATTCAGAAAAGCATTCGTACAAAATCAGAATCAGGATGCAATTAAATAAAAAACGGTAACTTAAATGTAGTCGTTTCTGATTTGACAGACTTACTTTGCTTTTACTTTAATTACACAGGCCTGCGATGAAAAAAATACAAGGGGTCTGATAGCTGAACTTAATGTATTTTTTGGTGCTGAAATGGAAAATAATAATGAAAAATGTCCATCACGTCACGTTTTTCAAAAAAATTAAATTTCACTGGAATTTTTATGAACATTTACCGTAAAAAAATTTTCATTTTTGAATTTCCTCCTTTCTTGACTGACCAGCATTCTACTTTGGTCAAATCTACAAAAGTACCCCTCTATCACTACTTCCTGTCACCGTCCCTCTCTCTGTAACAATCTCTCTCTACCAATAGCGTCGCGAGAGTCCTTATCTGAGTCCGCTGACCTCTCAGAAACACTAGCAAGCGTTATAGGGAGTCATTTTAAAGTTTGCTTTTTTCTGTGCGTTTCGTGAAACATGGCTTTGAGTTCAAGACATTGTGAAAATTTCCCAGATGACTTTTGTTATACATGCGGTGAATATAGTGTAGTTAAAAACCGCATGAGGAGCATTACAGACTGTGTAAGACAACTTTATCTCGCATACTTTGACATTAAACTCGGAGATCAGGAAAAATCTTGGGCACCTCATAAAGTTTGTGTGCAGTGTCTCAATGATCTAAGCTTATGGCATCAAGGAAAGAAGACTGCTTTACGATTCGGAATTCCTATGACGTGGAGAGAGCCCCAAAACCACTTTGATGATTGTTACTTTTGTTCTTGCCATGTTTGTGGGTATAACCGAAAAAATCAAAGACTGATATCTAAACCTGGCTCTCGTCCTGAACAAAATAAAATATATCGACCACAGTTGGACCATTTGCGGTGATTTGAAAGTTATCTCCACGCTTCTTGGTTAACAAGGGGGATTTATAAAGTACCCATGTTTCATTTGCGAGTGGGACAGCTGTGACAAGACTCAACATTGGTTTAAAAAAGAAAAGAAAAAATCTTGACCCAGGCACCAAGAACGTTATTCGAAACATCTTAGTTGATCCGAAAAAAGTATTGTTACCTCAGCTACATATAAAATTAGGTCTAATGAAGCAGTCTGTCAAGGCTGTTCCAAAAGATGGCAATTGTTTCAAATACCTGTGCAAAAAGTTTCCAGGTTTATCCCAAGCTAAGTTGAAAGAAGGAATATTTGTTGGTCCAGATATCCGCAAACTCATGAAGGATAAAGAATTTGAGACTAACGTGACAGAAACGGAAAAAGAAGCTTGGGTTGCTTTCAAAGATGTCGTCAGTAAATTTCTGGATAATTACAAGGATCCTGATTATAAGGAAATTGTAATGAAAATACTGGAAAAATTTAAAACGTTGGGTTGCTCCATGAGTGTAAAAATGCATTTCCTTCACTCACATGTGGACTTTTCCCCTGAAAATTTAGGAGCAGTTAACGAAGAACAAGGGGAAAGGTTCCATCAAGATATCAGAGATATTTAGCGTAAATATCAAGGAAGATGGGACAAGAACATGTTCGCTGACTACTGTTGGATGATATCTCGGGATAAACCTGTCGTCAATTTTACGTAAGTTATTTCAATAAAAACAAATTAAAATGGTATGTTGGTGATTTCCTTCTAGAAACTGATGTAAAAAGTTTGAACACAAAGAACTTATTATTTTTCTCTCGGCCAGAGGTGACTTCTGCTGTCTGGTAACAGTACTTTTTATTCATTTTAACCTATAAAAAATTAGTTGATAGCTCAAAAATCAATTTTCTTTCACAAGATTAAATTCTACATAGATCAAAATGAATGAAGAGAACAGTTACCGGATAGTACATGCAAAATTATTTGAGAGAAATCCTTTCCAAATAGGATTTTAGTAAAAACATTAATATCGATTTTATAAAAAATCCTGATGTGATTGGGGAAAATGAAGGTCATTTTCGAAATCAGCACATCAAATAACATATAAATCAACTATAACTTCTCTTGTATTTTTCAAAAAGTTCAATTTCGCAGGCTTGTGTTATTGTTAGTTTAATCATATATATAATCAACGCTAATTCAAAGTATAACTAAATAGTTTTATCTTGAACAAAGTAATGGTGAATTAAATAAACCAAACAATCCGCCCACAAATAAACTGCATGAGAATTACTTTGATTACCAGTTTTATCTTTTTTACCCTGGTTGATACGGTTTTATGCTGGCACATATTTGTGACAGTCGGCGCGAAAGGGTTAAAGGTAAAATCTTCCTAACACGACTCACTTCCAAACAATAATTTTTCAAACTTACACTTATTTGCATTTATTTAGATCTAAAAGAAACAATTATTCATCAGTGATATTGTTATAATTACAGAACCATTTATAGAGAATTTTTTGAACATTCATAAAAAAACTACTTTAAACCAACATTGTTAGAAATTTCTGTGAAAAAATGGTTAAATAACAATTTATTTAATTCCCTTTTTAGCATATTCAAACAAAACAATCAATTAACTATAATTGGAATGGTATTCTAACTGTTAACTATGAGAAAAACCGTTTATTAACTGCTTTCATACGGTTAAGCAACCAAAATTGTATCGCACCATCTAAGCCCACCTATTGAAGCAAATCAGCTCCTTGCAGCTGGGTTCCTATTATAGCGGAGAGGGCTAATCTGGTGGTCTCATGGCCGACAGGATAGGGGTTTGAGTCCCAGAGTTGACATTATAATATGTTTTTCATTCCCTTCAACACATGAAATATTTCTATTGTCCTGTACTCTCCAATTTGTGCTTTGCACTCCTCTCCAATGCCAATTACCTGACTAAAACCCAAGCTGCATTATACAGGTAAATTTCTTTTTATGGTTTTGAAATCCTCCTAGTTGTAAATGGTTAAAAAACTGTGTAGCTTTGCATTCATGGTCTTATATTTATGTAAGTTGTAAATGGCTTCAACACCGTAAAGGTAAATTATGTCTTTTCTTGCAAACTTTATGGTTAACTAGATGGACACACTGATGCCGGTTATTTTACCATAAGTCGGTTACTTTTTTCGGATTTATATTTTAATAAAAATATAATTTCGATAATCCAATTTCGATAATCCATGACACACTGATGCCGGTTACTTTACCATAAGTCGGTTACTTTTTTGTATTTATATTTTAATAAAAATATAATTTCGATAATCCAACAGATTTTTAGTAAATATTCGACTGATTTTTTGAAATAACAAAAATATCAAAATTAGCTTTTAACTTTAATTAGAGAGTCAGAAAAAAAAACATATAACAGAAACACCGGTGTCCAATCTGCGTCAAAGGGTTAAATTGTGATTATATCACAATTATAAATATTAAATTCGCCGAATTACCAAATGTGGAGGATAAACCATATGGGGAGAACAGAAAGAAAATCGATATGTTTGATTCGACTTAAATGTTTTTGAATTAAATTGTGTAAATATTAATTTATAAAATAAAGTTAGCATAGTCTACTTTATTATTTTCTCAGGCTTATTTTCATTGAAAAAGATTTAACTCAATTGCCGGTCAAACAAAATAATTTATATAAAAGGTAATATTACAATAAGAAAACAAAGGAGAGAGCAGGATAGTTTCGGTATAATTGTATTAATATAATATGTATAAAAAAGCATGCTTTTGCCGATAATACCTATTTTTCTAATAGAATATAAGAGAGACATAATAAATCCTAAAAATATAACATAAAACATAAAAATATAACAATATGAAATATAAAAATATAATATAAAAATATAATAACTTAGCATGTGGATTTTATAAATAACAAAATAATAACACAAGTATATTATAAATAGAGATGATCATAATGAAAAGTAATCTGCTTTGCCAAAACAATTATAAGAGCCATGGGAATTGCGCGAACAAAATCAACAGATTTTTTTTAAATTGATAGGGCATCTAAATTTTATATAAAAAATAAAGTTGAATTAATTAGTTCATATTAACTCGAAGAAGTATTCTTAATCATTTTGTATAAAATTATCAAGACACGGATAAAAAAAATAAATAAAAATCTGGGAAAAGCAACGTGTTGTTGTGTAATAATAACAATTAAAGTGAAAAAAAACAACTTAATTCTGGTTAATAAAACTAAAATATACTGTATTTAAACCATTCATTTCGTAATTGTTCCTTTTATATGGTCAAATCGTAATGGTTTACCAGAAATTGTGTTTTTCAAAACTACATATTTTATTAACACTCATTTAGTAAAAAATACAAAACTGGAAAGTAAATTTAACTTAATAAACGGTTTTTATTCCATGTTTCAAGATATTATAATAAAATTACCCATTTTTTTCAATTACCAAATTTTATCACATATTTCAAAACCATATTTAATTTTTAATTTTTAATAAAAACGGTAAATTTTACCAATTTCAGGTAGTTATGACCATGCCTTTTTTTCAGTGTAGTAATCCAAGCTACAAATTATATCACACACACATAATAAATAATTCTGTAAATTGATTGTTAAACTTATTGCTATAAAAGAAGCAAATTTTTGAAAAAAAGTGAATTAAAAATAATATAGTCTAAAACGTAAAAGGTGTCACGTACCTGTAAACAAAAATGCATAAGTTTTATTTCACCATCCAATATTCAGGAAAAGCAATGAATTTATGTAAATAAAAGTTTAGGATTATGCTAATATGCAGTCATAAAAACAATAGGAGGTAAATTATTGCAATAAAAGTTCATATTAAAACTGACATTAGTTATCTAAAAGTACATAGTAAAAACTTTATGTACAATGCTTTTTTTATATGGTTATAAAGCTAAGTTACACTATAACATCGGCGAAAAGAATCGTAAATTTTATAGCAGAAACACCGTAAAATCTTCACGCCTTGAGTAAAAATAAAGAAAATGCTATAAATATTTTAAAAAAATAATGTAAAGAATCTTTTGGGTTTTACAACATTGTAAACCTTAAAGAGGATTATATAAATGCACGATCAACTTCCATAACGGGTTACTGAAGCTAATAATTAAGTTTTGGGTTCCATAAAATTGCAGTTAGTATGCAGATTTTTTTTTATTTACGTCATAATTGTCTTTAAGAACGATAAACTCTCCAAAAACTAAAGTTTGTATAAAAAGTTTCAAATGAAATAATATACTTCCAAAATTAAAAGGAAAAATAACATTTTACTTAACAATTTGAAAGTAACCAGATGCCAATTGTCAAAAATTCGTAAAAATTTAAATGAATCATCTGATATTTGTAATATTTATATTTATAAGTGTTATTTATAATAAGATATTTGAATATTTAAGAAAAAAGTTTTTTTAATTTTTACTTCTAAAATATTTTGCGTTTTTAATATTTTCATTAAAAAGTCAAGAAAGTAATATATTTTTATTTTCCAAACGATACATCAAGAAATTAATAATGTACTACTCTCCTTGAAGATTCTCATAACTGTAAAAACCTTTTTTTTAATAACTAGGACCTTTTACTTGAAAATTAGCTGCCAATTGTTAAAAACTCGTTAACTGTTAAAAAATGCTATTTGATAAAGTTCGTGAAAATTTAAATGCAACCACTAATATTTATAATATTAAATTGACGAGTGTTGTTTATCATGATATATTCAAAAAAGTTTTAAATTTTCTTTTATTGGCCTCTAAAATATTTTGCATTTCTAATTAATGTTGAAAACAAGACAAAAATTTACTAAATTTTTATTTTTTATTTTTATAGCAATACATCAAGAATTCAATAGAATATTACTCGTCATGATTGTTCACATATTGATAAAACTTTTTATTTTTTAAGTAAAAGTAGTTTAGTTAGTAGTTTACTAATTTCATTGTACATTTTAAATATGGAGTTAAATTATAAAAATCGGGACATTTTGCATTTGTGTCTGTCCAATTAGGGTTATTAAAGTATTGTGATGATTATAAAGGTAATAAAATAGCTTTAATTTTCTAAATTTCACCAACACGTTTTTAATTTTTTGATAGCACCATGCACAAATCCTTTCCACAATAAATTAACAACAATAATTTAACTCGCTAGCATTCACCGTCACTTTAAGAACGCATAGCTGCCAACAGTTTGTTTTTCAGAATGTTTAAAAACGCAAGTTAAAAGCAATAATGATATATAAATATATTACGGACCTTAGTTTTTAAAAGCCTCATGACATATTTTACAAGACTTTAATAATAATTATAAGTTGTGGTCGATGTTAAATTACGTTTTTTAACAATAAATTAAATATTTATATACTAAGGACCACTCTTTGCTAAAAGGCAAAAGTGGTAACTAATTTTTTTTTTATTTCTGAAATTTATCTTAACCCTTTGACGCTGATGTCTTTTTTTATATAAATTTTCTGAAGCTCTAATTATAAGAAAAAATATATTTTGGTATTTTTTTATTTAAAAAAACAGTGTGATCGTTACTCAAAATGTGTTAGATTATCGAAATCATTATTGTGTTAAAATATAAATTCAAAAAAAGAAATAGTTAGGATTTTTTTTTCTCTTACAAAAATTTATCAATAATTGATTTTGTAAATTAAAGAAATTTCAGTTATAAATAAATCTTATTTCTCATTTATTTAAACAGCTGCATATAAGTGCAATTGTGAAAAATTATTGTTTGGAAATAAGCCGTGATAGGAAGATTTTACTTTTAACCCCCCAAAAAAAAGACACCGATGTTCCATGTTGTAATAATAACCATAAATTATTGAAATGTTGAATATAATATTACTCACTTATTTTTGCTTGAATTAATACAAAAATATGGAAAAAAAGTATAAAAACTAAGCTTAATTAAAGCTCTGTGTCAAAGGGTTGACGAAACAAGACTTGACTTCTCTCCATTCTATATTAATAGCATAAGTTTTAATTTACATTTTGATATATAATTATGTTACTGTTTTATTTGAAAATTGAAGAGCTATTCAATTTAATAGTTCTGATGGATTTCACAATAGATTTTTGTAATAAATATATTTTTAATGCTCTACAAAATGTTTCTCTTACGCAACTGTGGTTTGGTTGGGTTAAGGCTGATAATGATTATATCAATAGCATTACATGCAGACAATGAATCTGTAATGTTGTCTAATGCGATTCAAAATCAGTTTTAAATTAAAATTGTTAGAAATTTCTTCGTAGTAATTTCTTCTAGTGAGGACACTATTTTTTTACTGGTGCAAACCATCCTAGACATTATTGGTGAATGGTCCAAAGAACAAAAACTAGATTTCAATTCGAATAAGTCCAAAATCACGGTTATCAAAAAGAAAGACAAAGGCTACTCGAATCAACAACTATACCTTGATAATAACCTTCTAGAATTTGTTAGTGAGATTAAATATTTGGGACATATTCCTGATGATAATTTGAATTGGAAAATTGCTTATTGCTTATTTATCAAAAAAAATGCGAAAATATTCTTCAAGCATTAAATCGAATCTCATGCAATATTTTTGGTTTAAAGTTCAATGTTATGAGTTTAATTGACAAACAGGGAATTGTTCCTTTCATTTGCTACGCATCTAGAGTATGGGGTAATGCCCTACTTAAAAAAGTAAATGTACGTACTCTGCGTAGAGTTCAGAGAGGAATTCTTCTTAGAAATGTGTGGGGATACAGGACTATTAGCTACGATGCTTGTTTCGTTTTATCAGGTTTTCCTCCCTTTGATATTTATATCTTACAGGACATGGATTATAAAAACAATATCAGCAACATCTCATTAAGTTCAAATTTCTCACTAACTAATCATCCACATCCAGGTAATCGAAAACCTATAGATACCACTAAATTTTGCAATAGTATTGAAAGTGATTTTCAGATCGTTTATTTTACAGACGGAAGTAAATTAACCCTTTCGCGCCGACTGTCACAAATACGTGCCAGCATAAAACCGTATCAATCAGGGTAAAAAGATAAAACTGGTAATCAAAGTATTTATTTAGCATTTTATTTGCGGGCGGAGTTACAACTGTTTGATTTATTTAATTCACCATTACTTTGTTCAAAATAAAACTATTTAGTTATACTTTGAATTAACATTGATTATATATATGATTAAACTAACAATAATTAAATTAAAATCCAAGTAAGTCTGTCAAGTTAGCAACGACTACATTTAAGTTACCGTTTTTTATTTAATTACAACTTGATTCTGATTTTGTACAAATGTTTTTCTGAAGGGGTGTCCCCAAGGGGTTAAATAACAGAGTTGGCCGGCTTTCGTAATATTTTATAATAATATAAAAATGGAGAACCACCTAATTAGAATTCCTGATGAATGCAGTGTTTTCCAAGCTGAGCTTTCGTGTCTTAACCACTCTATTAAATGGATCTCAAACAACTCATCACTTTCATCAAAATTCCTCATCTGTTCAGATTCCCTTTCATCCTTATTTGCACTTAAATGTATTACTTCATTTAATAGTATTATTGTTAATTCGCAGATTATTTTAAATGAACTCCAATCCGAGGTTAAATCTGTGTTCTTTTCGCATGTCCGAGGCCACTCCGGTGTTCTCGGTAATGAATGAGCTGACTTTCTGGCGAAACAAGCGACTAATCTTGATTCCATTTGTGATATAAGTCCCCCAAAATCTTTTTTTAGACTTTCAGCCAGGCATAAAGTTCAAACAATATCAAGCCTCTACAAATGCTTCACTGACTAAACTCTTCTTTCCATCTGTAAATCAAAGACTTAAAAACCAACATTTTTTCTGCAACTTTCATGTGACGCAATTTCTCATTGGACACGGGAACTTCAAGGCATATTTGAAAAGATTTGGCTTAAGTTCCAGTGATCTGGGTGATTGCAATATTGGAGAAACACAAGACGCCGAGCATTTTATTGTAAAATTCTCTCATTTTGAGAAAAATAGAAAAAACTTAATAATTGCCTTAAAGTCGCTCAATATTAACTTTCCTCTTCGCACTTTTGTGGGAAGCAAAACCATCTTCAAACTTTGCTGCAAATTCATTGATTCAGTTTTTAATGCAAATTTATGAATCACTTTGTTTTGTGTACTATTTTAATTTTTCTTTTTTCTCATCCTTTTTGTAAATGTTTTTATTTATTTTATTTCTTATTATTTTTCTTTTCTAAATTTTACATGCCCTTTTAGTATGTATTTCTGTTTAATTATCCTACATTGTTTGCTACCATACTTACGTCTGTAAGCCTCGTGTTGTACTTTTCCAGTGGCGCACGAGGAGTCATTTTGTTCTTGAATAAAAAAATAAAAAAATTTCTTCCATAATTCTATGAGGCCATTAAACAGATATTTTCCTTTTTACAATTTCGTGAATCGTATAAGTTTAGATGCTAATAAAATTCCATTTTTCAAATTGCAATTTAATTGATGCATTTTTGGGTTTGAATCCATATAAAACAAATAATTCATTTAGAACTCTTTTGTAGTTTTTCAGTTCGTTTCAAATTTAATATTGATGTGCAAAATATTACTTAAAAACTGCGGCTTAGCAAAAAATGGTTAAATAAAAAATAAAAAAATTCATAGAAATCTAATTCCTAGATATGCATAATTGGTAATATTAGAAAATCCACGGAAATAAATAATAAAGAAATATTTTTAAATTTGAAATATGTCTAGAAAATGTTAAAAAAAAGCAATTCACAGAAGCTCAGATAAAAAGAGATTTTTTTTTATTTCTTTTTCAAATATTTTATAGAAACTTCCAAAACATAAAACTAGAATAGGAAAATGCACTGTACATTTTCCTTTTCTTTCAAATAATGTATAGGATCTAAACTAGAAAAGTGTTATATACGGGCAAAGTGTCAAAGTATGGCGTTTTCCCTCAACCGTAGGAGCATAATATTTGTGTCAACAAGAAAGCTAATACATAACACCATCTTTCATCAAAAATTTTCGCATATCGACGATTTTTGTCTTACAAATTTTATTTTAAAGTCAAAAGAGTTGGAGAAGATGTTTTTTTTCCTAAAAATATTTACTGAGTTCGAAGTTACTAGGCTTTATTAGGGATATCTTATATTAGCTTTTGTAATGATATTACATTATTCTAATATCATACTATCATGTTATATTTATAATTTTTATCTATTACACTGTTATTACCTAGAATAACAATACAGATTACAGTTTTAATTTTCACATGATTGGAATAGATGTGTTACAAAATTATTATAGATAAAAAAAAGAGATTTTAAATCGAAATATCTTATTATAAACAATCTACTATTTTAACATTATTTTACATGGAACATTTGTATTGGCATTTACACTACATTTGCACTTGTATTGAAGCATTTGTCTTGATTAAATATTTATCAAAATAATGATAAAAATGTAAAACAAATTGTGTTACTCTGATATATTTTATTGCGATGCATCAACTTAAATGGGTAAAATAAATCCGACTTAATGAAGAAAACAATTCCCGTAAATTTATAGTACTGTATTGTAATGACATTTCTAAAGGGAAAAAAAACAATAGTTATTGTAAATAAAATCAAAATATACGGCATTTAAACCATTCATTTGCTAATTTTTCCGATCGTATGGTAACGGTTTACAGAAAATTCAGGTTTTCAAATAAAGCGAAAAAAACAAAACTGTGTAGTAAATTTCACCGTTTAAATAGTTTTTATGCCCTACTCTATAGAAACATGATAAAATTAACAATTTACAAATCTTGCCACATTTACCAAATTTTATCACATATTAATAAGACCGTATTTTGTTGTTAATTTTACCAAAGTACTTCGAAAAAAAATTAGCAAGCTTTTTGGTGTTTGCATAACGCCGGTTAATTTTACTGCAGAAAAATATTTGATTAAAAATATATTAATTCAAAATATTTGATTGGAAATATATTTTTTTCAGTGTAGTTTTTTGCGATTAAATGGATCTCTACAAAGGCGAGAATATTGAAAATTCTACAAAAAAAATGTGTGCGTGATTTTTACATAACTTTTCCCATACATTTTTTGGAGTAAGGGAGCTCAATTTTTTATACAAACCAAAAAAATCTGTGTTGTTATATAAGAATTCGCATTTTTATTATTTGACACTGAATAAATCGTAATTTTATGAAATATACTATTTGCTTACAATCTGCATGTACAGTGCGCAAACAAAAGTAAATAAGTAAATAAAATTAAAAAAAACGGGTCACCCTGAATAACTTTTGGTTTAAGGAATACATTTTGATTTTCACGTTTTACGACTCAAACGTGAAGACTCGAGGGGGACATCTCTCTGTTAATTAATACAGCGGCTCAGGGGATAGAGCGCTTGCCTCCCAATGAGGTGAAGCGGGGTTCGATCCCGGCTGTGGCTGGTCTATACGAATTCCGCATCCTGCTTGCACCGACAACAGTGCTGACATGTGTTCGTGGTAGACGGATCATGAGTTAGAGTCCCCTTGAAACCAGGCTAACCGTGGGAGGTTCTCATGGTCTTCCTCTCCGTGTAACGCAAATGTGGGTTAGTTCCATCAAAAAGTTCTCCACAAAGGCCAAATTTCTCCCAATACTTGTTCCCTTGTCTTCTGGATTGGGTTCGAAATTACAAGGCTACGGAGTTGCACATTAGTAGTCGTAAACCCAAAAATTGGGTCTGCTATTCAACGACGGTTATAATATGTTAATTAATAAGTGCAGACGATATTTTAAGTCACAAAATTAGACGCAAGAACATATTTTCTTTGAATAAACGTTCCTTTTTTTCAAAAGGATTTGGACTTCTGACCCCCAAAATATAGGGTCTAGCCAAAATCTGTGAATTATGGCCCCCATAGATTAGTTCAAAGTTTGAGCCCCATTATGTAATTTTACTTTTTGCCCATTTCGTAATATCTCGAAAACTGTTTAAACGAATTGAAAATTTTTGTACACGCGTTTATAAATTTTGATTATAAGAAAATAATTCCATGCAGAAAATAGTAAATATTTGCAATTTTTTATTATTTTATTTAATGAAGGTCGAGAAAATTTTGAATTGTTATACAATTGCGTATACAATGTTTTGCATCATTAAAAAAATATAATTATACACGATAAAATACAAAATTTGAGCAAAATCGGCTGAATAGTTCTCGAGAAATTGAATTTCAAAAAAAGTAAGATATTTAAAATTCGATTTCACACGAATCATTTAATTGATTTTGCTTAAATTCTATACTTTGCGATGTAAACTTTTGTTCATAAAAATGATGCAAAGAATTCTATACTTTACAATTCAAAATTTTATCAACAATTATTAAATATAATAAAATAATAGAAAATAATAAATACGTACTAACTGTTATTTTTTGCATTCGATTATCGCATTTTATAATTGCGTGCAAAATTTTTTCAATTCGATTAAAAAGTCCTCAAGATATAACGAAATACGCAAAAAGTAATCTTAACATTATGAGGACCAAACTATTGGGAATATATTTCCCAGATTGCGGCTACCCCTATATTTTTGGGGTCAGAAATCCGAATCCGTCAAAAAAAATATGTATGTTTTAAAGTACGTTTTTATGTCTGATTTCGTAACATAAAATTTTTATTGAACTTATCAATTAGCATATTAGAGGTTACCCCCTCCTAGATTGAGACCTGGAACGTGAAGATCCAATCATTAGATCAAAAGTTATTCAGGATGGTAAAGTTATCCAATAGCTTAGATCCAGTAGTCATTTGATCCTGCAAAACTACAGTTTGCTTTTATCATTAAACACATAGAATAAACTTTCCACTAACTTAATTTTTCAAAATTTATGGTGAAATATGCATTTGAAATATGTACTTAATGTACCAATTAATAAAGAAATATGTTTTGTTACTAAATTTTAATGCTACATTATTCAAATTTTATTTTCAACATTAAAACATGTTTGAAATAGCTGTATATAGAAAGTGAATGCATTAGCACAGAAGCCAAACAAATAAATAAATAAATAAATGGATCGGAGCTTGGGATAATACAGTAAGAAACCATTTTTTTTTCAATACCTGACATTTCAATATTCGATGATTTCATGCAGATGCTTCTTTACGATGCAAAATGTAAGACTTTAATGAAAGATAGTAATAAACAATAAAATAGTGATATGTTAAAAAAATAAATGATTGTTAATAGTTGATAAAGTGTAGATTATAGTCTCTTTTTTCTCGTAATTATCTCTTAAACTAGAAAATTCTATCTCTTTAATTATGAAATGTCGAATTCAGAGAATTTCTATTAAAATATGTTTACTTTTTTGATATAACTATTTTGCAACATTCCTTTATACGCAAATGAAAAGATATTGCAAACGTTTCATTATTACTTTCAAAAAACAAAGAAAAATAGTTGCTAATAGTTCATCAAGAGAAGATAATAATCTTTTGATTCTTTCAATTATCTCCTTAATTAGGAAATGCTATCTCTTTATATGAAATGTCGAATTCCAAGAATTTAAATTAAAATATGCTTACTTTTTCAATATAATTATTTTGCGTTTTCATTTCTTATTAAAAATGAAAAGATATTTCAACCATAGCATTATTACTTTTAAAAAACAGAGAGGATTAAAAATAAGCTTATTATCCCTTAAGACTATTTCTTTATATTTAAAGTTTTCAAAATATTTAAGCGTACAGCAGGTAAATCAAAGTCAGTATCATTTTTAAAAGAATACAAAGAATATTACAATGTGAGTTACGACGAATGTGATAAAGAAAGAAAAATTATATTCGAAATATGTAATAAAATATAAATTTTGATCCAGATTAAATCGAAAGCACTGCATTTCGGAATCAAAATGTACATTTCTAAAAATAAAACTATTCAAACTTAAGTATTTTTGATGTTTTGTAAAATTCTGAGAAATGAACTATTTCAACTTCTGTACTTAATATCTCCACGTGTCTTCTACGAATTCAGCTTTTTGACGTGGGCTGTAAAAAGGATAAAATGTGAACATCCTACGCAATTGAGTTCACCGGATTCAAGATTTTTTTTATAACTAGGTTTTCAACTTTTCTACATTTACGTTAGTCAGAAATTTGCTTTGAGGCCTTTGACAAATTTATTTGATGATCAATAAATTTTTAAAATATCTGATAATCTTCTTTCCTTAAAGTTTCATTGTGCTTTATTAAAGAATATAGGATGCATGCATAGAAAAAATAAAAAGCAAAGAATGGAGAAAAAAATATGTATTTTGGGTTGAAGGATTCTTAGGAATGAGGTTACCAATTTGGGTTCATAATGAATTTGGCTTCATCAAAAAAAAAAGACGTAATTTGGGTTGAAAGATTCTTAGATATGAAGTTACCAATTTGGGCTCATAATATATTTGGTCACGACACCTGCATGTTTTAAATATCGCTGTGTAGCTATTTTGGGGAAAAACAAAATCTAAATTGCGTAAAAGAAAAAAAATTGGGGTCGAAAGATTCTTAGGTATGAGGTTACTAATTTGGGTTCATACTAAATTGGATCATAGCCCACGTTTGTTTTGATTATCACTTTGCACCCATTTTGGGAATCTCAACACACATTCTGGACGCCACTTTGAATCTATTTTAGGAAGTGTTTAATATCCAATTTGGATATTGTAACACCCGATCTGAATATCTCTTACAACCTATTTTGGAAAAAAAAAAAAAAAAAGCCTAAATTGGATAAAAAAAAAAAAAACAATTTGAGTCGAAAGATTCATAGGTATGAGGTTACCAATTTGGGTTCACACTAAATTCGGTCACGACCCATACTGTTTTAAATATCGCTGTGTACCCATTTTGGAACAAATAAAACCTAAATTGTGTAAAAAAAAACTAATTTGGATCGAAAGGTTCTTATGCATGAGGTTACCAATTTGGGTTCATACTAAATTGGATCATGTCCCATGTTTATTTTGGTTATCCCTTTGTATCCATTTTGGGAATCTCAACACCCATTCTGGAAGCCACTTTGATTCCATTTTAGGCAGTACTTAATATCCAATTTGGATATTGTAACACCCGATCTGAATATCTCTTACAACCTATTTTGGAAAAAAAACAAAACCTAAATTGGGTAAAAAAACAAAAACAATTTGTATCAAAAGATTCATAGGTATGAGGTTACCAATATGAGTTCATACTGAATTTGGTCACGACCCATACTGTTTTAAATATCTCTGTGTACCCATTTTAGAAAAAAATAAAACCTAAATTGTGTAAAAAAAAAACTAATTTGGATCGAAAGGTTCTTATGCATGAGGTTACCAATTTGGGTTCATACTAACTTGGAACATGGCCCATGTTTGTTTTGATTATCACTTTGCACCCATTTTGGGAATCTCAACACTCATTCTGGACTCCACTTTGAGTTCATTTTAGGCAGTGTTTAATATCCAGTTTGGATATTGTAACACCCAATCTGAATATCTCTTAGAACCTATTTTGTAGAAAACCTAATACACACTTTAGCTATGTTGACACCTGTTTCGCACAATCATTTTCGACACATTAATTATCAATTAGGGTGCTTTTAAAAATTTGTTTTAGGATGGATTCCACATAAAATTTGGGTACATTTAAATATATTTCTTCGCACATTTAATATTTGTACATTTATTACTAATATAGACAAACTTTAGGCTTCATTTACTTATTGCTTTTATTAGAGCATTAAAATAAAATTTTAACATTAAGATGCATGCACGTCCTGAAATAATCACTTTTAAAAATATGCCAATAAACTGAACTTCTAACCAATAAAAAATTAAATAATTTTCTCAGTAATGTTCGGAATTTTCTCGATTCAGACTGCTCATGATTTTGATTTGAAACAAAATCACTATAAAAATATTCCCATGTCTTACTATGTCAGTGTTAAATTGCTTGTGAGTTTATTCAACGCCTCCTATAACTGAAAGCTCTCCACACGGTTTTTTATAGGTAGTCCAATCAGACCAATGTGAAGGATATCCAATTAACAAACGAGTCATTTAATAAAGAATGTAGTTAAAATAAGAAAGTGGTGGCAAATATGTGACTTAAAATTTATTTTATTTATGAATATTATTGATTTGCCTTATTCACTTGTCAACCACTACAGATTTAATTCTCAAACATATAAGATAAATTTCTCTCGATTACTTTCACAAAAGCACCTCCGACGCCTCATATCATAACTATCAAAACAAATAATTTCATCAACCTTTCTGAAAATAACGTTTACTCATGCTGATACAATTCTGAACAACTCTAAAATCAAACAAACACAGTTTAGAGCAAGCTGCTCAATTTATTTTTGATTCCTTTTTAGTTATTCAAGCAAAGAGCTTGAAACATTCATAAAAGCAACTCCATTGCCTGCTTACCTCATTGCTCAACCCAAAACTGTTCTAAAATTCCAGATGAATGGGATAGGGGCCGCTTCGCGGCCCAGGTGCCCAATAAAATCAAAACACTAGGACTAGGATTACTTTTACAAAAGATTTCACAACTGGTTCACTTTTTAAACAGCCTGCGCGGACTACCTATAAAAGACCGTGTGGAGGCTTCTTGATGTAGGAGGTGATGGTTTATTCCCCACATTACAGGGAAAAAAATTAATCGAGAACATTTTATTATCCTTGATCATTTGTATCTTCCTTCAAAAGAAATTCGAAAATAATAATAACGAAATTCAATAGAAAACACCAATATATTTATAAAGAATTACTGGAGCCAGGGAGAAAATCACACACAGCATTTATAAACTAATTTAGGCAGACATAAATGGAAAATAGAAAAAAAAAGGTTAAACTTATTGAGGCACATTTACTGATTTTATTTCAATAAAAACAATATGCAAGAACAAGGACATATATTAAAGACAAAGCATATAATGTCTCATTTGAATTTCATTGAAATCGCAATTGCCTAATTTATATCTAAATTACATTGCCATGTGAAATTGCATTCTTTGAAACAATGTAAAAAATTGTATAACTTACAATACAAAAGTTTTTTGACAGTTATTAAATAAAATACTAAAAAAAATTATAAACATTTACTAAAAAATATATTTTGCATTGAATTATCTTCGGATAACAAATTTTATAATTATGGGAAAATAATTTTCAATTCTCTTAAAAGTTTCGCGAGATATGGGGAAATACGCAAAAAGTAAAATAAACATTAAAGTGACCAAACTCAGTGAATAAATAAACGGCCCACAATTGGCAACATATAAACGTACATAAATAAACAGACAACCATGAACAACTTTTGGTCTAATTACTGGATCTATACGTTCTAGGATTCAAGCTTAAAGATTCGAAGTCATTAAATATGCTAATTAATTAGTTCTGAAATCAGACTCAAAAGCCTACTTTTTCTGAATAAACATACCTCTTTTCAATGGATTCGATTTTCTCTTCCCCGAAATATAGAGGTAGCGCAATCTGGGAAATACTGTTCCAATAGTTTGGTCAAGAGTGCGGTCCAAAGCTTGGAAACCTTGATGCTGATTTTACTTGTTGCGTATTTCACCATATCTGGAGATTTCTTTTAAGCGAATTGAAAATTACATCGCACAAAAATAAAATTCTTTCATCTAAAGATAATTCATGCAAAATATAACTTTACAAGTAAGTATTTATCATTTTATCTAATAATAGTAGAAAATTTCTTGTAGGGTATATAATTTTTTAAATTATTTTAAAAAATGTAATTTTAAATGGCAAAATAAAAAATTTGTGTGAAATCGGTAGAATAGTTCCTGAGAAATCGAATATTGAAAAAGCAGTATTTCTTTAGTCAGATTTTTAACAGCACTCGCATTTTAATTTTGAGTAGGCATGTTTTTGTGTCTGATTTCTTAACTTAAATTATCGTCTGCAATAATTAATTAGTGCATTTGAGGTAACCCCCTGGAAGCCTTAAAATTGAGTTCCAGAAAGTGAAGATCCGATCATTAGAAAGTTATTTAGGTTTTATATGTAAGCACAAAGAAGAAGATCAAGAGAAAAGAAAAAAGAAAACCTTTTAATGGGGAAACGTAAAGGTCTTCATTAGGACACTTCATTTACAATAAATGTGATATTTTTGATTAAAGAATTATTATCCTAATATAAAAATTATTAATTTATCCTAAGACATAAATAATTTCTTAGCGATATAGACACTTACTCTTTATAATGTGTCTATATCACTAAAAAATAAAAGTGCAATTACAAATGAGTATGAAATAAAAGAAAGCAGAAAAAAACCTACAGGCGTACAGCAAAGGTAAAAAATGATTTAAAAAGATAGATATAATTCTTTTTTTTTTTTTTTTTTTTTTAATTACGCCCGCCATTGTCTTCTCAGACATAAGGCGTCTTGCAGTCCAATACAATACTGAAGTAGCTCCAGAAGGTGAGAGGGCACAAAAGTCATCAGAGGAACGAATGTCAAGAAGAGAGGGGCAATCTAATAAATGCTCCCCAGTCATTGGCGAAGTGTTACAGAGCACACAAAGAGGTGAATTGACCAAGTTAATTTTAAATAAATGGGCCTGTAAGTAGTCGTGTCCGGTAATTAATCTAAGGCAAGCAACTCCCTCAGCTCTGGGAAGGAGGGAAAGGTGAGAGCGCTGCTGGTCATCAAGAAGGCTAGCCCAGGATTTTCCATAAGCTAAGTCCTTAAGAGCAGATATTGCTCTGTGCCTGCATTTGCTCTTAAGAAGCCGCCTTGCATTTCTAAGAGGAACTGGATGAGAAGATGGATGCAGTGCTGAAGCCTCTCTAGCCAACATGTCAGCCCGTTCATTTCCGTAAATGCCACAGTGGCCAGGGATCCACTGGAGGACTACCTCTCTTCCAGAACAAAGAAGAGAGTCAATGCGTTGTTTACACTTAAATTCGAGTTCAGAGGGATATAAATTATATTCAGAAATGGTCTGAATAGCAGCCTGAGAATCGACAAAGATAACAATGTTTTGTTCAGATGCTTCACAAATAGCTGTAATAGCCATAAGGATTGCAAACACTTCTCTATCAAAATTATCTGCCCAAGTGTCAAGAGGTTCTCTAAGGCTGAAATATTTGGAGTAAGCACCAGCTCCAGCTCTACCAGTTGAAAAAGTGGCGGATCCATCAGTAAAAACCTGCAGCCATTGCTCGTAAGGGTATCTCTCGTGTATAGTGGCCAGAGCGATAGGATACAACTCGGTCTGGTGGAAGTCCGATTTCCGAACAGGCAGTACCAAGTCGAATCTGGCAGTGGCATATCTCAGAAGGCCCGTAAAAACAGGTGGCCTATAGATGCAAAGTTTGGAGTTGGAGACCTCAAAGATCTCTGCAAGTCTCCGGTACTCAAAAAGAAAGGAATGTTGAGATTTATGTCTAGTTTGAGGAAGATTGTAGTACGGCCAAAAGTGCTCCTTTCTCAACAATCTTTCACCAAGAGAAAGGACAGCATAAGTTCGTTTGTCAGATAAATTATAAATTTCTGTCTGTAGCTGCATGGCAGAAATAGGGGTTGAGATCGCAGAACCAGTGATGAGCCTTAGTGCTTTGTTTTGAATCAAATCGAGTTTTGATAACGCACTGTCCGAGGCAGTAACAAGGATTTCTGAACCATAGTCAAATACTGGTTTAATGTAAGAAGTAAAAGTGGAAGCAAGGACACTTTGGGATGAACCCCACTTTATTCCAGCGAGACGTTTCAATAGACCAAGGCGATTTGTCACGCTATCTGCCACTTGATTTATGTATTTAGTCCAGGTCAGTCTGGTATCAAGAGTTATGCCCAAGTAGGTAGCACAATCGGTCCGACCCAGAGTACTATTTTTGTATACCAAGTTAACATTAAACTTTTTGGTACTAAGGGTAAAAAGTTCAAAATTTGTCTTTTCCGGGTTAACCTTGAATTCGTTGTCCAGGGTCCAGGTTGCCAGAGCCTCTAAAGCCAAATTGAGTGTTTTCTCCAGCATAGAGATATCAGAGCCAGTAGACCAAATAACAAGGTCATCGGCATACAACAATGATTCAGTCTCTGGAACAGCATTTTTAATGTAGCTCAAAAGGTCATTTACCATAATATTAAAGAGGACAGGACTTAAAACTGAGCCTTGTGGAAGGCCCTGTCTGGTTTGCCCATACCCTGACTGAGAATTGCCATATTTAATGTTCAAAAATCTTTGTGAAAGAAAATCACTAATCCACTTAAAAAGATTTCCATACACTTTCTTATGAAGCAACTTCCTAAGAAGCAATTTTCTCCAAACTCTGTCAAACGCCGATTTAAAATCAACGAAGACAGCAAGTGTACTTTGCTTCCTCTGGAAACCGTCCTTAATATGCTGTGAAAGTCTGACGATCTGTTCCGTTGTATTGTATCCACGTCTGAAACCAGCCTGTCTCTCAGAGATATGGCCACCATAGTCCAAAAAGAACTGAAGCCGATCAACGACCATTCTTTCAGTTAGCTTACTTAGGATACAGGTCAAGGAAATTGGTCTAAAATTTTGGATGTCCGTTGGGTCTTTTCCATGTTTCAAAATAGGTATAACATCAGCCTTTCTCCAGAGGCTCGGGAAAGTGTCACCCCAAGTTTTGTTTATAAAATTAAGGATTGTTTGTTTAGCTTTAACGCCTAGATCCAAAATATACAAATTTAACAGTTAACAAAATTTTGCAACATATATATACAGTACCGGTCAAAAGTATCAGTACACCTAGAAACTTATAAAAAAATAGCAAAATTCAAAGTGTCATAACTTCTTTAAAAATTATCAAAAATGCTTCTGCTTTAGCTCATTTTGAAGCTTAAAATCTCTACTTTTATGTACTTTAATTGTTTTTAATTAATATATTTTGCAACTATGTTCAATTACACTCTAAACAATCATAGAAAATTGTATTAATTTTTTGTGAAGTTTGACGCGATGTACGGGCACAGAGGGGTTAGATATTGCTAATTTTTATTATACCATTGAAAAATTTGGACTTTTAGCTTTCATTTAAAGGAAAAAAATTAAAAAAAAACATGTTTTTTGACGAAGTTATTGTCAAATAAAAAAAAAAGGTTTTTTTTCAGAATTTAGGGATTTTTCAGCAATTATAATGAGTTCCGCACAGGAACTATATAGGTTCGTCCTCCTACCTTTGGTCTTCGATCCATTAACCAGCATAAATCATATGTGGAAAGTCCTTCAAGAGCAGTGGCGAAAAATAGACAATATAACATTAAAAAAGCTGATTGATCGGATGCCTCGAGTGTGTGCTGCAGTTATAAAAGCGCGGGGAGGATATTTTGAAGAAAGCAAAATATGATGTAAAATATTTTTTCATTATTACATTCTTGTTTTCAAATTTTTTCTGAGAAAAATACGAAAAAATAAATTTCAAAATATTCAATTGTAAACGTTGATTCTTATTTCATTATTATATTTTCCAAAAAGAAAGTTAAAATTGTTATAATAAATTATGAAATAATATTATCGAGAAATATAAAATTTTAATTTATTTTAATTAAAAAATTTTCATATCATATTATAATTACACTAAAATTCATTATAATTGCTGAAAAATCATTAAATTCTGAAAAAGAACCTTTTTTTTTATTTGACAATAACTTCGTCAAAAACATGTTTTTTTGGAATTTTTTTTTTAAATGAAAGCTAAAAGTCCAAATTTTTCAATGGTGTAATAAAAATTAACAATATCTAAGCCTTTTGTGCCCGTACATCGCGTCAAAGTTCACAAAAAATTAATGCAATTTTCTATGATTGTTTAGAGTGTAATTGAACATAGTTGCAAAATATATTAATTAAAAACAATTAAAGTACATAAAAGTAGAGATTTTAAGCTTCAAAATGAGCTAAAGCAGAAGCATTTTTGATCATTTTTAAAGAAGTTATGACACTTTGAATTTTGCCATTTTTTTATAAGTTTCTAAGTGTACTGATACTTTTGAGCGGTACTGTATATATATATATATATATATATATATATATATATATATATATATATATATATATATATATATATATATATATATATATATATATATATATATATATATATATATATATATATATATATATATATATATATATATATATATATATATATATATATATATATATATATATATATATATATATATATATATATATATATATATATATATATATATATATATATATATATATATATATATATATATATATATAAACAAACAATGCCTCTCCTTTAAATATTTTTGGAAGAAGCATTGTTTTGTGCATATTTGTTTTCTATGTTGTTATAAAGAATCCTTTAAAAGAAGGTATTTTATTTAATTAAACAGTTTTCTGTGGGAAAAGAATGTTAAACTAAACAACAATCTTGTTAGGCAACGCTATTTCCCTTTTTCCTCCAGAATTTTCATGTAAATCTTGAAAGTAAATAGGTTCAGTATATTAAAAAATACGAAATTCCTCGACAAGAATTTTCAACAAAAACAATAACTGTCAGTACTTAAAAAGAATTTACAGATACGTTGGCAGGATATGATTCGACTGAAAGAAAATTTCGGACTATGTTTTCTCTTTCCCAAATGATTTTTACATCTTAAAACATAGATGATTTAAAATTTTTTCAAAAGTTGAAAAATGTTTTTTTGTAGTAAAATAGCACATATTTATGCACTTGTTAAAAGTAAACTAATAAAGAAATTCATGGGATATATGCAGGAATGCACAAACATATTTCGAAGTTGAAAGAATCCAAAGGATTGATAAATTTTCTTATGTATTTTTTTGCTGTTGTTTTTTTCCTACATTTTGTTCTCATTGCATTAAACTGCGAAATTAGTAGGCATAAAAAGTAATGATTAGAATTGTAATCATCATTCTAAACATTCATAATATACAATTACGATCTAAATCATAATTGCAAGCAATCATAAGCTAAGATTTATATCATTTGAAGATCAAGGGGGAAGAACGGCTTATGTCCATTTTTCACAAAAATGAAGATTCAATGGAATTCTGTTGTATTTTAAAGATTTCTATGCTTTGACAAATTAATAACGAGGAAATTTGGCTCGCCCCGAGAGTTATTACACACTACCGTGTTGGTGAAACACTGTTACTGTCAACGCGTAGAAAAGAGGAACAAAGAAAGGTCTAGTGAAGAAGAAGAGAATTCTAATGGGGAAGTATTGATTCTGGAGGAATTTAAGCAGAAAAAATCTTTCTTGTCCACCTCGGTTTTCTAATTTTATTTCTTTTTTCAGCATCAAAAATTGTAACTTTTGTTTCGAATCTTTAAGGCGACTTAAAAAAAAAAATTACTTGAGACATTCATGATTAGTTTCATTTCCATGATTTCAATTGAATGCTTACTCCTGAAAATATCAAACCTTAAAATGCTTCTTTCTTTTTTTTTCTTTTGTAAAAGCAGCTTTTAATGACAAATAACGTTTTCCTCCTTGATCCTCAATTATTATTACCTACAATGTTTATTACATTTAAATAATATTATTCATTCTCTGTAGCTATGAGAGTGTAGCTAAGAGCAAAATGCGTTGTGTGTTAAACACAATTATACGTTGTGTTTAAAAATTTTATATTTAATATATAACATATTATTGTATCTAAATGCACAGTGTTGTTTTCAAAAATACAACTACTTCTCATTTTAAGTTTTTCCGCAAATTGTTTATTCATGACTCTTTTTCGGTTAGTGTACAGGCAAAATATTTCCGTTCACGACAGCATAGAGCATACAGTAATTTAATTGTTTTGTTTTTTTCTTGTTTTTTTTTTTTGCTCCCTTATCTCTTTACAGCACACTTCGTCAATAAGTCAAGCTATATTCCATAACAAAAATATTACAAAAGAATAATAATAATAAAACTTCATTATTTTATTCCACTTTTGCACAGTGTTGTTTTCAAAAGTACAATCAATCTTTGTTAGTACTTCGTAAACTGTACATTCATGATTTAAACTTTCATGATTCATGATTTATTCATTTTTGATTGACGTATATGCAAAATCTATCCGTTGAATACAGCGCAACTGATGCAATAAGTTGATTTGTTTAAAAAGTATTGAAGAAAAATTTTGAATTTAAAAATGAATTCTACAAATAAATATTTTAAAAAAACTCACCCTTATTCTATTCCTCTTTAAAAGAGTGTTGTTTTCAAAAGTACAACCACTAATTTTTTTGCTAACTGTATATTCTTGGCTCACTTTTGCTTGACATATGTGTCAAATGAGTTAACTGTAGTTAACTATATGAGTTAACTATAGCATAGAGGATACAATAAGGTGATTGTTTTTTCGTCTCCCTTATCTTCTTACTACACTCGTTGTCAATAAATCAAATTATATTCCATGACAAAAATATTACAAAAAATAATACTAATAAAACTTCATTATTATATTCCGCCTTTTCGCAGTGTTTTTTTCAAAAGTACAATCAAACTTTTTTAGTACTTCGCAAACTGCATATTCATGATTTAAACTTTCATGATTCATGATTTATTCATTTTTGATTGACGTATATGCAAAATGTATCCATTCAATATAACGTAGTTGATGCAATAAGTTGATTTGTTTAAAAAGTATTGTAGAAAAATATTGAATTTTGAAATAAATTTTACAAATACATATAAAAAAAACTCACCCTTATTTTATTTTTCTTTTGCCCAGTATTGTTTTCAAAGGTACAACAATTCATCTTTAGTTCTGCGCAAACTGTAAATTCATGACTCACTTTTGTTTGACTTATCTGTAAAATGAGTTAACTATAGTTAACTATATGAGTTAATTATAGCATAGATGATACAATAAGTTGATTGTTTTTCCGCCTCCCTTATCTTCTTACTACACTCTCTGTCAGTGCGTCAAATTATATTGCATAACCAAAATATTACAACAATATAATACTAATAAATCTTTATTATTTAATTCCGCTTTTTCACAGTGTTGCTTTCAAAAGCAAAATCAATTATTTATAGAATCGCAAACTGTATATTCATGACTCACTTTTGTTTGACTTAAATGTAAAACGAGTCAACTATAGTTAACTACATGAGTTAACTATAGCATGGAGGATATAAAAAACTGATTGTTTTTCTGTCTCTCTTATCTTCCTACTACATTCTTTGTCAATAAGTCAAATTATATTTCATTACAAAAATATTAAAAAATAAATAAAATTTCATTATTTTATTCCGCTTTTGCACAGCGTTGTTTTCAAAAGCACAACCACTCATTTTTAGTTTTTTGCAAACTGTATATTCATGACTCACTTTTGTTTGACATGTGTGTCAAATTATTTAACTATAGTTAACTATATGAGTTAACTATAGCATAGAGGATACAATAAGGTGATTGTTTTTCCATCTCCTTTATCTTCTTTTACTACACTCTCTGTCAATAAGTCAAATAATATCCAATAACAAAAATACTACAAGAAAAATAATACTAATAAAACTTCCTTATTTTATTCCGTTTTTTCACAGTGTTGTTTTCAAAAGCAAAATCAATTATTCACAGAATTTCGCAAACTGCATATTCATAACCCACATTTGCTTTACTTGTGTCTAAAATGAGTTAACTATAGTTAACTACATGAGTTAACTGTAGCATAGACGATACAATAAGTTGATTGTTTTTCTGTCTCCCTTATCCTCTTACTACACTCTTTGTCAATAAGTCAAATTATATTCCATAGCAAAAATATTACAAAAAAAATAATCCTAATAAAATTTCATTATTTTATTCCGCTTTTACACAGTGCTGTTTTCAAAAGCAAAATCAATTATTTATGGAATTTCGCAAACTACATATTCATAACCCATATTTGCTTTACTTGTGTGTAAAATGAGTTAACTATGGTTAACTACATGAGTTAACTGCAGCATAGACGATACAATAAATTGATTGTTTTTCTTTCTTCCTTATCTTCTTACTACACTCATTGTCAATAAGTCAAATTATATTTCATAACAAAAATAATACAAAAAATAATACTAATAAAACTTCATTATTTTATTCCGCTTTTACACACTGCTGTTTTCAAGAGCAAAATCAATTATTTATGGAATTTTGCAAACTGTATATTCATAACTCACTTTTGGTTACAGTATATGCAAAATGTATCCTTTGACTACAGCATATAAGATGCAATAAGTTGATTGCTTTTCCTACTTCCCTTTCCTTTTACTACACCCTTTGTCTATAAGTAAAATCATATTTCTATTCATAAATATACATTCCAGCAATATTTTCCCTCTTTCTAGATATCAAGACTGGACCTCAGAGCGGGAATTTTTTTTTCTTTGCAATCTAATTCCAATAAGGTAATGAAAGCTCGAGAAAACAAACTAAAGAAGGTGACGAAGAGAAAAGAAGAAAGGACGGACAAAAAAAGTCTTGTAATAAGACTGCATGATGGAGTGCTTCTCTTGTCCATTCTACGATAAAGAACATCTTTTAGTGTTCTGAAGGCTCTTCAGTTGGGGTATAGAATACCATTATTTGGTTACTTCTTGGTCAGTTCTACGCTGGGTCCCTTTCTTTCCCCAAATAGCGTGGAAGAAAAAGCACTTAATGAAAAAGGTTCTCACTTCGTGAGCCACGAAATCTAATTCCTGAAGATAAAGCTAAAAAGAATGGACTTTAGTTGCCATAATGAGATTTTGGTGTCATGTTACAAGACATTATATGGTTATAATCATTTATTAACACAAAAAAGAGTCTTCTTTGTTTATAGACAATTGATAGTAGCTGTCTTGGTAAAGTGAGAAAGCTAATGCTTCCTTGACTGAACACAGATATAACATTCGATTTGTTTACTGGCAGGAAATATCATTTATAACAATGTATTTAATGTTAACATATTGTTGATGCAATTAGTTTGATTGTCTATAAAGAATAATTACTTCAAAATTATTTTCTGTAAGGAACTATTCATTAAAATTTAATAAAGTACCTTATCTTTAGACATTTTTTTTAAAAATAAAGCAAAAATTAATGAAAAATGTGACTACTACTTACTGTATGAGATTTTTTAACGGATCTTGGATATTTCAACGTCATTGATTTCAAATGTGCAATCATTTCTCTTTCAATAAACTATATATTTTTAAGTGAACTTTTATACTATTTTTTGTCGTAATGTAAATGCTTAAAACATTATATATAACAGAGGTCACATAAACGTAGAGACAAATTTCTAGAAGAGCTGTGGCACATCTTTATGATTGAAATTGTATAGGAACCCATGCCCGAAAATGTCCTCATAATCCCTATTATGAGCTGTTTCTTCGTGTGCTTCTGAACATGTCACAGTAGTGAAGTACCCCTAGCCGCTTACGATGACGTTTTCGGGCATGGGACTCATGTAATTTTATCCTGATGATGTGCTCTAACTCCCCTTGAAGTTTCTCTCAAGATTTACATGAAACCTTATATAACTTTCTTGAACTTGTACATCTCAACAAAAAATAGACTGAAAGTTGTTTTAAAATAAAGTGAAAATAAATCACACGAGGAAAAAAACGATTTTACACTTGAAAGACTGAACATTTTTAGATACCTAGAAAGCATGAAGGGACTAAAATGGCCCTTCCCAGATTGTTTTTGCATAGATCAATTAGACATCTAAAATCTTAAAATAAAATTATAATTAATTTAATAAAAACATATTATCGATTTGATCATCGAAATTATGTAATATTGCACTGGCTTTTCAATTATAGGTATATATTAGTTTCTTAGGAAATTAAGCTTCTTTTTCTCTACAAATAATTATATATAGTTGGAAATATTTTTGTTTTTTAATGAAACTGGGGTACCTTTCACCCAAAACTACACAGAGTTATGAGATAACTACCAAAACACCTAATGGGACCCCCTGGTCCCTCCTGTCACTCAAGGTATTAAGGTTCTATATGTACATGTATACGTGTCTCAAAAGCTAATACATGAATGATTAAACACTTAAATTGGGTCGAATAATGGAAAGTCAGAAATACTCAACACTTTCTGTAAGTTATTTTTCGAATTACAGAGCAGCAAAAAACGAAAGGTTCAAAATTGGTACTTCCCGTAGGTCTAAAATTAAATGAATATTATTATGTTTAAATAAAATACCTGTTAGAGACAAGAAAACGATATTTTTGCATTGCTTCGAAAAAAATACGCATTTTAGGATTTCCCTTACAATAAAAAATTCTTGTTATAGAATAGCTATTTTTCTTTTTTATATGCCTTTATAACTTCCATCTGTTAATCAAAGACTTAAAAACCAACATTTTTTCAGCAACTTTCATGTGACACAATTTCTCACTGCACACGGCAACTTCAAGGCATATTTGAAGAGATTTGGCTTAAGTTCCAGTGGTCTGTGTGATTGCAATATTGGAGGAACACAAGACGTTGAACATTTTACTGTGAATTGCTTATATTTTGAGAAAAATAGAAAAAACTTAATAATTGCTTTAAATTCGCCCAATATTAACTTTCCTCCCCCTCTTTGCTTCTTTGTGGGTAACAAAACCATCTTCACACTTTTCTGCAAATTCATTGATTCAGATTTTAATGCAAATTTATAAATCACTTTATTTTGCTTACTATTTTAATTTTACTTTTTTCTCATCCTTTTTGTAAATGTTTTTTTTTATTAATATTTTTTCTATTTTTATTATTTTTCCTTTCTAAATTTTACATGGCCTTTTAGTATGTATTTCAGCTTAAAAATTCTACATTGTTTGCTACCATACTTACGCCTGTAAGCCACGTGTTGTACTTTTTCAGTGGTGCACGAGGAATCGTTTTGTTCTTGAAATAAAAAAAAAATATGCCTTTAACACACGATTTTTAAAAGTCTCGCGTCTTGCTATCATTTTCTGCGAACGGCATTTACAATGCCCTTATCTAATGTGAAAACCGTCTTCTTATCTAGTTACCTTCTTTGATTAAGTATTTTTTTTTTCAATCCAATATCTGAACTCTCCAAGTTATTTTGCACAAAATGGATATTTTGAATCAATATGAGACACTAAGTGAATTTAGAATAGTATCTTAAGCTCCAAGGCCATTACGTGGTGAAACTATCCGAAAGAAACCATTATCAGTTTTTCAATACTTGGTTTCATCATGAAGTTATTAAAGCAACGCAATGCTTTTCTATTCTATGCTCTTTTTTCGTTAAATAGTCAAAAACGTGTCAAGAATGTTTAAGAGAAACTGATAGGAGTTTTTCTTTCCGAAAGATAGTCTCAAAGAAAGCATTCATCTTTACTTATCAGTTTCTTTACTGACACACAATATTTCTTTTTTAATAGAGGATGTTAAGATGTAAAACATTTTCTTAACAATGGATACCAAATATAAAATTAAAATATACCTGCCAACTTTTACCCATTTGGCGTAAAATTTTATTTTTCTATTTAAAATGTATGCTTTCTATATATTCCTTGCATTTACAAACGTAATTTATAATATTTCTGACCAACACTATCTTTAAAAAAAATTAAGCATGAATGTAATATGTGATACTGGTGTGATACTCTTCAAAATATAACGTATTTCTGCCTAAAATTGCATTTTAAATTTTAGAACATTAAATATTATTACATTTTAGAACAAGATCTGAATTTAAATTATTCACTTTTTACTTACTCTTCAAATAGTTATTAATGCATAAAGCAGAGTGGTCCCAAAATATCTTAGCTCTGTTATTGCGTTTTGCATTGATTTCAGTAAACGCAGGAGACAAACTTGAATATTTTATATATATATATATATATATATATATATATATATATATATATATATATATATATATATATATAAAATAAGCATAAAAAGTAAATACATAAGTATAACGTATAACACTGAGAAAAATAATATGCTAAGATCTACCAGGATATAGCTTATCATCATAACTAGAGTATTGAATAAAAACCATTTATTTGAGTAAATTTACTTTTACGTTTTGTATTATTCTACTACATATATGTTGTAATAATAACTATAATTTTGAAGGCCATAGATTTCGTAAATCTTTACCATAAGTACTCAAAAATTACCAAATAAATGGCTTAATTACCGTAGATTTCGGTTTTATTAACCATAATCGTGTTTTTTGGGCTGGAAAAATTATTATCATACAGAATGGAAATTTTACATTAATACTTTATCCATGCAATTTTTAAAGCAAGTTAAATGTTATACAATTGCATCCTTTGTTATCAAGTAAAGTTATGCAGTCAAAAATTCTTATTTCAATAAAATTTACAAATTTTATTTATATATACGTTTCGTTAAAATATATTTATGATTCACTAAATTAGCATAGATACTTTATATTTTAATGTCTAACTCATTAAACAGATAATAAGCAGTTCACCGAAGCAAGGAATGAATATTGTCATAATCATACAGTACCGGAAATGTCAGAAATATCAGGAATATCATGCCATACAGAAATGTTATTATCATACAGTGCGGTATTTTTTTTATATTTTCTCCGTGTACTTGTTTTGTAAAATTACTCAATTACTGTTACTAAATATTATACAATTGCATCTTTTGTTACTAAACAGAGTTATATAAACGAAAAGGTTTACAAAATTTATGACTAAAAACCTTTTCTTAAGATATATTAATGTCTCACTAGATTAACAAAGATACTTTAAATTTTAAAGCTTACCTCATTTAACAGATAGTAAGCAGTTCAACGAAGCAAGACGTGAATAATAAAGCTAAGAACTAACCAAAGTCTCCAAACTTTTCTTTATACTTCGTTCCGGCTCACAAGTTTGCAGATTCTAAAATATTCAAGTTTGTCTCCTGTGTTTACTGAAATCAATGCAAAACGCAGTAACAGAGCTAAGACAGAAGATATTTTGAGACCACTCTGCTTTATGCATTAATAACTATTTGAAGAGTAAGTAAAAAATGAATAATTTAAATTCGGATCTTGTCCTAAAATGTAAGAAAGCTTTTCTCAAATGTTTTTACTTGTATATACGTATATACATATATACAAACGTGTGATACTATTTTTAGGCTTTCTTTCCAGATATCTGTTTTAAAAAATTCTCATGTATTTTGAAGTTCTTCTTTTTAATATGAATTCTGATAAATAAAGGATTTCAGAATTAACATAAATTTATTAATCCTTAAAAAGCAGGGTACCTGTAGATTTTATAGATTTCGCAAAGAAACGGCTCCAAGAATATCGATATTATATATCGATATTATATGTAAATGTCGTTTTTTTAATAATTATCATAATTACTAATAAAAATTATTCTTCATTATTTTCTATATGAAATACATCTGTATAAGAAATGTTAAAATGGTTGAATGTTAAAATGGTTGAATCAAAAAGGATATTAAATAAGTATAGACATATGTAAAAAATCACTGTTACACGTTTATGAAACCCACAGAAATCCTGAACATAAAAATTGAGAGTAGAATACATTTTTAAAGTTCATGATATTTTAAAATTATTCTAACTCAGGGAGTTATTAAATCAAGTACCGTAAACCAGGGCGAGTCTACCCATTTTTTCAGTTTGTCAACTTTCAAGTGGTCAAACTTTTGTAAATATTAAAGAAAAAAGGCTTTTAATAGGTGTTTCGGAATCGCTATTTATCCCTCTTTAAAGCTGTGAAATCGATTTTAGAAAATATTAACAGTTACGCTGTTACTGTATATTTTTATAGAACTGCTGACAAATCTCTCGTATGGGGCGAGTCTACCCATTTTACTAAAATGAATGTTAACATTGTAAATGATCAAATTTTACTATTAAATTGTTATTTGAGTTTCTATATAGGATATTTATGAAGTAAAATTCATAACTTTATTATATATTCCATTTTTTTATTCATAAAATAACACAAATTGAGTATTTGATCGATTATCACATTTTGATCACAGTTTCGTTTTTATAATCATTAACATTATAAAATAACATTTTTTTCTGATTATTGTTGATAAAAGTAAATTAAAATTAATCTAAATTTACAATTAAATAATTAATAAATAATAATAATTAAAGATTATTAGCAAAATCGAAATTCAAACATTGGGAATCATGAAAAATCCTTTTCCCATTCTTTTGGGAGGTAATAATAATTTATAAATAATAATTTATTTAACTTGCATTAAATAAAAAAAGTTAATTTTGTAATATAAAAATTGAAAAAATAAGTAAAATAAACATATTTTATATTTACATTTATATTTAACCTGACTTAATTTTAATATGTTAATTAATTTAATTTTAATATTAATGACTTAATTTTAATATAAACAAAGTTCTAAATTATATTATTATGCTTTATTAAAACTAAATACGAATGGGTAGACTCGCCCCGCGAATTCTGGCTTTTCGTTTACAACAGCAAAACTTACATTCTTTTTGTTTTTTTTTTCATATAAAATTAATGTAATCTTAGTCTTAGATAAGTTTATCACTTAACCAAAGTGAAAATAGTAATAATAACAATATACTTACGGAGCACCAACAAAAAGTTTGCTGATTTTCAATACATATCTCTCAAAAGACGTTTGAACAGCTCGGTTAAAAAGACACCAAATAAATAAAAACGGATCAAACTACTACAGCGCCATCTTCCTTAGTGTCTGAACTAAATCCTACGTCTGTAAAAAAAAAATTATTTGCAATTTAAAATAGTGAAAATTAAATAAAACTAAAATGGGTAGACTCGCCCCTGGATGAGTATACTCGCCCCGGTTTACGGTATTTATTGTATTCTCAGATTGCAGGCAACCTCGATGCAAACGAGGTATTTTTATTTTTATTTGGTTGGCTTAGAATAGTTGACTAATTAATTCTTTTTCAAACTTAGTAAAAATATCAGTATGTCAAGCTTATTTCCTATAAGAGTGAATAAAGGCATGCAAAACCATATTTACATTTACATAACTATTTACATAAAATCTAATTTTGTAACTTTTCTGTTAAACCTTGTTTTACCTTTTTTTTTCATTTTAGCTTTGTCCAGGCTCTCAAATGTAACATTTTGTTTGTATTGATTAGGCTAACTTAATGATTAGGCTAACCTTCACTTTCGAAGTGTTAAAGGAAGTATATAAAAACTCGCGCAAAAAAACCTTGTTGTAGTGATGGTCGGGAGGTCTAAAATAAACCTTGAGAAGGTGAATTTATCATCGATTTTAGAAAGCTTTCTAATTTTGATTTGGGAATGATGATTCATCCTTGATTTTAGATGGTTTTTTTGGCCAAGTTTCGTCAAGGCAGAGTCAATCTTGATATAAATGTTTTTTATGCAAGCTTAATGCGAACCTCGAAGCGTATATACTAGAATAGTTATATTAGCACGTTTAAGCCGGGAAAAGTGAAAATACTGGTACGGGAAAAAAGAAAATACTGGTAGAAGAACTATTTCAATATTAGATAATATTCGAGAGGAGTTAATCTATTCTCAACAATAACAATTCACTGTAAGGAAATTTATCACGGCGAAGAAGCAATTCAATATAAAAATTGCATCCGTTAAAACAATTGGTAGTTATAAATTTTTATTCTTCCCGGAAAAAAATTAAAAAATGAAATTTATTGTTACCAGTTTTTACTCTAGTGCACTGCTAAGATGAGACAATCTAGCGTGACCCACCGGTGTGTCACCCCGGCGTGAACGTGTGAAACATTATTTTAAGCTAGCATAGTTTATTTGCTCATCATTTATAAAGACTTGTTGAGCTTTGGTATAATTGTTGTTGCTGATATTAAAATCACTTTTACCCTGCTATCTGTGCTCTGGGTTGAAAAACACGGGTTTTTGTGAGGACCAAATATCAAATAAAAAATCTGTAACTGAAATAAAATTTAATAACGTGGAATGTCCCAGTTGCTTTTTTTCATTTTTTTTTTAAATTTTCTTCAGTGTTCCCAAATTCTACCGTAGAATCTATATGCCCTAAGCTCTGAGAAATGATTTTACCAAATTACTCTAAGAATAAACCATTGACGTAATGCCCAAATTCATTTAATTGTTAGCTGAAGTCAATTAAATTACTAACTCATCAATCTGAAGATGGGTTGACTTCAATCCGACTTCGGGAATCGAATCCCAGTCCTTCTGTATGACAACCTTAACCACTGTGCCTTTACGACTTAAAGCACATAAATTTTTTTAATTTATTTAAAATATTAAAGAAATTACAATTAAGATTTAATTTTTAATGAAAATTTAAATGTACGTTTTCAAAATAATGGTATAACAATTAAATTTGTTTAAAACCTTTTATGGATAATTAGCTGTTTTCTCTTGATCTTCTAGAATAAGAAGAAAGAGTAATTTTTCCAAAGAAATGCAAAAATTATTTGAGCAAATTTGCGTTCAATCTTGAAAATGCTCTATGAGCTTGAATGAAATATTATGATGGATACGATAATCGATATCTACATTCTTTTTGTTTTTAGCTATGAGTAAACTCTTGATTAATGATCCGAGTTGAGTATTGGCAAATCTCCTCACAAATTCATTAAGCACTTAAATAGGTTACTTTTAACGAAAATGAAAAATGTAAATAATAATTTTTTCGTATTTGTTTTCAAGTAGAAGCAATATTTTCGGTTTGAAAATTCTTGTCCTTTAACAGCATTCTTGAAGCACACACTTATTTTGAACATGAATAAATTAGCAGTCTTTAGTCAGCTTTGGAATGAATTTTTCGTTTAATTTTAATTAGTTTTAATTTTATGATTTAAAAAAGGAATTAAAAAGAAACTGTCTTCATGTTTTTATGTTTTTATTATTAATACAGGTCTGCCAACTACTACGCTTTTTGTAAATTGTTTTATAGAGTAGTAGACGTTTAAAAACAATAGCTTTCAGAGTTTTTGATAATTTCGCCAACATTTTAAAAGTCTCTCTACGAAAGAGTTGGAACAAAGTGGCGTTGCGTTTGAACTTTTATATCATTTATGTATAGTGGTGTTGAAAATAAGTTTAAATGAATAAAAATCAATGCATTAAAACATTAACTTAGCTACCACTGGAATAAATTTTTACAAAAAATGCAGAAAATTGGCAACCCTGATAATATATTTAGTAACACGAATAAGTTTAGGGAGGTTCGTTTTTGAACATGCATGTCAGCCATGAAACACACACGTATTTTCAAAATAAATGAATTAGTGTTTTTGTTCAGCTATGGAATAAAATTTTCGTTTAATGTTTTTTTAGTTTTAATTTCGCGATTTAAAAGTAAAGAAATAAAAAAACTATCCACAAGTTTAAATGATTTTTATTATTAATCAATTTAGTAAAACTGAAGATAAAATTCTACAAAGCCGTAGATAAGGCTTATTTTGAACTTAAAGATATTATATTTAACCTAAAGTCAATGGTGTGACAGCCCAAAGAGGGCCAGGGCCTACTGTGTTAATTTTAGTATTCTTGACTCTCAAGTGCGGGAGCAGATGTTCTATTTGGGTGGTCAGCTAAACATAAAGCCCCAAGTGTTTAGACCCCAAGCATGCTTGGAACTCATTTTTGTTCCCATTGAAGGGATGAAAGGCTAGTCATCCTTGCCCAGTAGCGATTTTCCAATCCAGTGGCCTTTAACGGCTCGCTCTCCTATTTGGTATTTTCTTAAATAATAAAAAAAAATAATTCTTTACAATTTTTTGCTCAGGTGAAAATATATAATAAAAATAAAACCGTGCGTTATTATTGGGACAAACTGCAGCTGAGAAGAAAATATCCAAAACAGATAGTGTGTTCTTAAAGGCCTCTGGATTGTAAATTAACTGCCCGTTACGAGGAAAGAGCCCCGAACTTATATCACAGAAGCTCGAAGCACAACCACTCAATCATCGAAAGCCAGATATTATGTTTAACCCCTTGGGGACGGGTGATTCAGAAAAGCATTTGTACAAAATCAGAATCAAGTTGCAATTAAATAAAAAGCGGTAACTTAAATGTAGTCGTTACTAATTTGACAGACTTACTTTGCTTTTATTTTAATTATTGTTAGTTTGATCATATATATAATCAATGTTTATTCAAAGTATAACTAAATAGTTTTATTTCGAACAAAGTAATGGTGAATTAAATAAATCGAAAAATTATAACTCCGCCCACAAATAAACTGCTAAAGAAATACTTTGATTACCAGTTTTATCTTCTTACCCTGATTGATACGGTTTTTTGCTGTCACGTATTTGTGACAGTCGGCGCGAAAGGGTTAAGAGAGGAAATGAAACAAAAATATAATATTCATGGCTTTCAGTACCTAATAGAAAGAGAAAGGGCCGGGATAACCAGGTTGGTTGGGAGCTGAACTCACGTTCTAAAAAACGGGATTTCGAATCCAGCCGGCCGAAGACTCCCCATGCCGTAAATGGTGACTGGTGCACGTTAAATCTGTCGGGTCACTTAGTCTTCCATGTTCTCATCACAAACCATACCTCTGGGTATATTGGATTAAACATATATCGCTCTCTGGTTCGATCAAAATTGCGATCTGTGGATGAATGAATAGATGTATGAATGGTTCCGCCCTATAAACGGGTGTTACGTATAAGTGTGACAGAAGTCGAATTCTTGGCAATAGATGGCGCCATTGAAAAACAAGAACAATCACTCCCCCAGTGCCTTAATGTCCCACGACAACAACAATAGAAAGAAAAAAGTGCTGGTTTCACAATGATATTACCAGTTCATAAACTGATTTGCTTATATTAAAAATTGTTTGTGCGTTATTTTCTTCTTTCTCTAAAAAAAGTTTACAAAACTCTTTTCAAGCATTTGGAAAACTAAGCTAACTATTTTCGTTGAAGGTTTCAATTTCCTCAGTCTTTATGCTAATCTGAAAGTTGTCTTTGTCATGACAGAAAGCACAGAATATATTCCCCACTAGAATTCATAAAATATTTGCTGTAATTCGCTCTTAGCAGAAACAAGCGCTTGATAACCAAACTAAAAGAGAGAGTAAAATATTTTGATATAGCGCCCAATTCTTCCGGCTTTTCGGGAGAATTTATTTTCATATTTTTGAATTTATTTCTCTTCATAGTCGAGAATTGTTGAGGCTTATTTATTGGTTGCTTGGAGCCTTAACCTCTATGATTTCTTTATGATTAATATATTATAGTAGACTAAATAATCTTATTTCAGAAAAAATAAAAAAAAATAAGGAAACGATTGAGGTATTTTTCTGGACAAAAAGAATCATCGTTTTAAAAGGACTCTGGATACATAATGGGTTGCAAAAATTTTTTTTAACAAGAATCTAAAAGCATGCAAAGCTTCAAGGACCCAGGGCGAATTTTTAGGCGCCAGAATGTTATGTACGTGAAAGTAGCATAACATGTTTTTAATTTTATATCAAATTTTTCTTACATATTGGGTGCCACCAGCAAATACGCTGCAGCAACCAGCCATCACCTGGACATCTGGTATAAAGTTTTTTTTCTTCTTTTTTACAAAAATGTAATAAAAATCTAAGTTGCCTCTTTACAGTTTTTAAATATTAACTGTAAAAAATTCTAGATCAAATTACTGTAAAAAGTACTGGCACCCGGAGTGCAGCTTCTGTAAAATCCATTTTAATGTAAAATTTATTTATGCAGTGTCACTGAATCTTCACGTGAAAATCGGTATAAAAATTACGTATCGTAGTTTTTGTACCGTAGAATTTAATTACTGTGGTTCAGTGATCTCACAGTAAACACCACTGTAAAAATTACGGTTTATCAAATTTTTTTTCGCAAAATCTGACGGTGAAAAGCACTGGCACTCTGATTGCCGATACTTTTTAGAGTGCATTACTGGAAACTAAGCAGAATGTTTAATGAATTTTTCTTAATATTTGATTTTTATTCTCATTTTATTTCTAAAATGTTGCACCCCATAGAAAAAAGAAATTTTTTTAGTTTTTTTATGTTTTATTCAGAAAAAATTCAAAAGTTTTAATCAATCTCTCTGAATCAGGTTCAGACAATAAATCAAGAAATTTAAATAAAAAAGTTATTTAGTTAGGTAGAATATGAGAAAAATTGGGAAATAGTTAGATAAATTTCTTTTTTAGTCTTATATGTTTATTTGCAAAACCCTTAATCCTAAAAGAAAGTCTTTGACTCATTCATAAATACATAAGGATGCCATTTTTAATTTAAAATTTTGCAAACATATTTTATAATAATAGCTTAAATGAAGAGTTTCTTAAAAAATGTATAGCAATAAAATTTAAAAAATATTTTTCTTTAATAATGTTGCTTTTTAAAAATGTTACTTTTTTATACTTAGCTCATTGATTTTTATGGAATGTATTTTGTTCTTTTTTTCTAAAATGCATATTATTTAATACTGGTGTAGCTTTCTTATGCAATGATTATAATGATGACAAAGCAAATGATTTACGACACGTACTAATCTCTTAATAAATATTTCAATACACATGCTTAAAGTCTTGTAGTCTCAATTGTCAAAATCTATTCTGAATGCAGAAAAGCAAGGTATTCCCATATCGAATTATGGAAGTTGCATTAAAATTTTAATTCCACATGCCCAGAGGTTATAAAATGTAGAGAAATAGGGATTTCTAATTTTAGGAAATCTCACGCTAGATTCATTGTGACGGAATTACCCTTGGGTATCTGGGTTCAGTTCTTTTCAGACTTCAACTCATGTCTTATTTGACTTATTCTCTAGCCTTTGGCTCAAAAATGAATTTTATGATCTTTTATTCAACTTTTCCCTAAAGATTGGACAATAAGTTTAGTGATAAAGCAAAATAGTTTTACTTAATTTTTTATTTGTAAATAAATTTATTGTTAGTTTACACAAATATTGTTCATGCAATATCTGGATTGTTCTTGTTTTGTAATTTTTTCTTGATCTTCTTAGAACATTTGTATTAAAATCTCATTTTGCAAAAAAATCAATGAGAATAATGTAAGGAAAAAATCATAATTTTTTTCTTCTTTTTTTCACGAGAAGAGCTGCTCGCTAATACTGTTTTTGTTAAAGTTTTTGAGGAATGGTGGCAAATACTTTGATTTTGCTTATTTCCGGATAGGATTGCAAAAACGTAAAATTTTGTAGTAATGTGAAATGTGCCATTATGAAACGGTAGTATGGCATTTGTTCATAAGATATCTGCTACTTTCAGGAGTGGTGGCAAAGAGTTAAGATTTTGCGAAAGTTTTTCAAGAATGGTTAGTATAGTGTTTGCTTTAACCAATTCCGAATATTTGTAGTGATGTAAAAATTCCACTATAAAAAATTGGAAAAGTGTATAGTAGCAGCTTTGAAATAGAATTAATTTTTGGCTTTTACTTTAATTTATAGTTTCTCCGTCACATAATTTCAGATAAAAATACAGTTATTTTTGTTATCTGTACATTACGGTGAACATTGCATGTCTTCTTTTTCTAATTATAAATTTCAAGAATAAAATGAATGAGTTCAAGAATTTTCTTTTTCCTAAAAAAAATAGTTGGCTCTTAATGAGTTAATTTGTGAACTCCACTGGCTGAAAATATGAAATAGCTCCACTTTCTCGTTCATACATGCCATTTCTAGCAGAATACTAGTACACCACTGGTTTATTTCTCTTTTCGGACACTAGAAATCAGACAAGAGAAGAAAAATACACTCTATAAACTTTAATGTACTGTATCCGCAACTCTAGTACTTGAATACGCAACCTAGCGCTGAATCAATCAACGCCTTACATAATGTAAAAATTTCTCCTTTAATAAACAACGGCGCATGCGCGAACAGGCAAATGATGCGCTTTATTTAACAGATAGCAGCGTCACCTGTAGACCATTCTAGTAGTAAAAAGGAACAAAAGTAACGTTCCGAAAGCTAATGCTGCAAACAATATATGTATTGAAATCAATGAATCTTTCACAATTGCATATTTGTCATTATATTACTCTCAGAAAATACAGCAATCTGCAAATTGTTTGATGTAAATTACTATAATTACTACTTATTACTGTTTGATGTATTATGTTATAAATTAGGATTTATTTCGAATAAAATTTGAATGATATATGTAAAAACGTTCGCAGTACATTATCTCAAAATAGAGTTAAAGTAAGAAATGTCAGCAAATCGCTATTTAATATGCTTTTTAAATCTGCAAATATTTTATAAACAACTCACTTTTAATGAAAAGATAAGAAGTTGGCATTTTTGAAAAAAGATCTTGGATATTTACTATAAAAATATCTTAATATTGTGGAGTTTTTTTCTCTTCTCATCAAAATCTAATATCAACAGATAAAGCACTACTTTCAAATTAAAAAAAAGTATATGCCATTTATTTTTCAGAGGACTATAAGTTTTTAACTTTTTTTTATGTAAGAGTCCCATAAATTTTCAGAACCATGTGATAAATATTTTCAGTGGACTGGCAAGTTGCCAGATTTTCTTCAGTACTACTTTTTACTATGAAATGCATTCAAAGATAACTTACGATTAGATTTAATGAAAAACAATGTGATATTGGCCTACCAGGAAACAGAAAATAAAATTAGTTGTACTAATAAGAAAAACAATTGCAACTTACCTTGCCGCATGATTTGGAATGTATTTAGTAATTATTATAACATTATATACATTATTTTATTTTTGGTCTTAGAGTTTCACCTTTTTGTATCTAGCGTTTTGTATCTAAGAAAGTTTCCTTTCACAAAAAAGCAAAAAAAAAAAAAAAATAGTTTACAATTATAATTCATTTTACTCAGAAAAATTAGATCAGTCTACTATAATATACAAGGGCTGCCAAATACTACGCTTTTTGTAGAATATTTTATTCAGTGGTAGTTACTTAGAAACTAAATCGTGTTGGTAATTTTGCCACCATTTTAAAAAAAGGGCTTTTAACTTTCTTCGCTTTGTAAAAAAATTTCTTTTAGTGTAGCTAATTTTATGTTTTAATGAGTGATATTTTGTTTAGTAAATTCGATCTAGTCCCGCAGTGGACTGATCGTTAAGACCAGGGCTAAAGAGAATACAAGGGCTAGTTCACTCCGCTCTTAGAGCTGAAGCTACGATTTCCCTCCTCATGACGTCACTGTGTCTACAGATCTCGGAGATCGCAAGCAAAGATATGATAACTTTGCATCTTTCTCTTGTAAAAATAAGTTAGACTTTTTCTGGTTATTAGCCTTCAAACTTTACGTAATTAACACATTATTTCCGTTCATAAACATAGTTCAAAAAAAAACTTTCTTGGTTATTATATTAAAAAAATACCATTTTAAACTTATAAAAATGTTTTGCTAGTTGGTGAAAATGACACGATAAATACTTTATTTCAAAAAGTTCAGTTTTAACTTCAACTATTAAGAAAAATGAAGGCATATATCGACACTTTTTTTATCTACATATTCTTTTATAAGGATAAGTTAAGTTAAATTTAGAATCCCTGATTTTAAAATATGTCGTTCATAGCAATTTGTTCATACTTAATCATTAGGAAACATCAACCTTAAACGCTAATTACTGAAACAAAATAATAATTTAGGTTCATAATGACATCAGAAATTTTACAATTGTTTATGGACACTTAAATTTACGATGATATAATATATAGATATTTAAATTGAAGAGAATATAATTTTTAAAAAAATCATAAATATTTAGAATAACTACATTAAAAAATATGTTATGAAATTAGGAGAATTTCAACTATATATTATATATTTTATTTATACTTTTTACTTACATTTTAATTTTCTTTGACTTTATCTATTTTTTTAATTCTTTTCACCTGCCTTTCTTTATGAAGTAGCGAGGCGGTTTCTATTTAGATAATGAATTTTTATAAAAGTTCTTTACGACAGAATAAACGTATTGCGGTTTTATATTAACTGTGTCATTTCGGAATCCATTCGTTACATAGTTGTTCATTTACTTTAGGGAACACGCGAAAAATTATACTTTTTCCTTTTGTTTTTATATCAGAATTTTTGCAAGTTGCAATCGCGCAAACTGACATTTCGATAATAGTTTTAAATTCTTGTAAATTCACTGCAAAAACTGAGGAAAGTCATTATAGAAAATAACAAATGTCTTAGAATATCTCGCAAAAAGAAATGATCCAATATTAGTTAGAGCTAGTAAGGCCAAACGCTCCGTTCTTGAAGTAAAAGTGCGAGCTTTGCGCCAAAGTGACGTCACTAGAGTGACGTCGGAGGATCGGCGCGGCAAGAGATACTTCAAAGGAGTGAACCAGCCCTTCTATTCTCTTTAGCCCTGGTTAAGACACGGTTCCCAGCAGATCACCGAAGTCAAGCATCACTGGCTACGGTCAGTGTGCGAGTGGGTGACCACTTGGATCAGTCTGCGTAGGGGCCGAGGGTGTGCGGTATTGGTCCTCGTTAAACTGTGCTACCGTAAAGTGCTCGACTTCGCGCGCAGGTCGTCGGGCTACCGAAGCGGGGGTGCCATCCCCTCCGCAGAGGATCAAAATTGTGATGGCATGATCCGGATCATCCTCCGGGATGTTTCCCAGACCGTCGCCAATAGCTCATGGTGCAGCTCTAGTGCGACGTAAATTAGCAACAACAACAACAACAAATTCGATCTAAAATTATTGTACACACCAGTGTTTAAACATTAAATAATGCTAAGGTTTAAGTTTGCCACTTTTTTTACGAAACCATTTTATTTCAATTCTCTCGTGGTGAACCTTTTACAGGGCTCTTATGCACCAGAAAAAAATTATTTTTCATGGCATACATACATTTGCAAGCTTGTGTACTCAATTAAGGCTTATAAACCTTGTTAAGTAGGACAGATAGCTCAATACAGAGAAGAAGATCACAAAGGCGGGACTCGAACCCGCTACCTCACCCTTAACAGAGCGTTTGGTGGGCGAAGACCAAGAGGGTCCCGAAAATTTTATATAAAGTGACATTTTATATAAATTCTTGATTTTTCTTGTAGTGGTGTGAAAAATAACTTTAAATCAATTTTACAAAACACCAAATATTACATTAAGACATATACTTAAGAAGCACTAGATGAAATTTTCCCAAAGCGGAGGAAGTTGGCAGCTCTGAGTATATTATTAATATAAATATTTATACTTGGATTAAAAGTCAGAGGCCTCAATGGCCGAGCGGTATCGCCCACTAAACGCTCTGTTAAGCTTGGGAGGCGGGTTCGAATCCCGTTCGAACCCTGGATGTATTCTTTGTGATGTCTTTCTCTGTTTTGTGCTATCCGTCCTTCTACTTGACAAAGGTTTATAAGTCTCAATTGAGCACACAAGCCTGCAAGTGCATGCTATACCAATAAAGCAATTGGAAATCAGAGCATTTTTTTTAATTCAAAGCGGTCTGTAAAAAAACGAAATATGCACTTGGAGCAGCACTGCCATGGGTGACTAAAAAGGGGCAGTTGTGATTGAATAATTATAGAAATGCATAGTTGCATACCATTTAGAATGACTAAAGCTACAAATTACTAATTTACAACATAAAGAAATTTTGCTTATTTGCTTATTATTAGGGAAATTAGTCTAAAAACTGCCCTCTACTATATATTTTTTTTCAGAAGTTCATTGCGCTTTTTAAACATTTTTGTCATAAATTTTAAGAATAGAAACTTCTTTTTTTTTGCTTATTAAAACTTATTTCAATTGTCAACTGACTAGGCTGGTTATTAACGATTGAAAATTCAAATACTTCTTGTTTCCTCTAACCTTTCGTTTCATTCTATTGATACAAAACTGATTAAGAAAAATATTTAAAATTGTTCAATGCAAACTATAATAATACTGTTAGCCCAAAAGTAAATCTATTTTAGTTTACTGTTGAAAAATATTAATCTTTCTTCTTATCTCATTTAAAAAACGTAAATTGAGAAAAGAAAAACTCCTTCGAAAGTTTAAAATGTATGCATTAATTAATTCTTAATAACAAGAGAACAATAATTAAAATCTTAATTGAAAAATCATTAGTCGTTAAAGGAAACAAAGAGGTAATATGTAGCTTCTTCAAATCAAAAAATACGATTTCGAAAAGGAAAATGAATCTTCTTGACAAAGAAATTGAATGAAATTTCTTTCTCTTTGATTGTTTTGTTTGAGTACAATAGTTGACAATAAATATTTTTATCTGTATTTAATTCTTTGATTTTAAGAAACTGACATTTATAGCATTGTAAGAAAACAAATTTGAGGAAATCTTTAGACCTTGTAATTATTTTATTTTTTCCTGTTTTTTGGAAGGGATTCTTCCCTAGTAGCAAAACTTAAACTTAAAATATTTTTAGTTTAGAAAGTTAAAGTTAAACAATATTGACCATCATGATATATAAATAATACAAACGCTAAATGTAATACACTACTTATTTTTTATTTCCGTACTACTTTAAAAAAAATGGGAAAGCAGAAATTGTGGGTATGCATGTATGGTTTTACCATATTTTCTAACGAGCTTTGAACAGTTAAACCCAAACCTGAGCTTACGACTGTCAGAGTTAAAATCCGAAGCCTTGTAATTTTGAACACACCTTGAAGACAAAAGAACTCCTGAAACATTAGGGTAAACTAGCCTGCGAGAAGGACTTTTCCATGGAACTAACCTGCATTTGCGTTACATGGAGAGGAAAAACACGAGAACCTCCCTCGGTTAATTCGACGGTAAGAGGATTTTTACTGAGGATGGGCTACGTTCATGTGTGGATTTATTTTATTTTATTGTTGTAAGTGGCATTGAGCAGTCAACCTAATTCAGAGTTTACATCTATCAGTGTTAAACTCCTTCGCTTTGTAATTTGAATCCAATACAGAACACAAGGGAATATCTGTTTTAAATATTCAGAGAAATGTACCTTCACGGAGGACTGTTTAATGGAACTAACCTGCATGTGCGTTACATGAGAGGAAAGTCACGAAAATCTCCAATGATTTGCTTGACGATATGGGGAATCTAACCTTTGATCCATTTGCCATTGAAGATATTTTACGTCGCCACTGTGGTTCATTGCGCTCCTGGTGCGGATTTCGTACTTACCAGCCATTGCTGCTGAGATTCAAACCCGGGTTACCACATTCGAAGGTAAGGGCTCTATCTTCTGAGCCACCACGACTCATTGCATGCATGGTTAGAGAAAGCAAGATTTACAAAATTGATAAACAACAAAAGTGATTCATTTGTCTAAACTAGTCCCATGTCGACGTTGACACTAGCCCCCTCTACCCTATATATTTTTCAGTCAAAAATATTTTGCCAATTTACTTATAGGGCAAAGAAAATTCTGCTACATTTTGTTTGTTTAAGGTACATAAAAACATAGAAAATGACTCTTATCAATGTCAGTATAATAATAATTAAATGTAGTTTACAACATTACTTTTTGTTACTGTTTCAAACTGATTTTCTTTAATCTTATTTAAGCAAATGTAGTATTTTTAAGAATTTTGTTCATGAGATATTTCAAAAAACATGCAGCATTTACGAAAAAAGTAATTAGTACTGTTTACAATAAATTTAAAGTATTTTCAGTTCCAAATTATACTAAAAGCAGTTTTACTGCCTAAAATATAACACTGACGACTTTCTAATCCATACGATAGAAATTAAGCAAAATAAAAATGGGAAGATTTTATTCAAAATCCCATTACAAAAATGAAGCTATTTTCCGTCAAACGATCTCCTGAATGATCGGAATTTAAAACATTTTTTCTTTGAAAAGAAGAGTTAAAAGTCAGACTGCAAGATTTGCGTGATATTATCTGACATATCTAAGAAGATAAAAAGGGCTATTTCGAAAATGTCTTTTTCATAATTTTAATGTAAAAATATGGTTTTTAATAAAGAACTTAGTTTGAGAACATTATTGCTTGTTTTTAACTGTGATAATTCTGCATTTTGTTTTAATAATTCGACTAATAAAATATGCAATTACTCAAAGCCGTTGAAAAATATTTTTCCTTAAAAATCATGTTACTTCTTTATCTATAACTTTTGAAACTATTTTCTGTGAATTATAGTTATGCATTCAGAAAACATTTTTTTCCACACACTTAGTGGTATCGTATTAAAGTCATTAAAGAGCACATGTAAAATGCTAAATTATCATGTTTAAAGCATAACTTCTCCATTTATGTGAAAAAATACAGTTACAAGTTTTTAAAAGAATGTCATAAATTTATGATTGTGTATACATTTGAAAATGATACTAATATCCTAATAAATTCTAATAAAAGGAAAATACCTAAAAACCTTAAAAAAATGCGAGTAAAGCACAAATGAAATTACGTACTATATATTCAGTTACGTGAACAAGTGTCTAAACACCAAATGATGGGATTAGTGTCTAAACACTAAATGATGGAGACAAACAATAGGAAGGAGGTGTGATGGTATTTAGTGTAACCCCAAGGTGCAATAGAATAAATTAAAATAGATTTCCAAGTATTGGGAAACATACGAATACTAGAAAGATCATTAACTGAATTATTAGAGTTTTTTCAAAATATAGAATGATTCCCGAAAATCAAGTTCGGTAAGTGAAGAGCAGTGTTAAATGATTATATCAGAGGAAAACTCAAACATGTGATTTGAATTCCAACTACGCAGAGCTATAGAAGATTGGTTAATGTCCCGAATTTGGACATATCTTTCCTGATCCTTAAGTTGAAGTTTAAGGGCACGTTTAGATTGTACAATTTACGCAGAGCCATATAGATACGAAATTTGATAAGTACCCCAGCTGTTAATAACAGCAATAGGGTCATTAGGGTTAATGAAATTTAGTTTAGTTACTGGTAGAAAATCGACTTTAAACTCAAATGTATTAAAAATCATAGCAATTTGGGAACTGATTTTCGTATAATAAGACAAAACAATCAAATTCTTAATGTTCGAATTAGAGAGTTTGGTGGATTGGGAGATTAATTTTCGATAGGTGGAATCAATTATATTAGAATAAAAACCACTGTCTACAGCTATAGCCTAAAAGTATAGGAGCACTTCGTTGAAGAGAAAACTTACATTTTAAGAACATTTCGTTACCAAATCTTTCTGTACAACTGAATGCAGTATAGTAAACCACCATATTTTAAAACTTTTGACTTTAAAATTCCCGAATTGGCTTATTTTCCATTGAAATAACAAGTAGAAACAGAAGGTAGAAAATATTTTCCTTCCTGTCACATGGTTTCATTCTGAGGAAAAAATTATCATGATGTGAGCGCTCAATTTACATTTCGTCTCTGTCATTGTTCCAAACCCAAAATGCAATTTGAAAAGCATAGATGAGAAAATGGATGCTCATTTCTTGAGTTGTTGCCCTACTGGATCTCTTTGCTGGAAATGTTGAATCTCTTTGGTAGAAACATTGGGAGGTTAGTTAAATTAGGAGGTTAGGAAGGAAAATTAGATTCTATGGACTATACTGTTGATTGATTTCATTTTATTCCTTCAATATTATTTTGTAGTTGTTTTTCCTCTGTTTCGTCTACAATTGCCTACAAAATCTGCCGTTAGAAATTAACAAGCTATTTATTAATATATAATCAGTAATGGACCAACAAAAAACAGTAACCAATAAAAAAATATTATAAGGATCCCCTTTCTTTAGCTTTTCACATTTTCCAGCATCCCCAGCTACACTAGAAAATCAATTAAAAAATTAGTTTTTCATATTCTGTATATAAAAAACCACATATATATAGTTCTTAATCTGTAATTCGACCAGAGGTTTCAAGAACGTATAATTTCCAGAGTATATATTTAGTAAGTTAAAGAAATTAACACTAAAACAATTTAATTTTTTTATTGAAAAAAGTTCTCAAATAGTTCCCTTGATAATCTGATTTCTTTCAAAATTCCAAAAGTACATTACAAAACCGCAATTTAAAAAAGGAAAAGGAAAAACTTAAAGAGCAAAATAAATAAAGAAAGAAGTGATAAAAAAAAATTCTTTTATTATATGGAATCTCTCAGGCTCGTAACTTTAGAAAGGTTTATCCAAAAAAAGGAGAAGAAAGAAAAGGCACCTTTAAAAGGAGATAAAAAATATTTGGGAAAAAATATTTAAGTTTCCGTAATACTCTCAATAAGAAATAGTTATAACATTTCATTCGGAAATAATTTCAGTTTCAAAAGGCTATTTAGTTAGCATAACTTTCAAAAATGTTCCCACGGGCGATATAAAACAAACATAATCGCATATTTTATTTTCACACTTTGTTGTGACTTTAGAGATTTTAAACACCCAGGGAGCAAAAAAATAAAATAAATTGTTATCATCACATCCGGTTCGCCTTGAAACCGGAAATTCTTTTTGCAGCGTCATCAACTACACTAGAAAATCGATAAGAAAAAATATAGTTTTTCAACGTCTGTAAAGTTTTTATCTTTGACCGGAGTTTTTAAGAACGTGTAATTTCCAAAGGGCGTGTCATTTAGAAGAAGGAAAAAATTCTCTTTATGCTTCGTTTAGTTCAAAAGATACTTCCTTTTTTGGATCTGTTATAATTTTTTTTTCACAATTGCTTCCCCTGAAAGATATTTTGAATAAAAACCTGGCGTTTCCATTAATATTTAGAAAACATCCTCGAAGAAATTGGAAGATATGTTTTTTTTATGAAACGTGTTACGTGAGCCGAGTTAATTTCTTTCTTCCTTTTTTTTCATAAACTTTTCTTTGGTAATCAACAGTCCTACATTGTAATTTCAGATTGAAAAGTAGTGATTTTATTTGTGAAATGTAGTTTGTATACTTTTTACATTTTTAATAACTTTTCAACTTGAATAAAAAAACTTTTTATTAACTTATTTTTACTTCATTGGTTTTAAAAAGTGCGTCCTAAAATTCTAGTAATATTAAATTTTTTTGATATGGATGCAAATGTTGCAGATTTGTTTCCAATAAAATTAAAATAAAATAAATCGATAAATAAATTTAAAAAAAAAACAAGACAGTGGCAAAGTCGAACGTTCAGCTATATAAAAATGGAGCACCACACAAAAGGACAATGTGTTTCTTTGCTGAGCATTTTGTGTAATTCCCTTATCTAATATGCAAATTAATAGGTTTTTATTTATTTATTTTGAAGACTAAGGTTCATGTCAACAAGCTCATAACCACGTACTCCTTGAATGAGGGAAGTGAGCACTGTATCAAAGAAATTCAGCTACTCGTCATAATTCATTAAAAAAAACTATGTCGTATTCTTCATGATTCATTAAAAAAAACTACGATGTATTCTTCTTGATTCATTAAAAAACCATGATTCTTCACTATTTATTAAGAAAAGTAACTAAAACTATTTATTTAAATGACTGTGTTTTCTGAGTTTCGGGACGCATCGGGCTTAGATTATTAATTATTCTAAGAAGTAATAAATTTTAAAATTTTTAAAAATAATTCTATATTATATTGCTTGTACTTGCGCTTCTTAATTTCCTCAGTCCTGGAGGAAAAGTAAAATATAGTTGCAAGTTATAGTGCAACACACAGTACACACAGTGTCAGCAAAAAGTATTCAGTTTAGGCAAAAAAACTAACTGAACACTTGATTTTGTTTTGAATTTCCACATTTTTGTTCAATAACTTAAAACTATCAAAATGATTTTGTGTTTGAATTCTAGGACACACTGGGTTTGTAATATTTACTGTTCTATTAAATAATAAATATTATAATTAAAAAAGAAAATACTTAGTGTTTTTTAGCGAATTTGGAATTCTTTTTTTTCCACAATCCTGAAGGAAAAGTTAGGAATAGTTTCAAGTTACAGCGAAAGTATAAAAAAAGAGTTTTTTCGCAATGGTTTTGTGTACTCAATGTCAGCAAAAATTATCCAGTTTAGGCAAGCTAGTTAACTAAACAATTGATTTTGTTTTGAATTTCCACATTTTTGTTCATTTATTTAAAACTGTCAAAATTATTTCGTGTTTGAATTTTAGAGCACACATGGTTTGTATATATATATATATATATATATATATATATATATATATATATCTTTTAAGAAAAAATACTGACTCCTATCGAATTTGCAAATTTTCGTTTCCACAATTCTAGAGGAAAAGAAAAGAATAGTTTGCAAGTTATAGCGGAAGAAAACAAAGTTGTTCAATGTTTTTGTGTCCACCCACTGTCAGCAAAAAGTATTTAACTTAATCAAAATAACCAGCTTAGCAGCAGGTTTTGTTCTAAATATCTGCTTTTTTGTAGATAGCGGCTAGTGGCTTTATATTTCAGAATATCGCAGTAATTTTTGTTATATGTTTTAAAGTTAAAAAAAATAAACACCGCTTTGTTAAATGAGGTTTTATCCGTTAAATAGTTTTTTTACCAAATAAATAATTGATAAAGTTAGGTTATATAATTTACAATATATCTAAATATAAAACTTTATTTTGATACATAAAACATCATATCATTGAATATAGAAATTATAATAACGTTAGTTGACCTGTTAAATTCCACACTAACACATTAAAAGAATTTATTTTCTAACATGAATTCCCAGCACAAAGTAGATTAATGATTGAAAGTTTTAATATTAGGTGTTCAAGTTGAATTTGAGAAACATTTAAGGCTTTTCACGATTCCGTCAAATTCTAAGGTATAATTAGATGCAAGAATTAAGATGAAACGGTGGTAAATTAATTACTCATTAATGTTTAGAAAATGTGTTTTGCTTGAATCATCTCTAAATTTAATTTGTTGCGTTAATTAATAAACATTGTTTTAAAAGTAACAAACAAGATTTTAACTTTTGATGTCTTATTGATTTTTACTTTATGGCAGAATACCGAATTTTTTTTCTAGTTATGGGCAATTTATATGGCATGCATTTTTAATAAAATCTAATATAAAACAGTTATCAAATTTCAGTTGTTATATAAATTAATAAATAACAGGTGAAAAAAATAGCCGTGAGCCTGACATTGTTTTTAAATTCAACGAAGCGATTCTGTAATGTATGTAGCATAACTGCTAATATTGTAAAATGAATTGAACAGAATTTCTCAGTTCATCTTAATTACTAAAATTTTCATACAAAATAAAACAATGCGTCTTTTCTTGTATAGGAAATAGTGAAAATTCTCAAGTATTATTTTTATTGATTTATGTCGCCATTACTTCTAGCTTTGTCTCAGATAGAGAACCTTAAATGTTCATGCTTATTACTTGGCAATAGAAACGAATCGACATTTAATTATTGCTTATGCACATCTGTTACCACTTGTGTAATGATATTGATCCAATGTTTGGTGTCATAAGCACATTCTTGTCCTTTTGCGAGAAAATAATGGAAAATTGTGCTTAATTTTATAAGCTCCGAAAGCATCACGGCTTCCTATTTTTTCGTTTCGCCAATGACCTATTATTGGGGTTATTTGAAGCATATTTTATTCGAATTAATGTTATTAGATAACACCTGTTATTATTGTTATAACGACGGATATTAGATTTAGAAGTTCATAGTTATGTTTCATAATATAAAAATTTCATTTGCTTCCCCACGTTACCGACGTGTGTTCCTCACCATTTCTACACAGGAAATGCATTTTGCCTCGATTTGCCTCTCTCAGCCACAGTGATTTTTCTAGTTACATCTTTTCAGCATATTTTTAATTTTCTGCTTCAATCTTGACTACAACACTTTGTTTAATTTTGTTTTTCATCTTTATTTTCCCTTTTCTGTTCGCAAATTTACGTTTTCTATTTTAAGTATCTTTTTACTTTCTATACTGACGTCTGGAAGTCTTAAAATTGGGCGCCTTTTTTGATCCCTCAACAATTTTTGACTTTGATTACTATCTTTATATTTTTGAAGTATTCATAATATCAAGCATATTTTCCCACTTAAGTTTTTTGGGATTATTCATATTTAATTATTCGAAGTATTCATAATCAAAAAATATTCCCAATCATTCCTATCAGTTTTCATAATTCAAGAGTCAAAAATCAATAATTTAAAGAAATTGATGCATAAAAACCTTCAACATAAATCAGAAACAGAGGAGCATATAAGAAATACACAATACACAGTCTTATACATTAATGATAAGTCATTCTTTAAAAAAGTTTTAATCTTGATTTTCTCAATTTTTGAAATTGCAAATAATAAAGTAAATGATTGCATTTATAAAAAGTGGTTAATGTCAGCTTTAAAAGGATAATTTTTACAACTAATTACTATAAAATAGTTTCGTAAACATTAAAAAATGTAACACTAACTCAAAATTGCGTATTTAAAATTTGCATCCACTATAAATAAGTTTTTTAAAAAAATAAAAAATAGACATATTTTAGCAATGAAAAACATAATTTTAAAAGAAATAAATCTACTTAAATGTTATGTCATAAAATATATATATATATATATATATAATTTTTTATTTTAGAAAAACATATGAGATTTCTATCAATTCTATTAATCCAATTTATGCACATTAAGTATTCTTTAAACAAATATTTTGTAAATTGTATTTTCTATCGACATTCAAATAAAAATATATTTAGTGATGCTCTTATAAAAAGTAATAAAAAGGAATTGAGATATAAGTTAATAGCCGGTAGGTAGGCAGGTATTTTATTTATCTAGCACTAGAGCTGCGCAATGGGATAGTGGTGATAGTCTGGGAAACATCCCAAAGCATGATTCGAAGACATATACCATCACAATTTTTGTGAAACCACATCCTCAATTTAGACATACATCTGGAGGGGAAAGAAATTCTCTCCAGATCCCTGTATCCATAGTACTGCTCAGCGACTGAACGCAGGGCTTTCGATATAGCATATTTTACGAGAATTATAGCATATTTACGTATATCGTATGTACTTGGTGGGTTTTAGCGAAATCGTGGATCGAACCCCGGATTGGAGTACAATTCTCTAACCAATGGACTACTGGTACGATTCTCAAATATAAAACTGGGCTACTTACTGGTAGAGAATCGTACCTCTGGGCACGATTCTCTCTCACTGTTGGAGTAAATAGTTGAAGTAGAAGGCGTCAACAAACATTGTTGGTATAAATCTGACAATTACATTTTAAAAATTTTTTGAGCCTGAATTTAAACACGTTTTCAGTACATTACTTTCACTGCCATGATTCTTTTCATTTATTTATAAATTTTTTGCGTGTTTGTTTATGGACAACACATACTTTCATACACATTGGAATCAAATTAATAACTTTATTCCATAGAAATTTCGCATAAAAAACAAGCAAATTTTTAGTAATGTACTCGTACTAATTCTTTCAAACCAGAGTTATTTTGTTAAGTTTCGATAATGTTTTTGCGCGATAACTACAATTCGGTATTGTGTTCTGGTGTGCATTAGATTTGTAACGGTTTCATATTTTTCAATTATAATTAAATCATATAAACCTGACAATATAACAACTGCTTGAAGGAATTACTACGAATGTATTACTGAAAATGTGCTTATTTCAGGAATGCCACGAGCCAGTAAAGATATAAAAATTGTGAAAATGTATCAAAATTAACAGCTTTTTAGGGTATAGTTGGAAACGAATGATAGAATAATAAATATTGTTTCTTGCAGACGATTTTCTTTCTCAGCAAAACAAAAGTAGAACTCTGTATCTCGAATTTGATTTGTTAAGGGCATGCCAGCATATGACGCGCCATTTTTAGAGGTCCAACCAAATCCAAAGCTCTTGTTACGTCATATCGTTTCTTTATTCAATAACGATCCATTCGTGATCCGACAGATTTAACGTGCACCAATCACCATTTACTACACAGAGTCTTTGGTCTGCGCGAAACGAACTCACGACCTCTTGGACATTGGCCCAACGCCTTACTAACCAGGCTATTTCGGCCTCAAAATTAAAAAATAGTTTTACAGTCCAATTGGTGAGTAAATTGGAAAAAAATAAGAATCTTTATTTTTTATTAGTCTTACATTCGCAGAAACTATTTTCCTCGCAATTTTTTTTTTCGAATTTTACTGCATCAAAATACCATTTCTTAAATCGTTGCAAAATGTCGACTTGTATATCTTTATCCATTCATGCATTAAATATGCTTTAAAATTTAAAACACGAAGGAGATAAACGTAAAATAAAAATAACTGGAATAAAAATGAGAATTTCATGCTGAAATAATTTGAGTTTATTTATCTTGTTATATTTTAAAAGCTTTTTATCACTTGATGGAATAAGATAAACTATTTTTTCCATTATTGCATTACTATTTTTCGAGCCATGTCCTCTCTTTCACACAAGATTTTGTCGAATGTTTTCAACTCGCTAAAAATACTTCAACGCATGGAAACATATCGAAAAGAAAATTGTGACAAAAGCTTAAAAATCAAGCATTAATACAAAAAAAAAATCATAATTCTGTTAAGCAAGGCGTGCAAGTAAAGCAGATTACATCTCAGGTACGCTGAAAATTCTTATAAAAAGTCACAATTAGATTATGAAAATTCTACATCTTAACGTCTTGCGTTTCTTGTAAGCTTTGCAGAAATGGTCGTCAAATCATTATAATTTTTTTTTAGTTTTTCGCTTCAACGTTTTCTTTGCTTGTGTTTTCTGAGAAATTTTTCGCCACTTTTTTATTTAGTATTCACTCTATAGTTTTTAGCTGTTTAAGAAGCCCACTTATTTGATGTGAAAAGCAAAGTACATTTTATATTTTTGATGTAGGGGTTTTTGATTAATGAATTTATATTGATTAGTTATGGATATATTTATAGCGTGGATAAAAACTTGGGGATTAATTATATGTTAGTTAAAGTTATGAATTAAATATTTATGCAAATCAGCACGTTTCGATAATAAATTAACCAGTAGAATATTCTTAGAAATATATGATAAAAAAATAGTAGATAATTGGAGATAATTTAAAAATTATGAGTACATTTAGTTAAATTATTGACTGAATGTTTTCATTCTATTTCCTCCTTCATTTGCTTTTTTTTATCAGTTTTCTGAAGAAAATATGTGAGAAAAACTCTTAAGTTTTTTTTTAATGATGGAACCTCTTTTTTTAAACACAATTGAAATGGTTGGGTCTGTTATGTGAGATAAAATTTGAGGTTCTTTTTTTATTGTAAAAATATTTTTTGAAACCTTTTTTGAAACATAATTAACTGAAATGGATGGATTTTTAAGGTGAGGTGAAATCAGTCAATTCTTTTTGAAGGGATCTTTTTTGAAACAAAACTGGGTTAGATCTCTTATGTGAGATAAAATGAGAATTTTTTTTTTTTTTTTTACTTGTTGTTGTTGAAGGGACTGTTTTTGAAACATAACTGGATTGAGCATAACTGTTCTTCCTAATACAAGATAAAATTTATAAAAAAACTAATAAAAGGGTAATGTTAAAAAGCAAAAAAGGTTTCATAAAGGAAAAAATCATCCGACTAATAAAAAGAACAAAATTTATGAATATTTTCACTGCTTTGTTATTTTCCATTTCTCATAGTGAAATGAAAAAAAAAAATTAAGGGAGATGGGGCATTACTTTGATAAAAAAAATTGATTCTTTTTTGGGAAAAAAATTTAATTTAATTACTAAGATCTTTTACGCAATATTTATTTAATGGAATATATGATTATTTTAATATTTGATAGTATGGTTTGAAATATTATTTCTAAGTTTCAAAGCACCTCCTTGTCCTATAGAGGACTGATTGTAAGACACGCTTCCCCAGTAGATCCCCGAAGGCAAGGAGTGAGTGGTTGGATGACTACTTTAATCCTCCTGCGAAGGTACCAAGGGTACGTGGTATCAATCCTAGTTAATCTATTCAGCGGTAAAGTGCTCTACTCCGATTGCAGATCGTTGGACTACCAAAGCAAGGGAGTCACCTTTCTGCCTACTCCATCTGCAAAATAATAAATAATAATAATTACTAACTTCTTGAATGCAATATTTACTTTTCTGAATAATAATTGTTCTTCAAAAAAAAAATTAAAATTTTCGTTTAATTTATGAAAATAAAAATCAACGGAAAAAGTAATCATTTTTTTAAAGTTAAATCAAAGTAATCCAATTTATACTTTTCATCAAAATAACTAAAGTAATTCCATAAAATAAATCAATTCATTAAAATTGAGTCAATTCGTCTTTTTTGCATCACTGGAACAAAATAGGTAGACCTGTTCATTAATCACTAGTTTTAAATAAACATTGCATTTAAAATGCTATTAATTACAAATTTTTAAAAAAGTTTTTCAATTATTAACGTCTTAAATGCATTATCTGGATATTTTCGATGCACATTGTTTTTCAATTAAATTATTTAAATTTTAATCAAATTTACTAAAATAAAAATCAATGGATAAAACTAATACATTTTTTTTGCATTCAGTCAAAATAATCCAATTGTTTTTTTCAATCAAGTTAACTAAAGTAAGTAATTTAGAGATAAAATAAATCAATTCTTTGCATTGAGGCAATTCCTTTTTTTTGTACTTTTTTTTCTGTATAACTAGGGCAAAATAAAGGGTTCTATTCATTAATCACTAGTTTTAAAAGAGACTTTAACTTTAGCTGAGGAGCCGCTATTTCAAAAGTAGAGTATGCTTACTTTAACGACATTAGTGAAAGAAACAAAGATTTCGTTAAAAAGAAAGAAAAGAAAATTTTAGTATAATGACGAATTCTTATCGGTTATCTACTTTATTTAAAATGAAGTTAGCATAAGAAAACTTTCTCCATTAATCATTGATTCCTTGGCTAAAAAAGTCTTGCGAATAATAACCCATAATTTGTTATCGGCGATAAAGTGAAGTAGACACAGTAAAGATAGATTTTGAAACACTTGAATCTCAAACATTTACATTAGTTTATCATCACTCTTAATGCTTAAGCACGTTAATCATTGGTTTCTGTTTACTTCATTAAATTTATCGTTGTAAAAATAAATAGTTTATTCCGTTTAATTTCGTAACCTTTAAGCTGTGTCTTATTTATTTCAAGATGGGACAAAAGCGAAAATTATGAACCATTAGCAATTTTTTTTTGGCCTTGAAAAAATAAACTTATTTATTTATAAAAAAGTTGACAAAAAAGTCATTTTTTGAGGAACTTTAGGGGATAACTTTAATCTGGCTCTTTTCATGTTTTTTGCTTGCTAGATGGTTTGTCCAAAATATTTCTATATCTGTGTTTCTTCTAAGTCACAGATTTTTTAACATTCAATCAAAATAATCTAATTTTTTTTTAACCAAGTTAACTAAAGCAAGTAATTTATAAATAAAATAAACCAATTCTTTACATTAAGACAGTTCCTTTTTTTCCCTTTTTTCTGTATTACTAGGGCAAAATAAAGCGTTCTGTTCATTAATCACTAGTTTTAATAGAGACTTAAGCTTTAGTTAAGGTGCCGTTATTCCAAAAATGTAGTATGCTTACTTTAACGACATTAGTTAAAGAAAACAAAGATTTCGTTAAAAAGAAAGAAAAGAAAATTTCAGTATAATGACGAATTCTTATCGGTTATCTACTTAATTTAAAAAGAAATTAGCATAAGAAAAGTTTCTCCATTAATCATTGATTCCTTAGCTAAAAAAATATTGTGAATAATGACTCATAATTTGTTATCGACATTAAAGCGCAGTAGACACAGTAAAAATAGTTTTGGCGACACTTGAATTTCAAACATTTACATTAGTTTATCATCAATCTTAATGCTCAAGCACGTTAGTCATTGGTTTCTGCTCTCTTCATTAAATTTTTGGTTGCAAAAATACATAGTTTACTTCGTTTAATTTCGTAACCATCAAGCTGTGTCTAATTTATTTTCAGATGGGTCGGAAACGAAAATTTCGATTACTTGCCAAATTTTAATGGCCTTTCTCAAAAATCCATACCACAAAAAAATAATAATACACTTGTGCTTTAATTCTAGAAGTTGACCAAAAACAGCCATTTTTGGGTATTTTTACAAGATAACTTCGATCTAGCTCCTTTCTTGATTTTTGCTAGTTAAATAGATTTTCCAAAATATTTTTGTATATATGTTACCACTAATGTTACTAATTTTTAAAGCTAAAATTTTGAACCTTCATCAAATTTTAATAACCTTTTGAAGAAAATTAATGTCATAATATATAACGCTTTTTTTATTGAAGAATTTGACCAAAACAGCAATTTTTGTGTTTTTTAGAGGATAATTTAGATCTGGCCCTTTTCATGATTTTTGCTATTTAAACGATTTATCCAAACTATATCTGTATGCATGTTACCACTAATCTTATCTATTTTAAGTTAGATCGGAAGCGAAAATTTTGAGCCTTTACCTAATCTTAATGATCTTTTAAATGAAAAGTTTACGGTAAAAATGGATTTTATGGATTCTGCTCTCAAGGTGCCAGTACCTTATACCGTAATTTGATCCAGAATTTTTTACAATGTAGATTTTTGTTAAAGGTTAGTTAAAGGTTAATTAAGTTAATTTTAATAAACATTAAATGACATTTAAAAATTAAAGAATTCATTAAATAACCCATTTAGTCACTTCTTGTGGATTCTTAATTGTTTTTAACAATTATATTACATTTCTCATAGAAACCTATCGAATATAAATAAAGAAAATGTATACTAAGATAATATTTAAAAATATATAAGAATGTACTGTAAACTATACTAAATGTATAAAAATATATATAAGATTCTCCAGACATTTATTATTATTTTAAAATCTGAAAATCTTAAAAAAAATCGAAACAAGTAAGATAAAATTCGATAAAAAAAGTCCTCAATTTTTGATTCAGAACTACATTCTAGTTTCCTTTCAGAAAGTTTCAGATTTCTGAAAAAAATATTGTAAGAAATAAAATGGGTTTGATTAATAAACATAATTTTAAAGGCGAAAAAAAAAGTAGACAATATAAAATAAACAGTAACGTAGGTGTTTGCAATAAAGTAATAATAAATTTGTTTACAGTATAACGTTAGCCTTGTTGTATAATAAATATATTTATAAAACAAATTTTCAGTTTACCACATTTTAGTTTTAAAACAGTTTATTTTACAAAATCACAATAGAATTTTTTTATATATATTTTCTGCATTAAAATGTCAGAGGCGAATGAATATTAATGCCTAACCATTTCTTTTTTTTATTTTCCACTCACCTTTTTGGATTGGGAAAACAATATCTTCTTGTTTATGCATCGGTTTGCAACAAAAATGATTTCATTTTATTTTGATTTTCTTTGATAAGTGTTAAATAAAACTATTTGAAAAAAAATAATGTCGGAAAAAATTTTATGAAAAGAAGAAGAGTATTATAAGTTCATGTTAGGTACATTTTATGTAATATGATCTTGTAATATTCATATGCGTATCAAAAGTGTTCTCCATAGGGGCAAACAAGGCAAAACTGATGTATCCAATGTCACAAAACATTAATTTTATGTTGTTTAACATTTTTTGTCGTCTTATGTTTCCCTATTATCATATTTATTATGCATAAGAATCAGTTGTTTACAGAAGATTCTTTTTAACTGTTTATATTAATTATGACAAAAACATAGAATGAAGTTTTTAAATTTAATCATCTTTGCTTATTCTTTAAATTTAGTTAGTGCACATTAATTTGCTTGATTAGAAAAAAAAATATTTTTTTACTGATACGATGTGAAAGGCTTAATTGTTTTGTTAAATGTGACATTTATTTTTGAAAAAAAAAGGCGTCAGAGTTTAAAAATAATTCTAAAACATATTCCTTTTAATTTTTAAGAATATATTCCCACAATATACACCCATAATTCTCTTCATTTATTTTTTCATTAAGATTTACACATGAAATCTGTATTTTAACTCATGATAGCCAGCTGTCGTTATTACAGGAAAGTCCTTTAGACATCAATAAATAGTAAATTACTACTCTGGATTAGATAAACGTGATTTGAATTTCGTTAGAAAGCAGAAAATCATTTGAAGTTAAAAAAATGACTTTAAAATTTAACTTAAAATTTGTAATAATTCTTATTACACTAGTCATACCTACGAACTTTCATTCTTTTGTAGAAAGTTTTTCCCAAATGGTAGTTGAAATGCAATTATAGATAAAATCAACTTTTTCCCAATTGCAACTTCTCACTCACATTTTCGTTTCTATAACTTGCTGCTGCAGTTTGACACTATATTTTGCTGGGAAAAAGTTTTGAAATATAAATTAGCTAGAATAACGAAAGGTATAATAGCTGATGACAAAGCGAAGTAAGAGACTGAAAAAGAATTCACTGTTTGTGTTTGGCCATCACCTTCTACATCAGAAAGCCTCCACACGGTTTCTTATAAGTAGTCTGCGCAGACTATTTAATAAGTGAACAGTTTGCCAAATCCATTTAACAATTCCAATTCCATTTAGCAAACCAAATTCTATTTTAAAAGTGATTGAGAGGAATTTGTCATATATATATTTGAGAATTGAATCTGTAGTGGTAGACAAGTAAATAAGACAAACTAATCATATTAAAAAATTAAACAAATTTTTAGACATATATTTCCCACCGCTTTTTTATTTTTACTAGATTTTCTATTAACGGGCTCTTTTGTAAACTGGTTTGCCTTCATAGTGGTTGGATTGGACTACCTCTAAAAAACCGTGTGGAGACTTTGTGCGCATTAGAGGTTATTTCGATTTCAAGCGGGAAAATGTTTTATCTCCTACTCCCCCGTGCTGAAATGAACTGTGCGTCCGAGGAGGTGGAGCCAAGTGCCAACTCCTGGTGAACGAACTATAGCTCCATCAAAAAGTCCTCCACGAAGGCAAGTTTCTCCTAATACTCGATCCAGGAGCTCCCTCGTCTTCTGGATTGGGTTCAAAATTACAAGGCTGCGGAGTTGAACATTAGTAGTCATAAGCCAATGAAATTGGGTGGGCTGTTAAACGACGGTTATAAAATAAAATAAAATTCCCATCCCAGAGCCGGCTCCGGGGATTGAGAGCTTGCCTCCCGGTGATGTGAATCGGGTTCGAATCCTGGAAATGACTGGTCGATTCGAATTCTACACCCGGCTCACACCGATCACAGTGCTGACGTAAAATATTCTCAGTGGTAGACGGATCATGGGTTAGACTCCCCTTGCCGTTTGGCTAACTGAGGGAGATTTTCGTGTTTTCTCTCTCCATGTAACGCAAATGTGGGTTAGTTCCATTAAAAAGTCTTCCACGAAGGCAAATTTCTCACAATACTAGATTCATGAGTTCCCTTGTCTTCCGGATTGGGTTCAAAATTACAACGATATGGAGTTGAACATTGGTAGTCGTTAACTGACAATTTCATCGTCTGTTCAGGGGTGAAAGCGAGACGGAAAATAGGAAAGGCTGGTAGTAAAACCATTTCAGTTATAGTTAGTTTTAGAGAGGAGTTTATTTATTCATTTTTTAAATTATTCAGCAATATCTACTTTATCTTGAAAAAGAAGCAGTTTTATATATGGGTCATTCTCACGAAAACTGTCATTTTTCAGTTCATAAAATCCCAAAAAAGTAAAGTGAATAAAAAGCTCTGAAACTCTTTATATTTATAGAAATATCTAATGGCATTATAAAAAAAGTATATATCCTATAAATTATACTTAATATTTAAATTAATTAATTCTTTGAATAATTAATTTATAATTAATTAATTTATAATTAATTAATTTATAATTAATTAATTTATAATTAATTAATTTATAATAATTAATAATTAATTAATTAATTTAATAAATAAACTAATTAATTTAATAAATTAATTTATTTTTTAAATTAATTAATAAATAAATTAAATAATTTCACTATTTAAAAAGTGAGTTCATATTTAAATAATAAGTTCATATTTAAATATAAGAGTGAGTTCACTATTTAAAAGTGATTTAAAAGTATATCTAATATTTATAATAATTTAGTCTTATATATTTAATAATTTTTATATGTTTGGGAAATAAAATTGACTGGCACGATTGAACAAAAAAAAAATTTAATAATATACTCATCTTGAATCATTCACTCACTTTAGCGTCATTCCCTCACTTTATACACTAGTGAGGGAATCACAAATTCAATAAAATTTAAAAATAACAGTTAGGCCTAATTAATTTCTGAAGTCAATCACATACAATTATATTCATACAAGAAAGCAACATATAATTATCCACTTTCTTGAGGAAGTTGTATTTTATTTTACTCTAAAAAATGACATGAGGGAATGACAAATGTAAAAAATTTTACCTGGTTTTATTCATTCAAATTTATTCCACAGCAAAGCTTCTTTAAGTTGAAGATGGAGACATACTGAAATTTTGTTCTATGAAGCCAGTTGTTAACTGCTAAAGTTTTTATTAAAATATATTTATTCTAAGAGGATTGCAGGTGATAAGAACCTGTGGCTCTCATCCCCCCCCCCAAGATCTTGGGCGCATTCCTGGGCAAATTCTAAATTCCCCCCCCCCAAACTATTTGTTTTATTTAGTGTAAAAATCCCCCCGCCCAAGCTTTAAGTGGGCGCATCGTGCGCCCACCTTCCCCCCTGGTGGGGGCCCCTGATAAGAACATAGTTGTGAGGGAATGATGCGAAACACTAGGGCCAAAGTTTAAAATACTGCTGTGTTAATATTTTCATCAGAAATTAAATTTAAAATTGATTTTCTGAATTCTATATTTCAATATTCTGAAATTAAAAAAAAGAATTTGTGAAAAAAAAAATTTATTTCAGAAAGAATTTTTTTCTTTTTTTAAATCAGCAGTGAGGACAAGTGAGGGAATGACATATTGGTATATCTTAATTACCTAAACTAAATAAAAATTTATAATTTAATTTTTATTCTTTTGTTAGCTTGCATTCTGAAGGACATTTTCCCTGAAATTTTTTTTCTCTGTAAGTTGTAAAACAAACATAAAATATACTGGGGACATGAAAATGACTGTTTTTGTGAGAATGACCCATATATGCTAAAATTATAAAATAAATCTTGGTAGTTACAGATATTTTATTTTTCTCGAAAAAAAAATGCTAGAGTGCTAGAATCTTTGGTACGAGTTTTTTCTCCTTTCTGTCTTGCTATATAGTGATGTGTTTTGTTCAATTTTGGATATAAAAAATATAACGAAAAGTTAATTATTACTCCACCACCAGGGTTCCCGCGGTCCTTGAAAAATTTAAAAAGTGGTAGCAAATTTGGGGTGGAGCTACAATATACTTTCTTATTTTAATAAACTTTTTTATCGTAGAGTGCTGAAATTTTCGTGCATATATATATTTTTTAGAAAACAATTTTTAGTGGTGGCTACACAGAAATAAAAATGTCAAAATTTCTTTTATTTTTATTACCACTTTTTAAAATTCTCAAGGACCGTGGGAACCCTGACCACTGCGGTTTCGCTGCAGGGTGGAAAGTAAGACGGAAAAGTGAAGAAAAAAAAATTGGTAGTCAAATACAGAGTTGTCAACTTTCTCCGCTCTGTAAAATAGTATTTTCTAGTGGTAGCAAAAATTAAGTTACTTTTAGTTTTGTATTTTTCATTATAAGTGATTTTTTCCCCGCTAAATATCAAAATATATAAGTATGATATAAAATGCAACGTTAAAGCATGAAACTACTGGTTACTATATAAAAAGTAGGCGTAACTATCTTTCTTTAACGAAATTTACTATAGAATTTGCTACCACTTTATTAAAACTATTCCAGAAAGCGGAGCAGTTGGCATCCCTGCATATAGTTTCATTAATTGCTAGTTTTCAAGAGGTGCAAATCTATTCCTCTGTATGTATTATAAATTTTTTGTAGAAAAAAACAGTACTTCGTATATTTATCTTATAACTGTTTTAAAAATATGGCTTACTGAAGAAAAAACTAGAAGAGAACATCCGACTTGATATATTTAGACTTTTAGCCTTGACTCGTTGGAGAGATTGTATCTTAAAAATTAACACGTTCACGCCGGGAAAAGTGAAAATACTGGTATGGGAAAAGAGAAAATACTGGTAGAAGAACTATTTCAATATTAGATAATATTCGGGAGGAGTTAATCTATTCTCAACAATAACAATTCACTGTAAGGAAATTTATTACGGAGAAGAAACAATGTAATATAAAAATTGCATCCGTTAAAAACAATTGGTAGTTATGGATTTTTATTATTCCCGGAAAAAAACTAAAAAATGAAATTTATTGTTGCCAGTTTTTACTCCGGTGCGCTGCCAAGATGAGACAATCCAGCGTGTCCCACCAGTGGGTCACCCCGGCGTGATCGTGTTAAGTAAGTCGAAAATCGTCGAATTTGAAATAAAGATCACTGAAATTTTCATGACAACTTGTAAATACTCAATGAGTTAAAGAAAATTCACAAATAAATTGCAATATCTTTTTTTCACCATGACCGACAAAATAAAGAATTATTAAAGAATTATTTTCCATTTTATAAGACTTCAATTTCAATTTCCCTTCAAAAACTTAAAATATCTTTTTTTTTTCTCTTTTGAAGACTACACAACAGTGTTTAACTTTTGAAAAGAAATACAATGATGAACTACTTCTAGTCCACAATTTAAGAAATATGACATATTGATAATTCACCGGATATATCAGCCTTCTTCTTACGATTTGATCGATTGGTTACAGTAAATTGTCAACTGAACATGTCTATGCTTTCCGGTCAATGCTTTTTTCCCAGATGACAAAAATAAAGAGAATACAGGAAAAGAGAAAGCATCAGACGAGAAAAAAGTGTTACAAAGAAAGATTATACATTTACTTTCTTTATAAAGACATCAAATATTATTTACGGTTCAACAACTTTCTGAAATTCAAGGGTTAAAACTTTGCAACTCAAACACTTTTACAAAGAAGCCGCACTTAAGAAATGTTTTTGATTATTAAATCGTATAAAGAAGCTCTTACTCATATTAGTGAATGAGGATTAAGTAATTAAACCCAACACTTATTTTTTTTTTCTCTTTGCGTAACTTAGATTTTATTAATCTAAAAATTTGATGCGTTTTTTTAAGACAGACGCTCGAGAAATGTTTTTGAATAAATTAATCGTATCAAGAAGCTCTTATATTGGTCATATTAGTTAATGAGGATTAAGTAATTAAACCTTTTTTTATTTCTTCTCTTTCCTTAACTTAAATTTCATTAATTTAAAACTTGGATACATTTTGTGGCAACAATAGAAAAAAGCATTACACGAGGAAAAATATATGCTTATATTGATTTAATACGTTCAAGCCGGGGTGACCCACCGGTGGGTCACGCTAGATTGTCTCATCGGGAGGAGCACCGGAGTAAAAACTGGTAACAAATAATAGTTGAGAATAGATTAACTCCTCCCGAATATTATCTAATATTGAAATAGTTCTTCTGCCAGTATTTTCTCTTTTTCGGCTCGCTTTCATGCGCAACACCCGTCGTGAACGTGTTAATAATGAAATTATATTAACTATAATTATAAAAATTTTGTTTTCAGTTAATATTGGGTCGTCAGGAAAATTCGTGCAGATGTTTGATTCACGAAGCAACTCAAGTGGTAGCAAACTATTTATCAAAGAAGCTAGCAGCTTTTTAAACTTTTAATTTTGCAACCTTTTTAATTTATATAATATTAAGCGGAAAAGTATCATACCTTTATGTACGAAATAAATTTCCACTTCTGCGTGACGATTAAGAAAATTTAATTATCCATTTTTAACACTAGGTTTACGGGACGCGTAATTTTGACCCATTTCGAGTTCTGTTTGAATTTTTATTTTATATCTTGTAATGACTTTTAACCATTGATAGAGGTATATATATTGAAGGTTATTTTCTTCAAAAGTGTTGAAATATTGAAATTCTCTTTGTGGTATACCTATCTCTACGGATATGCGTCAATTTGACGCGATCGTAATATAGACAAAATTTTGAGTAAGAAAGCAATTATCACATCAATAATAAATAGGACTGTACCGACAATACTTCGATCCATTATCCAATATCGTTATCTCAAATAAAACAAGCGATAAACAACTGTTGCCGATAAGCAATAATGGAAAGAACAAACGCAGAATGTCAATTGATGTCAAAGTGGCAGATTTTAAAGGTTTCACTTACTTAGGTTGAGTATTGAAAAATAAAATACTAGAACATTTCATATATATATACCTCATACCTTCATTTTTTTTCTTATAGTTTACAATTACATTGCTTTCGAAGTGCAGAGATGCCAACTGCTCCGGACACGTCAAAATAATTTTAAAAAATGATAAATAACAACTAAGTAAATTTTGAAAATATCATCATCATCATCGAAATATATCTGGGCACCTGGGGCACTTAGCGGCCTTTTTCCCATTCGTCTTGTATTGTGGTCCTTAAGGTGGTTCATTCTGGTAATTGGAATGCAATTGGAATAAAAGGAAATTAAATATTTTGCATTTTAGTTAAAATTACGTCACTACAAAAATGAGCTGCCATCGGTCTGAGGTTTATGTCTTCTCTTAAGTTTTCAAAAGTAAAAATTTCGTTGAATCCTGCGGTGTCACAATTTATGGTCTTTTCGAAAACTCTGAAATTTAACTTTGCAATATGATGATCTAAAAAATCTATGTTGAGGTCGCGATGTATGTTTTTATTGCGGATAAACCATCTTTCTTTTGTTATTTTCCTGAGGATTTTATTCTGGCATATTTTGAGTTTTTTAAGGAGTGATGTGGAGATGTTGCACCAAGCTAAATTTTGAAAATATAAAGTGGCTTATATAATATAAGCCTACGAATTATTTAGAATTAGTGGTGGATGAAAATTTACTAAATTGAATTTATTAAATTAAGAATCACAATTGTATGTATTCTTTCATACGTCAAATTGACGCGTGTTCGTAGAGATAGGTATATAAGAAACGTCCGTAAACCTAGTGTTAAGAATAAAAAATATATTTTATAGTGTAATTTCTTGCTACCACTTCCTATGAATCATAATATATCCTATGAACTATCTCATACCTGCCAACTTTTAATCCTTTAAATTATAATTTTTCCCAGTGGTATTAAAACGGAATTAAAACTTCAATTTTAGGCAAACAAATACGTTGTATTTGAGAAAACTTAAGTTGACAACCATGATAGTAACGCATATTGATATATGTGCTTAATGTTTGTAAGAATAGTGGTGATCAAAATCATTTAAAAATTAAATTTATAAAGGAAAAAATAGTATATATTTACTACCACTTTAAATATGAAAATAAAATCTTCCGGAAAATCCGGAAGAGTTGGCAGATATGCTATCCTATGAATCCACCATCCTATGAATTATAAAATATTAAAACAAAAAAGAGTTGAATACACGTCAATAATATAACGAAGCTTATACAATTATCAAAACCGTTGAAAAAGATCAATCGATGTACATCATAATTGTACATCATTTCGAATTATCATCATAATTGAAATGCATAAAACTTTGCCTTTGATTATGCAACAACAAGTGAATATACTGCATAAACTTTGTAAGTAGGAACAAAGGATACAGCAGGATTATACAACAGGATTATCTATTCATAATGAAGGTGATCTAATTACATGCAAGGAAAAGAGATTTGCTGGGATAATCTAGAATAAAGAGTTCTTGAAATTTCATGACTGAATTTATTTATCCTATGAATTACAAAGCTTTAAAACAAAAATGAGTTGAATACACGGCAATAATATAACTAAGCTTACCATGCATTTTTATACAAATATCTAAACCGTTGAAAAAATTACTCGATGTACAATATAAGAATTATCATCACATTTGAAATGCATAAAACTTTGCCTACGATTATGCAACAACAAGTGAATATTCTACATAAATTTTGTAAGTAATTACAACAGAAATATCTATTCATCATGAAGGTGATCTAATTACATGCAAGGAAAAGAGATTTGTTAGGATCATCTAGAATAACGTGTCTTAGAAATTTCATGGGGGAATTTATCTACCGTGATATGAAGTACGAAGCATTCTGAATAGAATTTCCATCACATAAATAAATATTAAATGGTGCTATAAAATTGCGAAGGTGATTCTGGCTAACAATTGATTTTCTTACTCATCTTATTGATTAATATGAGTTATTTTGAAACTACTACTAACATTCTTGAATGTATGAGTTACTTGAAAATCGATATAAAATCTGAGTCTCGATACTTACTGAATTGCGTTTTTAGTATTATCATTAATGTCATTTGAATTGCTAAATAAATACTTACGATTCTAAAATATAGGACTACTACGATGTAAATCAGTATATTTTAACAATGAGAAAAACATTACTTTCATGTTTTATAGGAAACGTGCCGCATTGTTTTTTTTAGGAATTATTTATAAAGCTTAAATTTATGTTTTATCTTATTAACTCTTTCCGGTAGTCTGGCAACACTAATTCAACAAATGTTACAAACCACTGGAAATGTAAAATTAATTGTTTTTAAGCATTTAGCAACCATTATTATTTAAACAACAAAGGACTAGAGTGTCCCGCTTCATTTGCATTGTACAGTTGCATTTGCCTGAAAAAAATTTTCAATCGAAATTTGCTATTCCCCAAAGGGTTGAAGAGAATAAAAAATTTGGTTTAGTTAGCAATTTCACTGAGTTTTTGTGAAATGTAAATACCATGTACAGGAAAATTGCCCCAATTTATCCTGCAGATGGCGATTGCAAATAATAATTATTTTAGTCAGCTGACCGGCAACTTTTCTGTGGAACGGATGTGGAAGCAAAACAATATAAGAAAACTTAAATTTTTTTCAACTCTTATCACGTTCACTCCGGGAAAAGTGCAAATACTGGTACGGGAAAAGAGAAAATACTGGTAGAAGAGCTATTTCAATATTAGATAATATTCGGGAGGAGCTAATCTATTCTCAACAATAACAATTCACTGTAAGGAAATTTATCACGGCAAAAAAGCAATTCAATATAAAAATTGCATCCGTTAAAAACGATTGGTAGTTATGGATTTTTACTATTCCCGGAAAAAAACTAAAAAATGAAATTTATTTGTTACCAGTTTATACTCCGGTGCGCCGCCAAGATGAGATAATCTAGCATGAACCCCAGCGTGAACGCGTTAATATTTCTTTCTGGTATGATAAAAAGTATAACAATCAATTACGTGTAATGGTACACCACAAGTTTTGCAAATATATCGGGTTTCGTAAAGGTAAACGTAAAATAAATTGGTAGAGAATTAAATAGTAAAGCTTGAAAAGTGAGGAAAATTACGCCCACTTTTTAAAATAGTCAACACGAGATCACCGCTAATATGATTGCTATGACTCGTGACCGGTCACCAACGCTTGGTTCCGAAAACACGAGTTAACTCGTGAGCGGTCAGCAATGTGTTAAAATACATCCAATCCTAAATTACATTTATAGCAAATGTTAAAACACACAATATTAGTATTTATGATAATAAAAAAATCCATTTATAAAATTACAATTCCTGAGTATGCGTGACGCGGAATTGCTCAGTAATAATTAAATTAAATTAAAAGAAAATTTAAAGTTTAAAATGCCATATGATGTTTCTTATGAAAAGAAGGGGCTGTTAAATCCTAAAAATTATTAATTAAAACAAAATCTAATTAATGAGAAATAAATCTCACTTAAGCTATTTAAGTTTTAAAAGAAAAAGGAACTAGATTGAAACATTCAAAGGCTTACTAACTGGCAAATAACAAAGCGTAACACATGCAGCTTGAATTGCATAAAAATTTAATGTCGCAATAATTATTTTCTTTGTAAAAAAAGGAAATAACACATGTCGTTCATTATAACCATCCATGATTTATAAGGAAATTAAATTAGAAAAAAACGTCAAATATTAATTTTAGTCAATAGCAACTTATATTTACACTGTTTAACCCAATTGCGTCTAGTTCTCTTTTATCCTTTGCCTTCCAGGTTCTTTTGACATTTAAAAAGAAAAAAGAAAAAAAAAACCGTTGCAGCAACGATGAATTTTCAAGATGAAACCCACAGTTTGTGCGTTTACTAGATAACGCTTAGAGGCAGGGATGCCAACTGCTCCGCTTTCGGTAAAGGTTTTAATAAATTGATAGAGGATTAAATAGTAAAACTTACAGAATAAGGATAATTACTCCCACTCATTAAGTGTCACCACGAGATTACTGCTAAAAAATTTGCATTTCATATTAAATTTTGATATGAAGTGGTGAAAAAATTACTTCAAAAAAAAGTAGTTAACTGAACAGAACTTAGGTTTCGTTACCACTGTCAAATATTTTTTCACAAAGAGAATCAAGTTGCCTTCTCTGCCTGAGTGCTATTGATTAAAGATGTTACGATAATTTAAAGTGTCAAAATTTTAACATTCAGAGTGATATGTTATTTAAGTTGCCAGATAAGAGGCGTCCAAGACTAAAGGTTAACTTTTTCTGGGACAGAAACTTTCGATTAAAAATTTTTGTCAGGCAAGACATTAGCAAGTGCGATCTTAAACAACGTTCTGTGTGAAGTAATACACTTTAGCTCTTAGTTGTTTACATAGTCGTGGTTACTGAATGTTTAAAAGCAGTTAGTTTCATTTTTCTAGTGGTTCGTAACATTTGTTGAATTAGTTGATGACAAATTAGCTATACTGCATTATAATGGGTTAAAAGGGTGATACTTTTTTTGTTTGAAAACGTGGTAATAAAAATGTTTCATAAATAGGTTTTAATTTACAGAAATCAGATAATTCTGTATAAGTATAATATATCTATCTTATAAACATTTATATTTTGTTCTGATGTCATGGCATAATTATTTTAAATCTAAAGTGATAAATAAAAGAAAAGAAAGACTCATTTAGTATAAGCAAATATGTTACCAAACCATCGGTATTAAATCATATTCCCATTTTTATGGATCATCGTAATTGGGTAAAATACATTTATGCCTTTGAAAAGACAGATAAATTATTAAACTTCATTATTTGGTAGAAAATAAAAACAAGATAATTACAGCCACAGAACTGTCATGATTTTTTTAAAAGCCAACGCATCCATAAAATTTATTTCATTCATATGTAAACTGTTTAATCAAATAAATATTTTTTGAAATTAATTTTCCTAAGAATTTAAATTATGAAATTGTGACACTTTGAAAATAGAGTTGCAACAATCCACAGATGCAACAATCCATTTATGCATTCAAACTTCATTCTTGTTTTAATAAATATGATTAAAAATGAGTTTGACTACCGTTACTTTTAAATAATTTAAACATACATAGTGAAGATCTACTACTCATCGCTACGTTTTAAGGCAACGCCTCGTATAACTGAAAGCCTCCACACGATTTTTTTTTATGTAGTCCGATCAGACCACTGTAAAGGATATCCACTTTCCGAACGAGTCGTTTAATACAAAATTTAGTTAGTTAATATATGACTGAAAATTTGTTTTATTTATGAATATTATTGGTTTGCCTCATTCACTTGACAACCACTACAGATTCAATTTTCAAATATATATGATATATTTCTCTCAATTACATTTAAAAAAGGTTTTGGGTTCATACGCGCAATCGGTTCATTTCTTAAGCAGTCTGCGGGGACTACTTCTACACTAAAGAGCCAAAAAAACTGGTATACCTGCCTAATATCGTGTAGGACCCCCGCGAGCACGCAGAAGTGCCGCAACACGACGTGGCATGGATTCGATCAATGTGTGAAGTAGTGCTGGAGATAACTGACACCATGAATCCTGCAGGGCTGTCCATAAACCAGTGGGAGTAAGAGGGGGTGGGGATATCTTCTGAACATCACGTTGCAAGGCATCTCAAATATGTTCAATAATGTTCATGTCTGGGGGTTTTGGTGGATTTCCGATACTCACGGTATACTCGTGAAATGGTCGTACGTGAAAATCCAAATTGCATTGCTATCTCGGAGATGCTATGTCCCATCTCCCGTGCGCCGACTATACACCACGTTCAAACTCACTTAAATCTGCATAACCTGGCATTGTAGCAGCAGTAACCGTTCTAAGAACTGTGCTACTTGACTTGAACATAAACATACGGAGTGCCTTGTATTGGATACAGTACCTCCTATCTGAGCTGAATTAAAAAGTTAACATAATTAATTAAAGTTCTTGAAACAGAATAATTTAAATTTAAGTTAAGTTAATTTAAAAGATTAAATAACATTGAATTTAAATAATTGGTATTAGTAAATTAATATAGGAAACAAATTCCCAGATATACAATCTATTTGATTGTATTGGATTAATGAACTGTGCTAGACACTCGTTGTCTTATATACGCGTTGCCGATCGCAGCGCTGAACTTTGATTGGCTTCATATCCCTTTATTTGCATACTCATGGCTGTACCAGTTTTTTTGGCTCTTCAGTGTAAAAGACCGTGTGGAGGCTTTTTATGTAGTAGCTGATGGTTAAGGGCCATTTAGGCCTCAGATGCCCAGTTCTACAAAAGCGAACGAACGAACGAACACCGCTACGTGTTTCGATGAGTGGGCTAATAATAAATGAAAAGTTCGTTTGCACTGTCATTGCAAATTTAAATTCACTGGCATGAGATAAAACAACGCCTCCTATAACTGGAAACCTCCACACGGATTTTTGCATGTAGTCCGATCAGACCACTATGAATTTAAACCAAGTAGTGAAAGAACCATTTAATATGATATCTATAAAAAATTAGAAAGTGGTAGCAAATATATGTCTAAAAATTTGTTTAATTTATGTATATAATTGGTTTGTTTATTTACTTGTCAACCACTACAGATTCAATTCTCAGATATATATGATAAATTTCTCTCAAGTACTTTTAAAATAGAATTTGGGTTCATGCGCACAAGTGGTTCGCTTTTTAAATGATCTGAGCAGACTACTTACAAGAAACCGTGTGGAGGCTTTCTGATGTAGGAGGTGATGGATAAAAGCCTCTTTGAAGAGTATAAAAAATGGCAGGTATGCTAAATCTTACATCTAAATCGAAATTTCCGTAGTTTTAGAAAATATTTTATTAACGGTAATAAAAATAATGAATTAATATTGTACGTACTAGAATTTAAAAATTTATCTACCACATATAAAAAGTTATCTAAAAACATTTACTGAAACTCCGAAAACTACTACAGGTAATCCGTAGTTTTGAATTATTTTTTTCAGTGGTCGTGATCTAAAGTAGAATTTTTTGAAACAAACAAAAATTATGTATAATATGTTTGTTAGAACTTACAACCAAAGCTTTTATCTAGAGCCCCTGAATTAGACAGGCCGACTTATCATTTATTGTTGGAGCAAAGAGCTTACATAAGCACAGCGAATAAATGTTTTCAAGTGATAGTTTATTAATTGTAATTCTTGGTTTCATAAGTTCGATTTAGTAGATTTTAATCCATCACTATTTCTAAACAAAGCATAGGCTTATATAATTCACCACTTTATAGTACTTATTACACCGGTGGGAGGCGAGAGAGTGCACAGGAAGTCTCAGACTTGATTTTATCAATTATTGTTCATTCTGAGATTTAACTTAATGTTAACGCAGCACCTCCCTTCCCTTCCACCACATATTATCCAATTTAGATGAAAGAGCAGATATCCATACATGGATAGGTACTCTGAAAAAAGTTGATTAGTTAGTTAGTTAGTACTTATTACATGCCATACATTCTTAAATGCAAGCAAATATTGTCAACTATTTGCAAAATTTACTTTCTAGTTATTTACCGTTTTTTAAATTGTTTCGGCGTGTCCGCAGCAGTTGGCATCTCTGTAATAACATAACGTATACTAAAATAACGTTAACTTGCGAACTCGTTTGCTCCAATATTGCTTGATAGGTCAGCTCTGATAGTATAGGAGCCTTACTTTTATCTTTCTTTATTTAAAACAAACTAGGTGCCTGGGGCGCGCAGCGGCCCCTAACCCATGCATCATAAAATACTATACAGTGTATGAAAATATTTTGTGCTATGCATCATTATGATGGCAAATAAACAACCAAAGCATTCGTCCATATGGTTTTATATGTGTCGGTCTAAATTACTGTTACTGAGTGGTGGAAGCAATTCTCTGGATTCTTATTTATTAAAATATATAACAATACCCTTGTTACCTTTAGCGAAAAAATTCTTTTTGAAACTACGGAGAATCCGTAGTAATTGGAATCTCTATATTTGGTTTTATTTCATTAAAATCCTCATTTTTACCTTGTTTCTTTACCACCGAAAAAATATTTAGCAAAAATCTCTATCTTTGGAGGCATAAATGCTCTACCACTTTTTTTCATGAAGCTACCATTAACAAAATCATGAAGTATAACATTTTTGCAACCATAGTCTAAAACGGGTTAACACACAAGGGTCAGACAAAAATATCCCAGGGAATACTAATCATCAATGCTTGTGGGAATGTCCTTGATTCAGTAGCAACTCTAGTTTACCCATGTGAACTTAGCATTCTTTGAGAAAGAATGTTCCTTTTTAGAAGAAAGTAAAAATTGGTAGCATAAGTGGTTCAGATTTAAGTGGTTCAGTTCATTTTGTAGAATCAGATAGTTCTGCCTACCATAATCTATTAATAATTTCAGTAATTTAGCTTTAATCTGTAGTTAACGCGCAGCTCAGTTTTTGAAGGCAAAGTGGTAGGTAATAGAAAAATTATCCATTTCATTCATATAGCAGTATTTAATCTGTAGCACACAGTAAATTTTGTTTTGGTATTTGACTTACATTTTTGTGATTTACCGTTTTTCGATGAATTTAATAGAAAAACGATAATTTTATGGTCTGAATTTTCTTACTACTTTCATTAGTTTTGCGTGTCCCTTCTTTGATCACATTTAATCTAGTTTTGAAACACAAAAAATAAGTAAAATTGTAATGCTAATTCGCACAATATTATAAATAATGATGACAAGACACTCATTTTTCAGTCTTTATGTTTATAAAATCTTATTTCAAACTCTACAATTTTGCTTTGTAAAATGCATCATATGTTTTTATTTTGTTTACCTTTCATCTTAAAAAAAAACTAATTTTCGGTTATTAAAACATTTTTTATATTTATTTCTAAGTTGAGATTTAAAATGTTTTCCGTTTGAAGAAAAAGAAAATTATACGCCTTGTTAGAAAAAATATCTCAAGTTTGAAAAATAACTTAAAGCGATAAATAAAATTTAAAAAAAATCAATTATATCAAAGAGTTTTTAAGCTCTTCTATGTTTACTCAACATAAGCATCAGAAAAAATAATTCTGTCGCTTTTCTTAGATCTTTTTTCTTTCAAAAATATTATAAAAACTGAAACAAAATCATTTTTATCTAGCATAAAGATGCTAACAAAAAACTAAAAACTATCAGAGAAATTGTGGCAAGGTGGTTCTTATTCATCGTCTGGTAGAAAATTGAGCCACTTTAAACTTTTTTTGAGCATTACAGACCTTCCTCAGGAAAGTGTTAAAATATAAATCAATAAAGAAGAGAGTGAGGTAAAAGCGGGTAGAGAAATAAGACCGGGTACCTTGATTGTGCCGAAATTGGTTCTGTTTTCTATCGACTAACTCAGAATTACACTTTCCTAGTCAAGACGAACCATACTGATGCGTTGTTGTTTATTTATTCACAGCGTCTAAGTAAATATTTTTTTCTATGTCAAATTTTTAATTTTCTTCTGCTTTTAAACCAGACTAATTTATTGGTTATTACAGCAGAGATGCCAACTTGCTCCCGACAGCAGATATATACTTTAAAGTGGTAGTTTATCAACTGTGATTCTCTGTTTAATAAATTCAATTTAGTAGATTTTTATCCACCACAATTTCTAAAAAATTCGTAGGCTTATATAATTCACCACTTTATAGTACTTATGTCATGCTATACCTTTTAAAAAGCAAGCCACAATAGTCAAATATTTGCAAAATTTACTTTGAAGTTACCGTTTTCTTCATTATTTTGAAGTGTCCGGAGCAGTTGGCATCTATGTTACAGTTACAAAGCTTGTTTTTAGTACTACGTATTATACGCTTACGAAAGATTCATAATTTTACCAAACAATAAGATCCAATTATAGCATTGCTCTGTTTCGTTTCGATAACCTCTACTCTTGCGGAAAGAATGCTGAAAGTTTCCAAACGGTTTCTTATGGGTAGTCCGATCCGCATTTCATAGTCCACTATGAAAGCAAACCAGATTACAAAGGAGCCATTTAATAGAAAATCTAGTAAAAATAGGAAAGTGGTTGCAAATGTATGTCTAATAATTTTTTTTTATTTATGAATATGTTTCTCTTGTTTGTCAACCACCACAGATTCCAATCTGAAATATATATCATAAATTTCTTTCAAATACTTTTAAAATAGAATCTGGGTTCATGCGTACAGCTGGTTCAATTTTTCAATAGTTTGCGCAGACTACTTATTAAAAACCGTGTATAGGCTTTCTGACACCAGAGATGCCAACTGCTCCGGACACGCCAAAATATATATTTGTTGTCCGGAGCAAGTTGCCATCTCTGTGATACAGGTGATGATGATACCATACCTGCCAACTTTTAATCCCTTCGAAGATAATTTTCCCCAGTGGTAGTAAAATAGAATTTAAATTACGATTTTATGCTGAAACATAGCTGTATTTTTAAAAACCTTATGTGGACTACTACACTAACTAACTAATCAAGTTTTTCAGAGTACCTATCCAGAGATGCCAACTTGCTCCGGAGAGCAAATATATATTTTAAAGTGGTAGTTTATCAATTTTGATTCATGATTTAATAAATTAAATTTAATAGATTTTTATACACCACTATTTCTAAATAACTCGTCGACATATATAATTCACCACTTTGTAGTACATAAGTCATGCTAGACCTTTTAAAAAGCAAGTAAAAATAGTCAAATGTTTGCAAAATTGACTTTGTAGTTATTTATCGTTTTTTTAGTTATTTTGGCGTGTCCGGAGCAGTTGGCATCTCTGCCTATCCATGAATGGATATCTGTTCTTTCATCTAAATTGAAGAATATGTGGTGGAAGGGAAGGGAGATGCTGCGTTAACATTAAGTTAAATCTCACAATGAACAATAATTGAAAATCAAAAAATCAAGTCTGGGTTTTACATAAAGATAAATCGCAAGTTGATACTATAATAAAGGGAGCAAATTGAAGATAAAGATAAAAAAAAATATTTACACTATTTACAAAAGGGGGAAGACTCCCTGGCCTCCCCCGGTAGCCGGGCTTCATTGGTGCAGAGTGCACAGTTTGTCTAGGGCAGTGGGGATAGTCATGATTATCCGAAATGCTTAGAGAGAACACAGTCGGTTAAGAAAAAAGCGGTTATCGGGCTGAAGGACTACTACATACCTGCCAACTTTCACTCTTTCCGAGAATGGATTTTCAGAGTGGTTGTAAAACAATAAACGAAAAACAATCTGACTCAAAAATATAGTTATATTTTGATCCCGTTGAAATTCGGTTGCGCAAGGATTATTATGCTTTGATATATTAATTATAATTATTTATATGTAGTGGTGGCCAAACTCATTTATAATTATCATTATAATTCTAAAAGTTAATTGGAATAACCTGAGTATTGCTACCACTTTAAATATGAAAATAAAATCTTCCGGAAAATCCGGAAGAGTTGGCAGGTATGCTACTACAAAAATATTGCATATTAATATATATGCTTCATTTTTATAAAAATAGTGGTGGTCAAAAAGATTTTAAATTAAGTTTATAAATGCAAGGAATATATAGAAAACATACATTTTACTACCACTTTAAATATAGAAATAAAATTTTACGCCAAATGCGTAAAAGTTGGCAGTTATGCGATACTGCCATCACCTCCTACATCAGAAGATCTCCCCACGGTTTTTTATAAGTAGTCTGCGCAGATTATTAAAAAAATGATTCGGATGTGCGCAGGATCACAAATTCTATTTTAAAAGTTAGAGCCCCTGAATTAGACAGGCCGACTTATCATTTATTGTTGGAGCAAAAAGCTAACATAAGTACAGCGAATAAATATTTTCAAGTGGTAGTTTATTAATTGTAATTCTTGGTTTAATAAGTTCGATTTAGTAGATTTTAATCCACCACTATTTTTAAACAATGCGTAGGCTTATATAATTCACCACTTTTTAATACTTTTCACATGCTCTACATTTTTAAAAGCAAGCAAATATTTTCAACTATTTGCAAAATTTACTTTGTAGTTATTTACCGTTTTTTAAATTATTTTGGCGCGTCCGCAGCAGTTGGCATCTCTGTAATAACATAACGAATACTAAAATAACGTTAACTTGCGAACTTGTTTGCTCCAATATTGCTTGATAGGTCAGCTCTGATAGTATAGGAGCCTTATTAAAAGTGACTGAGAGCCATCTGAAGCCAACTTGCTCCGGATAGCGGATAAATATTTTCGAGTGGTAGCTTTGTAATGTGTAATTCTTGGTTTAATAAATTCTATTTATTAGGTTTATATCCACCACTATTTCTAAATAAATCGAAGGCTTAAATTATTCGCCACTTTATTATAGTTCAGTCATGTTAAACCTTTTGAAAAGTAAGCAAAATTACCCAAATAACTGCAAATTTTAGTTTATAGTTATTTACCGTTTATTAAATTATTTCGGCGTAGCCGGAGCAGTTGGCATATCTGTAATAGGTGCCACCATTTCTTTATTTTAACCCTTCACACTCCTATGTGGGCACTTGAAGCAACGCCTCCTATAAATAAAAGCCTCCACACGGTTTCTTATAAGTTCTCCGATCTAACCACTATGAAGGTAAAACAGTTTACAAAAGTGCCGTTTAACAGAAAATCTAGTATAAATAAGAAAGTGGTAGCAAATATATGTCTAAAAAATTTGTTTTATTTATGAATATGATTGGTTTGTCTTATTTACTTGTCCACCACTACAGATTCAATTCTCAAAAATATTTGATAAATTTCTCTTAATTACTTTTAAAGTAGAATTTGGGTTCATGCTCACAACTGATTCACTTTTTACATAGTTTGCGTCGACTACTTATAAAAAACCGCCTGGAGCGCCATCAACATTTACCACTCAAAAATTTAAAATTTTACTATTTTAATGATTGATAACCAAACTTAAGAATTTTGGATTTTTGTAAAAATGCTTTATTTATTTTAAATCATTTAGTGCTTTAATTAGTTCAAACAGCATTTCAATTTACTCGGAGTGCAAAGGATTATGTGTTATTTTGAAATGATCAAACAAGGGTATATGCATGTACATAAGCATATAATTTCTTTATAAACTCAGGTAAAAAGAAAAAGAAACAGTGTAATATCATATATCTAAAAATGTCATTCTGAAAAAATTGTTTAGCTTTCCAAACAAAACTAATTTCAGGCATGAAATCTCCTCACCCGAAATAGATAAGATCATGTGCTTGTATAAATGCAGCAAAAATGTTTCCTCAGGGTTATTCCTCAGTACAGAGGGGGAAAAATTTTAATTTATTAAAATATTCATGCATTACCTTTTATACCACTAAAACAAATATTTTTAGAAGCTACAGAAATTCCCTAGTAGTTGTAGGGCATGTATAAGAATGTAAAGAAATCCCTCATGAGCCTGAAATTGTAAAAAAAAAAGTTGTCTGATAAAAAGCAAGAATCTGTAGAAGGATATTAAAATTAGCTACTTTTCCAACAAAGTGAATGCAAGGAATATTTTTGTTTTAGATTTATATAGTTTGTAATGTAAGTTATGGTGATAGTTGAGACTAAGTGATTAAATAGATTAAATAAAGAAAAATTAAATTACAAAAATTAACTTAAGTTCTTACTATGTTTTACATTACATCTGATAATAGCTTCTCCCAGTTTCAAAATGGAAAACAGAACAAAATTTTTAATATCAACATTCAATTTTTGGTATTATGTCAATTTACAAGACACCCAAAACCGTAACTGTGACATTTATATATACGGGAACATTTGTAACAATAGATACTTGCTTCAAAATCTTCAAACTTTGTTTCCAAACTATTTGGACAGTAATTGGAGATTTATTAGCTTATGTGAAAGGTAACATGTGCAAAGACAGTACAGAGTTGGTTTTTGGAATAGACATGCCAGGAAGGAAGAAGTCAGACCTCAAAGTCTAAGTAATGAGCACTATTTTAAATTCCTTCCTGATTCAACGATTTTAAAATGATACCTAGACATTTCTCTTCTAAGACAATTGCTAAAGGAAACTACTTCCTCACACTGGTTTATTTATCTAGAAACTATTGCATAGTTTAAATTTAGAAATTTATACTTAATATCAAATATTACCATTATATAGCAGAGGAAGGTATGTATAGGTTATTCAGAATATGTTTAGTAAAGGTCATTTTTTTCCTGATTTTATACTATGTAAGCAGATAATTCTTCCATTAAATACGTACTTAACATATTCATATTTTGCATTAGTAAAAAATATGCCTTTATGAAATTAGCTTTAGAATTTTCAAATTTTACCCTAAAATGTTCGTTGGATCCTTTTTGACCCAAATTGAAGTTTGGACCTCTACATTTGTACTTCTACAATAAAACATTACCTCTACATTTGAACTACTACAATAAAGCATTTACCTCTACATTTGCACTACTACAATAAAACATTTACCTCTACATTTGTACTACTACAATAAAACATTTACCTCCACATTTGTACTAAAACAATGAAACATTTACCTCTATATTTGTGCTACTACAATAAAACATTTCGAGTTGTAGTCTTTAAAAGTATGATTCTTGGTTTAGTAAATTCAATTTAGAGGGTTTTTATTCCTCAAAAGCTTATAAACTGCTGTTTGTAGAAAATGCAACACCATGAAAGAATCATCAGAATCAAATGAAATTTAATGCAGAAACGACTTGTACTGATACAAATAAATGATGAAATTTTCAAAACAAAAGAAACAAATTAAGCGTCCGAAATCAGTATTTGGTGCAGCCACCACGCGCTGCAATAAGTGCTGCTATACGACGTGGCATGGAGTCAAACAGATGTTGAATATCTGCTTGAGGAAGAGAATTCCATATCGCTTGTATGCGCAACCAAAGTTCGTCTTTGGAAACTGCAGGACGCGGATCACGAGTGAGACGCCGACCAACCATATCCCACACGTGCTCAATAGGCGACATATCCGGCGAATAAGCAGGCCAAGGAAGAAGTTGCATGCGTTGTGCTGAACAGAAGTCTCTAACAGTCCGCGCAACATGTGGGCGTGCATTATCCTGCTGAAAGATAGCTCCAGGGATGCCTTGAAGGAAAGGAACGACTTCGGGCTGTAGCACTTCACGGACGTATCTGTTGCTATTGAGATTACCCTCAATTCGTATCAAATTGGATCGTCCATGATACGAAATCGCACCCCAGACCATAACTCCGGGTGTTCGACCACTATGTCGTTCAATAATACACTCAGGAAGGCAGCGTTGACCGGCATAACGTCTAACACGAACACGGCCATCATGGGTCCACTAATTGAAGCGTGATTCATCTGAAAAGACAACTTGGTGCCAATCAGCTCGCCAGTCTCTGTGCTCAAGAGCCCACTGCCGACGCAGCCGTCGATGATCCGCCGTGAGGGGAATCCTGTATAATGGCACCCTTGCACGCAATCCACGGCGCAGCAGACGACGACGAATTGACGAAGCCGACAATTGTACACCTGTAGCAGTAGACCAATGTGCTGCCAGCTGCCTGGAGGAAGCTGTGCGATCATTCACCGCCATGCGGAGCAGGTGTCGATCATCGCGCTCTGACGTCACCTTCTGTCGTCCAGTGCTTGTTTTTCGAGTTGTTCGGTGCTCGTCGGTCCACTGCTTCCAAACTCGCATCACTGTGGAACTGTTCCGCTGCATACGAGCTGCTATTGCGCGATAGGAAAATCCTCCTTCTCGAAGGCCGATTATCCTCCCTCGTTCAAACTCCGTAAGTTGCTTGAATTTCTTATTCTTCCGTCGTGGAGGCATACTCAGGTCTCACTAAACGTTTGCCACTAACAAATAATCATAGACTATTTTCAACGTCCCGCTACAGCACTTTATTTAGACGCTTTCAGCATCAATTCAGAGGGCGCTGCGCGCGCCACGCACGCGCGATGGCTCTGAAACTTTATTAATTTGCATAATATCCTATAATTGACATTTGCTGCGAATTTCATTTGATTCTGATGATTCCTTCATGGTGTTGCATTTTCTACAAACAGCAGTTTAGTTAAGTTGGAACATTAAGTTCGTAAGATTAACCAAAACTCTAAATTTTAGTTTGTGGCTCTATACCGGTTATTAATGTTTTGTTGAAACCGGAGCAGTTGGCCTATATTATCTATACAAAAGGTTAAAAAGTGGTAGCAAAACTACTTTGTTTCCACTCTATTTGAAATTATCCATTCGTGATTATCATATAGATAAATGATTCACTATACAATATATAATTAATACTACAATCGCTCGCCATATTTTTTTTTAAAATTAAAGTTGCAGCTATAGTGTTTTTACGAAATCTTGCCTACCACTTTTTTTAAAATTTTAATCTCTAACAGCTGTAATATATTTTTTTGGAAAAGTTGCCCTCATGCAATGAGTTAAATACAAAAATAAAATGTCTCAAAAAATACCATTTTGCAGCTATCAATATGAAAAAAATCTAGCCATATAAATTTTAATAACTTTAAATTGAGATATTTTAGCATAGAATATAATTTCAAGTCATATTCTAACACACTTTAAGAATTTTTTTTTTCGAAATAGTAATAGTTATTTATTTATTCCTATGTTTTTTTTTCTGAAAAGATAATAAGGAAGAAAATAGTCAATTACCATTTAAAAATTAAGCACGAAACTTTGGCCGTCCGTTGTCTAATACAGCTTGTACAAACTGATCATAAATCTTTCATTTTAAATAAACATTCATTTTAAATTTGAGACAAACATTTGCGCTTACAGCGGTGTAATAATTTATTTCCAAACACACGCCGCTTCTCCCAAACTCGATCGAAGTTATTGTATTATCTTTGAAATAAAAAGTAAATGAATTTTCTAAAGTTTGGACACCACAAATATTTAACGAAAATTGTGAATGAAAGATAATTAATCCATAGAAGATTAATCGTGATTATTTTCATGTTTCGTTGGCGAATTATCCACAGTTTTATTCGATAAAAATCAACTTTGCGGATTGCTCCATTCAAAGACTCAATTAACATTATTTCTTTTTTTTTAATAAAAGGGAGAAAATGTAAAGCAAATTAATTTTTCATTATAAGTAGCGCTGGTTTTCTAATTAAATTTAATTCTTAATCTAAGTTTTTAATTATAAGTATTCTGGAACAAATAGATGAAATTCGTAAGAGTTTTTAATTGCATTGTGTTTAATTTGCTTCTTTAACTCCATGTAGAATGAAATGTTAAAATTGTAGCGTGTTCTACGAATATAATATTAATCCCTTAAAAATTATGATTCCCGCTGCTTTTGTTATTTTTTTATAAGCAAGTAAAATATTTAATACTAAATACACGATTTTAAATATTTAGTTATATGTAACAAGAATATAGTGTTAAAAATTTCAATATTAGGATAAAATGATTTTTAATTTTTAATTTTTTACCATTCTTGTATTATTATTTCTCTTAGTTTTATAAAAGTTTTCCTTTTGACAAAAAATTTCTTGAAATCAAATATATTTTAACTTTACAATAAAGTATGTGAAAACAACAAAATATATATTGTTTCCTTCTTTATATTCCACTATTTACTAAGGAGATATATCGTGTTATTATCGTTTTCCTTAAAGATAACTAAAGAATTTTTTAGAAATTTCCTTTTTCGGTTCTTTTGTTTGTGCCGAAGTTTGTATATATATATATATATATATATATATATATATATATATATATATATATATATATATATATATATATATATATATATATATATATATATATATATATATATATATATATATATATATATATATATATATATATATATATATATATATATATATATATATATATATATATATATATATATATATATATATATATATATATATATATATATATATATATATATACAAACAGTAGGGGAGAGTGGGGTCAATTGTAACATTTTTTACTTAACTATTTTTAACTAACAAAAAATCCAATATATTATTAGTATTAATTGACAGACGAGTAAAGTAGACTATCCTCTACTAGAAAAAAAAATAAATACCTGATTTTAAATATTATTATATTAGTTATTAACAATTTTTGACAGTCGTGCAGTTGTTACAATTGTCCCCACTTACGGGGTCAATTGTAACAGTTCATAAATTCAACTAAAACATAGTTAATTATACATATTATCATGGTTGTGATATATTTTTTTATTGATTAATATAGTAGTGATATTTTAGGAGTAAAAATAATAATGAGCAGAAACCTAAAGGGTTAAACTTTTAACTTTAAGGGGTTAAAAATTTTAATTTATGCTGTGAAAGGTGATAAATAAAATAATGCACATGCAACGTAATATAAATGATATAGGAAACTATTGGTGGTTCTTAAAGAGTTAAGTAATGGTTTGTAAACATAAGATTATTTATTTTCAGCTGTTACAATCGTCCCTTTACTTATTGTTACAATTGTCCCCAGGACGCCATTTCAGCTTCATTTGTTAAAAACAATGCTAGTTAATTAGCAAAACTAATCTTTTTTTTATTGAAATGTTAATTAAAGTGTCCACTTACATATTCGGTTACTAATTTGTATTTGTTTAAACAAAATTACTTTGTTACAATATAATATTCTAATACCAAAAAAAGTACTTGCGTGGCGTGAAAATATCTTTTGTGATGTAACTCTTTCAAAAGTACATAAAAATGGCTGCCATCAAGGGTGTACATATAGATTTATTAAATACACCTTGTGCGCCACCTAGGAACCAAATCTAGAACCCGACACTCGAAATTTTTGCTCTGTTACAATCGTACCCTGTTACAATTGACCCCACTCTCCCCTATATATATATGATATATAGAAAAATGAATACAGCTCGCAACAAGTGTTTAAGAAAACAGACATTGCTCAAAACTTATGTTTAAGAAATAAGCGCAGCTTAAAGCGCGTAATTGAAAATTTATCAGAGAGAAAAATTCACCATTTCAATTTTCAAGCCAAATATTAGCAACCTACGAGGAATTTTGTACTTAAATTCGTTACATTTTTCAATCACTAAGCATAAGCATTACGGGGTGAAGTCGCAGACTTGAAGTCTGAGTGGATAGCTATATTACAGATTTATCTCTTAAGAAGGTCTGCTCTTATTTAGAACACTAAACACTAAAGTAATTTTTAAAAGTCTAAACTTGAACAATGTTAATTTAATACAATTATTAAAAATTTATGGGATCTGTTACAACCTTGCAAAATCAGCTGTCGAATTTTAAAAACTTTTAAATGAAGATTATTATATAATATATTGATTTTGGCAACTGATTAAAACTGGTTCAAGCAATAGTACGACTTCACATTTCGAATTTATTAAACTTCAATAGTTTATTGTTTAAAAGAGGAAAGAGTTTAATGAGAGAAGCTTGAAAAACGGAATCAAATGTTATCACCATTATCTTAAATAGCTGTGTTCATTTTCTTAAACACGCATTTCACGCTGTGTTATTTTATTGAACGTGAAATTTCGAGCTGTATTATTTTATTGAACGCGAAATTTCGAGCTGTGTTATTTTATTGAACACGAAATTTCGAGCTACGTTCATTTTCTTAAACATGTCTCTCGAGCTGTATCGATTATCTTAAACTCCTTTTTTGATCAATGTAATTTAGAATGTCTCAGTCTTTTTATAATAAATCATAAGCAGAGATGCCAACTGCTCCGGACACACCAAAATAATTAAAAAAACGGTAGATAACTACAAACTAAGTTTAGCAATTATTTGACTATTTTTGCTTGCCGTTTAAAAGGTATAGCATGACGTAAGTACTATAAAATGGTGAAATATATAAGCCTACGAATTATTTAGAAAGAGTGGTGAATAAAAATCTACTAAATTAAATTTATTAAACCAAGAATCACAAATGATAAACTACCAATTTGAAATATTTATTTGCTGTCCGGAGCAAGTTGGCATCTCTGCATAAGCTTAACACGTTCACGCCGGGAAAAGTGAAAATACTGGTACAGGAAAAGAGAAAATACTGGTAGAAGAACTATTTAAATATTAGATAATATTCGGGAGGAGTTAATCTATTCTCAACAATAACAATTCACTGTAAGGAAATTTACCAAGGCAAAGAAGCAATTCAATATAAAAATTGCATCCGTTAAAAACAATTGGTAGTTATGGATTTTTATTATTTCCGGAAAAAAACTAAAAAATGAAATTTATTGTTACCAGTTTTTATTCCGGTGCGCTGCCAAGATGAGGCAGTCTAGCGTGACCCACCGGTGGGTCACCCCGGCGTGAACGTGTTAAACTCCTTTTTTGATCAATGTAATATAGAATGTCTCAGTCTTTCTAGATTAAATCATAATCTTAAAATAAATTATGATTTGATATAAAAAGACTCGTATGAGACATTCTACATTACACACGCTCATACATACATATACATATACATACCCTCCAACTGCTACGGAATTTCCGTAGTTTCAGAAATCTTCTTTTCAGACGGTAGCAAAATTAATGTCTCAATATTTAAAAAAAATTAATTTTAGCGTAACTTGTCCACTATTACTAATAAAAGTGCAAGCCATATGGCTAGATTCTTAAGTTCTGATAAAAGTTTTATGAGAGATCCATTTGCTTTAAAAATTTCTACTTTGGTTTGCTACCACTAGAAAGAATTATTTTCAAAATCCTCATAAGTTGGAGGGTATGCATATATATACAAATATATATATATATATATATATATATATATATATATATATATATATATATATATATATATATATATATATATATAGATAGATAGATAGATAGATAGATAGATAGATAGATAGATAGATAGATAGATAGATAGATAGATAGATAGATAGATAGATAGATAGATAGATAGATATACACATATTAATACCACTAATAACTAAGCTGCAAACAGATATCTCCATCATGAATTTTTTTAACAATTACAATCATTGATCAAAAATGACTTTTTAAGATAATAATGCCTCCTTTTTCCGAACTCGATGGTTTATATCCTTAAGCAATATACTAAGTTTTAATTCTAAAGAAATGAAATGTTGAACTGTATAATAGTTCAAAGAAACGTAGCATCATTTTATCTTTACATTTATATAAGTTATTTACTAGTTTGTTTGCCCAAACATTAAAAAAAAGATATCATTAAAACATTTTTACCCTTACTTAGGAAAAGATCATTTATTTCACCTTTCAACACCTCTTCCTATAAGTCAAACATTCTTTTAGCATTATTAGTTTCATTTATTCAAAACTAGCTCAGGGCAAGAATATGCATGCATTTTTTAAAAGTTTTTCTGTGTAAGTAGAAACTTTTCTTATGGTGTGATGATTATGAAGAAACAATTTACATGAACTCTCTTTCAGCTATCGACATTATTTATTTTAATTTAAATATGTTTATTTTTTATATAAATGCATCTGGCATCTGTATAACAAAACATGCTTTGGAATTATATAATACGCTTTTACTTTTTGTTTTTACTTTGCATTATATTTAAAAAATCCAAAGCATTTTTTATACGTTCAAATTTATAAATCAATATATGGTTCAATGAAAAAAGATTGCATAATTATTTGATTAATTTCTATTGTATTTTTCACTAAATATTTTTGGGTCCTTTCGATTGCAGATAGTTAGCTAAGTTTGAAAAGAAATAATATTTTACAAATTTTATATTTAAATTAAATTAAAAATATTAACATTCTTGTAGATTACTATGATTATTCAGAATCGGATCGTTTTTCAGTTGAGGCATATGTTCCTGTTTTGAAAATATATTTCTAATTCTCATGTCAATTTTTTAAATTAAATTATATTCTCTTTGATTTTAAACAATACTGTCGCATAGAAATCTAATAACGCTTTATATACTACTTATGCGAAAACGCAACATTTTGTAGCGGCGTAAGAAGTACCTTGACGATAATTACGTGGTAGGAAACGTTTAGAAAAAAATAGAAAATATTTCACTGACCACTGCCACTTAAGTTTTAAAATGTCACATTTGATGAAATTCAAAATAAGGGTATCAGAGATGCCAACTTGCTCCGGACAGCAAATATATATTTTTTAAAGCGGTAGTTTATCAATTACGATTCTTGGTTTAATAAATTCAATTTAGTGGAGTTTCATCCACCGTTATTTCTAAATAATTCGTAGGCTTATATAAAATGTCATATTCGATGAAATTTAAAATAACTGTATCAGAGATGCCAACTTGCTCCGGACAGCAAATATATATTCTAAAGCGGTAGTTTATCAATTACGATTCTTGGTTTAATAAATTCAATTTAGTGGATTTTCATCCACCACTATTTCTAAATAATTCGCAGGCTTATATAATTCACCCATTTATAGTACTTACGTTAACCTTTTAAACAGCAAGCAAACATAGTCATATAGTTGCAACATTTACTTGTAGTTATTTACCTTTTTTTTTATTATTATTTTGGCGTGTCCAGAGCAGTCGGCAGTCTATGCGGTATAAATTACGGTGGGTGTTTCGTTCCTGCAAGATATATGTTAAAAATGAAAGAATTGAATTTTTTCCCTTTGAAACAAACACATGAGGATATTAGACACCACATCCTACATCATAAAGCCTCCACACGGTTTGTTTATAAGTAGACAGCGCAAGCTATTTAAAAAGTGAACCAGCTGTGCGCTTGAAATTAATCATATATATTTGAAAATTGAATCTGTAGTGGTAGACACGTAAATAAGACAAACCAATCATACACATGAATAAAAAAAATTTTAAGAAATATATTTGCCACCACTTTCTCATTTTTACCAGATTTTCTACTTAACACGTTGAGCGCCGCGTCAGTCATCGGTGGCTGACACTGGAATTTCCATTTAGGTCGCGTCAACCACCGGTGGCTGAAACGGAAATTACATTCAAACTGCGTCTGCCACTGCTTGCTGAAACTGAACTTTCAGATACACCGGTGACCGGCACTGAGTTTGTTAGTAGCGCCACGGGGGTCGCCGGTGATCGGCGAAGCCAAGGTTATAAGAAACACCTAATTCAAGTGCATTTTTAATTTTTTTATATTATAGTAGTTACTAAAATTGTTTGAAGAAATTAATGCTATATAGAACACGCACAAATAGTTTTATTTATATTAAGATATGCTCCGGACAGCGAATAAATATTTTCAAGTGGTAGTTTATTAATTGTGATTCTTGATTTCATAAATTCAATTTAGTAGATTTTTATCCACCACTATTTCTAAACAATTCGTAGGTTTATATAATTCACCACTTTTTTCAGATATGTCGTGCTAAACCTTTTAATAAACTTGCAAAAACTGTCAAATTTGAAAGATTTACTTTGTAGTTATTTACCGTTTGACCAGGCGGGCATATCATGCAAAATTACATTAGGTTTAGCTTGCTCCCAAACATAAATGTGGAAGTGCTACGTTGAGTTCAAAAATCTCGGTTCTTTCAAAAAATTTTTATAAAAGAAATAAATTTTGCTTGCAGTTTTTTTTTTGTTGGAATTATTGAAAATTGAACATTGAAGTTGTGTTATATATATATATATATATATATATATATATATATATATATATATATATATATATATATATATATATATATATATATATATATATATATATATATATATATATATATATATATATATATATATATATATATATATATACACCGAAGAGCCATTAAATTATGACCACCCTGCTAATAACATGTAGGACCACCTTTAGCCCTCGAGACTGCTACCACCAGCCGTGGCATTGTTTTCACAAGGAGCTGATAGGTAGTCGGAGGTATCTGGTACCAAGCGCTCACCAACTGGTCCTGCAATTCCATTACATTGCGAGGGGGTAGCGTGGCAGCACGAATTTGGTTTTCCAAGTAGGACCAGAAATGCTCTATTGAATTAAGGTCAGGTGAATTTGGGAACCAAGAGCCAAGACATGACTTGAAAGTCACTGGAATGTTCCTCGACGATTCGACCCTTATGACATGGTGCATTATCTTGTAAGTAAACACCATCCCCCGCAGGAATAACTGTTGCCATGATTGGGTGAACCTGGTCTGCAATTATGTTCAAGTAACTTCAGGGGGGCAACTATGTTCAAGTAAGTTCAGTCAGGGATTGTTCTATGAGGATTATGAGTCCTAATGTGCCCCATGAAAACATTGTTCCTGAGCAAGAAACCATGAAAACCTTTGTGAGTCCATTGTTATAGATGGAGGGTGGTCATAATGTAATGTCTCTTCGGTATATATATATATAAAATTTGTCTTTTCGAAAAGAATCGAAAGAAACTCTGTGTCATATTTATTGCTCAGGCGTAATGCGAATTTTCAGAATGAATGAATTGTAATGAATTTAATCTTTTACGACTGAATTGTATTTATAACATACATACGATTTAAAAACAACATGCATAGGCTCTTATTTTCAAGCATTTGTCATCAAAATATGAATAATTTAAAATTTTATTATATAAATAAATTGTAATCAAATTAAAAGGCACTTTGACACTTTAATTTTCATTAGACATCAAGAAATCTGAGATAATTAAACTCTTCTGATGAGAAATATTTCAATCATTTAGAATTTAATTTTAATGTTTCAAGTGTTTATAGTGGGAGACATTGATAAACGACGCTTTATTTATTTTAATTATATATAACGATAAACTTTAACGTCAAGAATGCCATTTTAAATAAAGGTTGAATTTAATGAAATATTGCATTTAGGTTCATGAGCATGAAGTATAGCGTTAGGCTTAATGAAGTATAGCATTAGATTTTAGGTTAGGTTGGATATTCTTATGATATGATTTGTTAAAGTAAAATTGTATATAAAACAGTAAACTATACACTGAATTTAAGCAGATTTTGCAGGTAAATATGTCTATTTTTACTTTTTTAATTTCCTTTTATTCTACTAGTGCTTTTATTTCGTACGTTGTTTATAATGCAATATGACCGTCTTTTCCAATTAGTGTTTTTATTTATTAAAACAAGACATATTATTTATTATAAAAATACTCTAGATCATTAATTTTAATTAAAATGAAAATTTTAAAAAAAACATGTTTTATTTTTTTTTAGTTTCTTACTAATATAAAAATTTGTTTAATTATTTTAGCAGTTCAAACTTTTGCGCATGAAGTAAACAGGCAATTAAATGTTATCTTTCGAAAATATATATAATATTAAAAAATATATAATTTAGGCTTGATAATCTATTGATATTTTTTTTTCCAAATTAAAATGGTACAGGAAATGGGTATGTATTGACTATATATAACACGTTGAGTACCGCGTCAGCCATCGGTGACTGACACTAAAATTACATTTAGGCTGCGTCTGCCACCAGTGGCTGACACTGAAATTACATTTAGGCTGCTTCTGCCACCGCTTGCTGACACTGACCTTTCACATAGGCCACGAAAAACAGCTGGTTGACAGAGCATAACATGATATAGAACTATAAAAATTTACGCTCTTTTATGGAATTGCAGAAAATGTATACAAAATGTGTTTAATTATTGTGATTCTTGGTTTAATAAATTCAATTTTGTAGATTTTTATCCACCATTATTTTTAAACAATTCGTAGGCTTATATAATTCACCGCTTTTGTCAGATATGTAGAATGAAGCACTCAATTTTTTGGCTGTCTCTCCTATTGTGCTATCTGTCCTCTTCTACTTGACGAAGGTTTATAAGCCTATTTTGAGCACACAAGCCTGAAAATGTATGTAATTGCAATAACCAACTAATCAGATACGTCATGATAAACCATCTAAAAGAATAGCAAAATCCGGTTAATATTGGCAATTTTAGTTTGTAGTTATTTACCGTGACCAGAAGGGCAAGTCATGTAAAATTAGCGTGGTGCTCAACGTGTTAAACATATTTTTGATCCTTGATGTTTTTTTCCCCTAATTTTTTTAAATCCTTATTTCTTTTTTTCTTGCATTGTATAACCTATAATAAGTCAGTTGTTTCATATCAGTGTTCTTTTTCGATGAAATATAAAAGAAGATTCAAAATAAAAATTCTTTAGATCCACAGTTATGATTATAGGAAAAATAAAAACAATAACAATTATTTTTCTTTATTCAGTCTTATACTAATTGAGAAAAAGATTTAATCCCTTAGATTTTCCATTCAACTATTCATGCATGAAACACAAGTGACTGAATTCCAATATCATAAAGCTGAACAGTTCGGTACATCACTTAGAATTTTAGAAAAACTATAAACAATCACAATTTTTCACCATACTAATTAAGAAAAAGATTTTGTTCAATTATATTTTACATTTAACCATTCATGTATGAAATATTGTCAGAAGTCTAAATGCCAATATGAGAAAAGTTGAAAATTTTTGTGTATTAATGATCATATGAAAAATATAAAAAATCTCTATTCCGTTATTATGTTTTATAGTAATTGATAAAAGGCTTTGTTCATTTACTTTTTTTCATTGAACCATTCATGCAAGAAACATAAACAGCAGAATGTCAATATAAAATAGACTGAAGATTTTTATGTTTTAGTTAAGATTGTAGGAAAAATATTAACCCATTCGAAGGCCGAGGGAAGTATTCTTACCACTACTGTTTTAGCACTTTTAATTTAGGTTTCCATTTGTTAACAACTTCAGCTTTCTTGAAGTGCGTTTAAATAAAATTGGTAACCATTTGCTAGTTTAAAAAAACGTATAAAAGTTATAAAATACTTAATTCCTTTTGAAGTTTGTATCATTTATAAAATTTGTTTTATAAATAAAGAAAAATAAAAGTCAATAAGTTCCTAATAGATCTTGTTAAATATTTTTAGCACCAAGAAAATGGCATTTTATAAACTAAATTAGTTTTTTTTTCATATATCAATTACTATTCTTAAAATAACTTCAATTAAAAAATACTTTAATTTACCTTTACTAAAAATAAATGGTTCATTAAAGGGTTAACTATCACATTTTTTTTTTCAGTTTCATACAAATTAAGTAAAGAAATTGTTCTATTATATTTTCCAATCAAGCAATCTTGCATAAAACAGTCAGACAACTGAATTTTAATATCAGAAAAGTAGAAAATTTTTATGCTAATAGGAAATATATAAACAATTACAATTCTTTTTCTTTGTTCTGTTTTATATTAATTAAGCAAAATATTAATTAAATTATGCTTTCCATGCAGCCATTCCTGCATGGAAATGTAGTCAGACTAACTAACTGAAAGTTAAGTTGATATCAAAAAACTGAAAAGTACTATGTATGAGTTATAAATAATCACAGTTGGATTTCTGCATTCAGTTTCATAATAGTTAAGAAAGGATTTGCTTAATTATATTTTTCATTCAATCAATCACGCATGAAATATATTTCGACAACTAAATGCCAATATCACAAAAGCTGAAATTTTTGTTATGACTCTAGGGAAAATAAAAACAATCCAAAATTGGTTTTCCTTATTCAGTTTCATGTCAGTTAAAAAAATATTTCTTCAATTATATTTTTCATTCAACCATTCATGCATGAAACATAGTCAGACGACTGAATGTCAAGATCAAAAAAGCTGAAAAATTTTATATATCAGCTATATATATGAAAAATAAGGAATGTGGTTCAAAGCACTTTACACAGCAGAATTTTTACGATTTTGACAGCTCCAAAGATTTCTATCTGCTTCTGGATATTTGAAAAAAGGCACTCGCAAGCTGCCTATTGAATATTCAGAAGTCTCACTAGCAAAATACGCAAAACACGAAACGTAGAAATCGATCTTCGTACAAAATGCTCACGACACATCTTGGCAGAAAAAGCATTTGGATTATAGATTTATCTGCTAGAATATATATTTAGGGGTTAGAAAGTCTAGCAGCATTTTTGTAGAAAATGGTGTTTCTTTGAAAGATTAACTAAGAAAACTGTGCAGTTTAAGTTTCACTCCAAGCACTAATTTTTAAAATGAAACAAGATACAATTTTTATAAAAAAAAATTTAAAATTTATTTTAATTTCTGATATGTAAAGCAATATGATTCAGTAAATGTCTAGCGATACTCACTTTGTACAACGCTCTTTATTTGTGCAACGTTACACATACACATTACATATGCATTGTTACACAAGCATGTAAGTTCGTGTCCTCGCAACAAAGTAAGCAAGGTATGGTTTATAACACTTTAGCTAAACTGAGGTACAAATATCACAAGTTAAGGAAGGATATCATAAATAATACTCGCATACATACAGGTATACTCTCTGTAGGGTATACTTTGCAGCGTATACGTTCTGTTCATACACTGTATAACATGCTATTTACTCTCTACAGAGCATTTCAATACTCTCAAACTATCTCAGAATTTTCGAGAATTCAGAAATATATTTTCTAGTGGTAGCACATGTTACGTATTAATTTTTTATAAGGAGATTTGAAAGAAAATTTCGAAATTACATATAACGTAATTTAAACACAAACATAATCGGAGCATCACCTCCTACATCAGAAAAGCTCCACACGGTATTTTATAAGTATTCTGAGCAAACTTAACTATTTAAAAAGTTAACTACTTGTGCTCAAACCAAGTTAACCAATTGTGCGTATGAACCCAAAACCTTTTTTAAAAATAATTGAGATAAATTTATCATATATATTTGAGAAAAGAATCTGTAGTGGTTGACGAGTAAGTGAGACAAACCAATCATATTCACACTTTAAAAATTTTTTAAAACTACCACTTTCTTATTTTTACTAAATGTTCTATTAAATGGCTCTTTCGTAAACTGGTTTACCTTCATAGTGGTCTGATCGGACTACCTATAAGAAACCCCTCGATTTAGAGTTAATTATTATGCTCTTTTTTTTTGGAGTCCCATTTCTGGTTACCGTGATATTCTTTGCTGCATTTGCTTAGAATAATGTCATAGTGTTGATGCAACTTTTATTTACAGTTATGTGATTGGTTCTTGGTTTATTTTCAAGCACAAGGGTTAGATAAAATCATTGAAATACTTCTTACTAACAATATGGAAAAAAAAATTTCCTTTAGCGGCAAACGTTCTGGAAGGCGAAGCAAACGGCTGGAAGCAGCAAACGTTTCTGGAACGAAACGTGGAGAAGCTTATGGCACATTGAAAGATGAAGATTGAAGCTGTTAGAAATGGTGTCCTATATATATCTATATATTAATATATATATATATATATATATATATATATATATATATATATATATATATATATATATATATATATATATATATATATATATATATATATATATATATATTAATATATATATATATATATATATATATATATATATATATATATATATATATATATATATATATATATATATATATATATATATATATATATATATATATATATATATATATATATATATATATATATATATATATATATATATATATATATATATACGAGGATTACTCTGAAATGTTTGAGATACGCGCTGACGAGAATTTGCAAAATAAAAAAAGCGTCTTATTTTTAAAATACGAAGTATTTTAACACAGCAGACGATTTTTTGCTGACTTACTTCAACTTGTTTAGCGAAGAATAAATTTTAAACAGAAGAGAAAATGGAGTTGGCGCGAGAACATTTTCGCGCTTTGATTTTCTATGGTTTTAAAGCATGATTAAACCAAGAAGAATGCGTTCAACGGTTGCAATTAGCATTTGGTGATGAATTTCCAGCTCATGCTACTGTATTCAGATGGCTTAAAGAATTTAGCAGAGGTCGAAATTTTCTTCAGGATGAAGAACACACAGGATATATATATATATATATATATATATATATATATATATATATATATATACAGTGCACTCCCGATTATCCGGGTTAATCACCGGGACAGTTCGCACGGACAATCGAAAAACACGGATAATCCGAAAACTCCTTTTATTAAAGAAAAATTCAATATCAGTACAAAAAATATAAAAATTACTTACATTTGCATTCATAACATCAAACTAGGAATTTTCCTTATTAAAAAATGTGTAATGCGTCTTCGCCATATACACATATTTTACGAACAGCAGTAATGTCACTGTAATCAAATCCTCCCATATAATCTAATAAAGTTTCCACAGAGCAGCAGAATGAGAAATTGTATTTCCCTCATTTACTACATCTTCTGCATCAGTTACTATCATCACTATTTGATTTGACAACATAACGATGTCTTCATCAGTCAAATACTGGAAGCCAGGCTCACATGCATCACTTTGAAACCAATCTTCTAAATTTTCTTCATCAAGAATTTCGAAACCTTCGATTTCTTTTGCTAGTTCGAGAATACAGTTATCATATTTTTCTTGAACATCTGAAGAGGATTGTTCATCAAGCGGTATGATCTTTCTCCAAGATCGTGATAACGTAGACGATTTTACCTTTGACCATGCTGCTGATATTCCATATACTGCAATCCAATAACGAATATTGCTTCTAAAATTTTGGTAGTGTTATAACTTCATGAATCAAATATTTTTAATCTTGAAAATGCTTCTATTTATATTTTTTGTGTGACTCCGGAATGAGCACGGATAATCCGCAAACCGGATAATCCATGCACGGATAATCGAGAGTGTACTGTATATATACTTTACCCGAAAGTGTATAAGCAATTTAAAAATGCAGTTTTACATTTCTGTTCCATTGCAGCCAATCCGTTAGCATTTTCCGAAAGAATTTATTTTTATGTTTAGAGTGATAGCAACTGGAATTAATGATTATTTTAACCACCATTACATTTAGATAGGCATGTTAATAAATAAATAGTTATCCTAGGTAAGCGGGTTGAAGACAGGAAAAACATTAAAATATCTTTACCTACAATTTATTTTTCAATTCTCAACTCATTACCATTGAAACCCATTATCAGATTACTGAAAACCATAATGTTGTTGCTTCTATTTGCTTTTGGACACGTGAAGTTTGTCAGCCATTGGCCGTTTATGAACCATGTCGAGAAGGTGCCCTTTTCGTTTGACCAGAGAGCACCGCAAAGGTGAACGCACGTCTAGGCTCTTAACCCCCGGATAGATGGCAGCACCATATTAATGAGGCCTCTTCCTCAATTTAGACATAGATCTCGATGGGAAGGAAATTTTCTCTAAATCCCCTTACCCTTGGTATGGATTTGTGATCGATTACAGGTTTTTTTATTCAACGGATTTCACGAGCATATATATCATATATACTCGGTGGGTCATAGTGGAGTCAAAGATCAAGTACCGTGACCTTCCATCCGATTCTCTAACTACTGAACTACCATAGCCAACGCCTCCTGTAACTGAAAGCCTCCACACGGTTTTTAATAGGTAGTCCTATCAGACCACTGTGAAGGATATTCACTTCCCGAACTAGTCACTTAATACAAAATCTAGTTAAAATAATAAATTGGTAGCAAATATATGACTAAAAATTTGTTTTATTTATGAATATTCTTGGTTTGCCTTATTCACTTGTCAACCGCTACAGATTCAATTCTCAAATATATATGATGAATTTCTCTCAATTACATTTAAAAAAGGTTTTGGATTCATGCGCACAACTGGTTCACTTTTTAAGTAGTCTGCGCGGACTACTTATAAAAGACATTGTGGAGGCTTTTTGATGTAGGAGGTGATGCCATAGCCTCGAGAAAATCTTCCTGGAAAGAACAAAAGTTGCCAAGTATGAATACTAGTTGGATGAATCATGTTCGAAAAAGTTAAAATTTTCAAATTTGAAAATTAATAATAATAGTTATTTCTCCAATTTCACTTTTAGGTCAGATACGCATGATTGTATTTTTATACATTTAAACCCATTTGAGTTTTGCAAATAGAATGGTGCATATTTGCTTCAGCTGCTGCTGAAAATCACTATTTTTCCTATGAAAATAAGCTTCTACGTGTTTAACAATAAAAATAAAACTACTGTTTCATAACTTAAATAATGTGAAATCGTGTTCCAATATATATTTCAAATAAAGTAAAAAATAAATAATAATAAATAATTAGTAGTATGCATTTTGTAAGACAAATTAGCATTAATTTCAAGCAAAATTGCGTCGGAATATATATTTTAAATAAGTTAAATGAGTAATTAGCAATATGTATTTTGTCAAAAAAGAATGGAATTATTTTTAAAACCATGAAAATTTATGCACTGCATAGTATTTAAATCGTTCTAACTTTATAAGTCTCTGATGACTCTCTAGAGTTTTCTTTTTGGCATTGGAAATTAAATATGGTTGGTAAAAAAAGATAAATTAGATTTAATGATAAAAATTGGATTACAGATTTACATATTAGAATATATTTGACGTAAAGAGGTAAATTGGCCACATTTTCTGCTCATCTAATTATTTTACCAGAAATCAAATGTTACGTTGAGTGTTGTTTTCATTTTTTGGCAAAAATTGTAAAAATAATCAGCCATAAAGTCAAAAAAGTAATAATTTGAATAGTTGAGCAGATATTTCTCGGCATCTCTGAGAAAAATAGATAAGTTTATTATCTTCTTATTTCATATTTCAAAGCACGTAGTGAAGCTAATATCTATCCATTTTATCCAGAGCAATTGTAATCGTTTTGTGAAACTGATATAAAGTATTTGAGCTTTTTTTTAGTTTTTATTTCTTTTTTCCATTATTATAAGAGATTACCTCTTCCTTCTTCCATTATTTTACGAACAAGAATGTTTTAATAAAAAATATTTTTGTTACAATAGTTTGAAGATCTTTTCTGGTAAAATATCCTATATACTACCCCTTCCCCTGTGCATATTCGAAAAATAGTAAAAAAGAAAAGCAATAAATGCTTGCAAAGGTTTTTTCAATATATATCTTATTGTATGATTAACACGTCTTTTCATATCTTTTTAACTCATTTGTACATAAAAATCATATGTTTTAACTCATTTGTGCATAAAAAGCATATATTTTTAACTCATTTGTGCATAAAAATTATATGTTTTTAACTCATTTGTGCATTTAAAAAGGATATTTTTTTCAAACGAAAAAAAAATTAACCCAAGAATTTCATTAGTAGAACTCTATTTTTCAGAAATAAGATAGTTATGCCAGCAGCACTATATTAACCCTTTTTAAGGCCAAGTATATTTATGGGGCTGAAGTAGTCTGGTTGAAAGAGCTCTGGACTCACTTTCGTGAGAACGGGTGATCGAATCCAGCGACCCAAAGACTCCCCGTGTAGTAAATTCTTACTGGTGCACGTTAAATCCGTCGGGTCACAAAGTCCTTCATATTCTCATAGCAAATTATACGTCTGTGGGTACTGAATTGGAGACTGGTCGTTCTCTGGTTCAGGCCAAAATTACGATCTGAGGTTGAATGAATAGATGTATGAATGGGTCTGCCCCATGAATGGGTATGACGTATGGGAGTGGCGGAAGTTGAATTCAAAGCTATAGATGGTGCTATTGGAAAAATAACAATTGCACCCCCTTGCCTATGACAACAACAACAAATATAATTTTCACCAATTTCATTCAATCATATGTCCATAGAAAGCTATTTTTCTACTTATGTTTCTGCCTCCATCTGTTTAACTTCAAAATATTCAAAAGAAAATTTCAATAAAGGGCATTGTTAACATGAACGTGGGGCAATAAAGGTAAGCAAAAAAGCAATAATGGAAAGCCGTGAAAGATGTAGCATTTTTTGAAAACTTTTAGGAATTTGATAAAAGATATATGGATTTTAGAACTTACTGCGAAACTTTTATACTCTCGGAAATTTATTAGTTAATCATTTTTAAACATTTTTAAATTCATTAAAGTCTATTCTTAACAAGAATATAACAAACAAAATCTTAGTTTGCCAAAAATAAAAGGTAACTTCAATATTGGAGGTTATGTATAAAACATATATCTAGGCTATTTCATTTTCACAAGTGTAATTTATTTCACAGCTTCTAGTAAGTCTAAATATAATAAGACTTAAAATGCTGCGACAAAAAGTACAAAAAAAAATCTTTCAGAATTTTGATACGGTTGGTAATAATGCAACTGACAGGTACAATTTAATCTTAACCTGTTTATTTGAATTCAAAATATTTTTCTAAACTATTCCAGAAAATATAAACTAGGGAGTGAAAATAATTCAATAACTAGGACTGATGGTAATTTTTTCCAAACGTTTATAAAATACAATAAATATTTATCTGTAAAAGTAAACTCAACAAAATGAAAATAAAATATTTTCTAGAGGAATCTGAATTATATTAAATGCGATTGAACTGTCTAGTTCGTATAGTGAATAATGCTGCTTTCTGTATTTGATCTTCAAAAAGAATTTTTGATGTAATCCAATCTATGATTTTTTGCTTTTCTCCATGATGAAAGGTAAACCTATTTTTCCATTTGAATAGTTCGAAGAGAATCCGGAAAAATGTTTGCAGCATTGCTGTTTGTTGAAGAATTTTGCAGCTTTTAAGAATATTATTATTAAACATTATTATTAAAATATTGACATTAAGTTAATTTCAATTCAAAATTAAATTAAATTTATTTAAATGTACTAAGTAAGTTTAAAAAAAAGAGATACGGAAGTATAACTGCGATTCCAGCTTGCTACGCGTTGTATGTAAAATATTTTCCAGTGGTAGCCAAATTTAAGTAATTTTTTATTTAGCACATTTTGTTTTTAGTAATTTTTCCACCACTATCTATCAAAAATTCAAACTATTATATGAAATGCAACTTTATAGCGATACTAGGTTCTAATATCTCCTCCTACATCAGAAAATCTCCAAGCAGTTTTTTTATAAGTACTTTTCGCAGTCTGTTTCAAAGGTGAACCCAAATTCTATTCTAAAAGTAACTAACTATTCAAGTTTTTCAGAGTACCTATCCATGAATGGATATTTGCTCTTTCATCTAAATTGAAGAATATGTGGTGGAAGGGAAGGGAGGTGCTGCGTTAACATTAAGTTAAATCTCAGAATGAACAATAATTGATAAAATCAAGTCTGGGTCATACATAAAAATAAATCGCAAGTTGATACATAACAAAGGAAACAAATTGAAGATAAAGAAAAAATATTTACACTATTTACAAAATTTCTAAAAGTTGTCCAGAGAAAGTTAGTATGTATATTTGAGAATTGAATCTTTGGTGGTAGACAAGTAAGTAAGGCAAACCAATTATATTCATAAATTAAAAAAAAAAAAAATTAGATTTAATTTTTTTTTAAAAAAACTAAAAATTTCAATTTATTATTTATTATATATTCTTATAAATGGCTCTTTCTTAAACTAGTTTACTTTTATAGAGACCGTACTTCCTATAAGAAACCATGTGGAGGCTTTCAGTTGTATGAGGCGTTGGTTCTAAATACTACTCCGTTTTCTGCATAAGTTTTAAAAATCTTGTACAGCTAGGACAATTACACTCATTCGCTAACACTAGGTTTACGGGACGCGTCATTTTGACGCATTTCGAGTTTTATACTGAAAATTACAAAACCCGTTTGCATTTTTACTTCATCTCTTGTAATGACCTTTTTCCATTGATCGAGATAAATATATATTGAAGTCTATTTTCTTCAAAAGCGTTGAAATATTGAAATTCTGTTTGTGGTATATCTATCTCTACGGATATGCGTCAATTTGACGCGATCGTAATTTAGACAAAATTTCGAGTAAACATGCAAATATCACATCTATAATAAATAGGAATGTACTGACAATACTTCGATCCGTTATCCGATATCGTTATCTCAAATGAAACAAGCGATAAACAACTGATGTAGATAAGCAATAATAGAAAGAATAAACGCAGAATGTCAATTGATGTCAGAGTGTCAGATTTTGAAGCTTTCAGGTGCTAAGTTCGAGTATTGAAAAATAAAATACTAGAATATTTCATAATTATATATCTCATATTTTCATTTTTTTCTTATAGTACACAATAACATTGCTTTCTAAGTAGAGAGATGCCAGCTGCTCCGGACACGCCAAAATAATTAGAAAAACGGTAAATAACTACTATGTAAAATTTGCAAATATAAGGTGGTGAATTATATAAGCCTACGAATTATTTAGAAATAGTGGTGGTAAAAATCTACTAAATTGAATTTATTAAAGTCACAATTAATAAACTACCACTTTAAAATATATATTTGCTGTCCGGAGCAAGTTGGCATCTCTGTAAGTGCTGTTATATGTTTTCATTCATGCATCAAATTGACGCGTATTCGTAGAGATAGGTATATAAGAAACGTCCGTAAACCTATTGTTTAAAGTGACACTGCGAGATAACTGCAATAAAGTTGCATTTCTTGTGAAACATTGATTTTTTTTATGAAGTGGTGGAAAAACTTAAAATTAATAATACTAAACTAAAAATAACTTAAATCCCGCTACCACTAGAAAAGTAAAATACTTTTTACACAGTGGAGCAAATTGCCATTTCTGCAGTTATCTCGTGGTGACATTTTTAAAGAGTGGGCGTAATTGTCCTTATTCTACAATTTTTGTCATTAATTCGCTGCCAATATATTAAAACTTTTTCAGTAAGTGGAGTATTCGGCCTCTCTGGTACAATAAATCAAGAAGCTTAAAACACAAAAAAACGTGTGTTGGCATGCCTGACCAAGACTTATTAAGAGCTAATAAACCAAAAACGATAACATGGTATATATATGATAACATTTAATAAGTCTTACATACCTGCCAACTTTCACTCTTTCCGAAAATGGATTTTCAGAGTGGTTTTAAAACAATAAACGAAAAACAATTTGACTCAAAAATATATTTATATTTTGATTCTGTAGATATTCGCTTGTGCAGGAATTATTATGCTTATAAATATTTATTGTAATTATTTATATGTAGTGGTGGTCAAACTCATTTATAATTATCATTATAATTCAAGCAGTTAATTGGAATAACATGAGTATCGCTACCACTTCAAATATGAAAATATAATCTTCCGGAAAATCCGGAAGAGTTGGCAGGTATGGTCTTAGTATCTATTGCTATTTATTTCATTTCATAACGAACTAGTTACGAAATGGTTTTATACAGTACTACAGATTTTACAAGAACGCCAACTCATTGGTGAAAGCCTTTATATAGCAAGACGGAAAAGAGCAAAAACTGGTAAGAAAGATATTTCAGTCTAGAAATTTTTTTTTGAGAATAATAAAATATCTGTAACTATCAAGATATTCTCTTATAATTTCTGAGTATAGATAAAACTGCTTCTTTTCCTAGATAATGTAGTTATTTTAAAATAGTTTGAAAAAAAAAAAGAATTAGTAAACTCCTCCCGAAAACTAGCCATGACTGAAATCATTTTACTACCAGCCTTTCCTCTTTTCCGTCTCGCTTGCACTCCTTCCCACTACTACGGTTTTAGCAAAATAAGTTTTAGAATGGTAGAGATTTAAAAACCAAGGCTTTCAGAAATTTTGTTAATTTTTCCAACATTTTACATGTCCTCCCACGAAAAAACTGTGACAAAGTGTTGTTGCAAATGAACTTTTATATCATGTAAATGTAGTTACGCAGAAAATAGTTTAAGTGAATAAAAAATAATACACTAGAACATGAACTTAATAACCACTAGAATAAAGTTTTACAAATTGCGCAGAAAGTTAGCAGTCCTGTATTTCGTGAAAAGTTTTCAGAACAGTTAGCGGAGAAAAAATTTACTTTTTCAAATCTTTCCGAAACAGCGAATTTCAATTGAACATTTTACTCGAGCAGGGCATCAGCAATTGTGAATACATTATAAGCGAAGCGATATGTTTTATATCTTTCTTGTTTAAAGAATAGTTAACTGAATGTTTAAAATCAATTAGTTTAACATCTCTAATGGTTTTCTTTTTTTATAACTGTCGTTGAACAGCCACATTTTGAGCTTACGATTAAAAATGTTCATCACCGTCGCATTGTAATTTTGAACCCAAACCGGAGGACAAAGGAGCTCCTGGATCAAGTACTGTGAGAAATTTTCCATCGTGGGGTACTTTTTGAGGGAACTCACCCGCATTTACATTGCATGGGGAGGAAAGCCACGTAAACCCTTCACGGTTAGCCTGATGGTAAGGGGACTCTAACCTATGATCTATCACAGATGATATTTTACGTCAGCACTATGATCGGTGAGAGTCGAGTACGGAATTCGTATCAATCAGCCATCGCTTGGATTAAAACCCAGTTCATCTCATTGCTAGGCGAGCGTTTTATCCCCTGAGACCACGCCCATTTCTAGTGATTTGTATCATTTATAAAATTAGTGTTGCCAGACTTGCTGCAGTGCATCGGAAAGTGTTAAGATTGTGGTGACTAAATTTGCGAACAATGCTAAAAATTTTCGGAATCGGGCAATGGTGATAAATTAAACAATGATTAGTTTCGAGGCATTCAGTTGTATCAAAGTGGTATCATTAAAGTGTATCATTAAGTGCAGTAGTATTAAAGTGGTATCAGGAAAGCAATAGAAATTTACTAGTTCCGCAAGCAATAAAATCTATAAATCTATAAATCTATAAATTTTCAACCAAATTACAGCATAACGCTTTTTCTGCATTTGATTCATTAAATTGATATTTTCTTTTAGATAAACATTAAATAAATTTAATAATTACAATGAGGTGACCTTGGTTCGAGTCCCAACCATGGCTGAACGATACAAATTCTGCTCCCAGCTTGCACAGACCACATTATTGATGTAAAATATCCTGAATGGTAGATGGATCATGGGTTAGAATCCCCTTGCCATCGGACTAACCGCAGAAGGTTTTGTGACTTTTCTCATCCGGTAACACTAATGCCGTTCGTTCCATCAAAACTCTTTCCACGAAAGCTAGTTCGCTCCAATGCTTTATCCGGGATATCCCTTGTCTTCTGGGTTGGGATAAAAATTAAATGACTACGGGGATCAACAGTGATAATCGTAAACTTAGAATGGATTGGCTGGTCAACGTCGGTTATAAAATAAAATATTAAAAAAAACAAACACTGGTCATCCTGTAATTTATATAATTGCATAAAGTTTACGTTTCTTACGCATCATTAATCTTTATTCAAATTTCATTAGAATTCATTTTGATATTTTTAAGAAATTAAAAATCCCAATACTAATAAAATATTTACAGCAATAATAACTTATGATTTAAGCAGTTTAATAACAAAATCTTAAGGAAGTTTTATCCGATGTTGCATCCCTGAATATGATCCGAAGACATGAAATCTCAATTTTGTAAGGCCACTTCCTCAATTTAGACGTAAATCTGAAGTGGAAGGAAATTTTCTCCAGATCTCTCTACCCATGGTATTACTCAGCGATCGACCACAAGACTTTTGATTTCACATATCTTATGAGCACATATATCGCAAGTACTTGGTGGGTCTTAGCGAAGTTAAAGATCAAATCCCGACCCCTCCTGACCGGAGTCCAAGTTTCGAAATCCTTGGCTACCACGGTATTTTAATACCGACTGCACCCTCTACATAATTTTAAATATGGATTTTATTTTTTCAAACTAGTTTGAATTTCAACTTATTTTTTTTTTTACCATTTTGGAAACAACCGTATCATATTTTAAATATTAATTTGAAATTAATTATTTCTCTGTATGCCTTTAAAATTATGTACTGCAATAGTTTTGGCTCAGTGGTTACGACACTGAACAGTCATAGTGATGAACTGGGTTTCGATCACCAGCGGCCGCTGAAGCCCGCTTAGCTGCAGATTGATAGGTACCAACTTTTCTGGGAAAGTAATGCACATTACCACTGCCATACCGCTTCTCACAATTTGTGGAAACTTAAACTCCATGACCCCCTGTCACACAACGGGCTGTAGCTATAGCTCGAAAATTAGTATATGCTGTTTCTGTTTTAAAAACAAAGGGTTTTGAAGAGTATTATTTGTTTCGGAGCTATTTTTAAAAAAATTTCAAGTAACAAAAATAATTGCTAATTAATCTTAAGAATGAATTGTTCAATTTTATTTTATATTATAACCGTCGTTGAAAAGCCGACCCAATCTTATGGATTTACGACTACTAATGTTCAACTCCGTAGCCTTGTAATTTTGAACCCAATTCAGAAGACAAGAGAACTCCTGGATCGAGTATTGGGAGAAATTTGCCTTCGTGGAGAACTTTTCGATGAAGCTAACCCGCATTTACGTTACATGGAGAGGAAGACCACGAGAACCTCCTATGGTTAGCCTGACGGCAAGGAGACTCTAACCCATGACCCGTATACCACTGAGGATATTTCACGTCAGCACTGTGGTCGGTGCAAGCCGAATGCAGAATTGGTATCGACTGGGATTCGAACCAGCCTCATTGGAAGGCGAATACTCCATCCCCATAGCTATCGCGGCTCAAAATAAGTGCTTGGCAGCGGTGGGATTCGAACCCACGCCTCCGAAGAAACTGGCTCAATTTCGAGAAATCCTTTTTTCACAGTGTGCTTTACTCTTTTTCCTTATCTCTGATTTAAATATACGAGAATTTGGAGTCAAAACAAACTGGCTGATTATTCTTATATCAGGTGAATTGTGCGCAACTAATATTCTGTTATTATTGTTATTATTATTAGAATTATTATTATTTTGCGTCATATTTCAAAAACAAGCTGCTTCCAAATACACGGAAATCAATCACATTATTTATTTAGACAAGTCTATCTCGATCATTTACAAAAACCAAGTTTCAAACATTTTTTTTAAGGAATTATATATAAAACATAAACCATTTAACGCAAAGTTACGTTTATTAAATGTAACCTATAACTACTGTTTTTAATCCACCGATTTATTTAATTCTCTTATGTTATCTCTGTGTTAAATATACGGGATCTTGGGTGTTAATACCTATTGGGTGATTAATCCTGTATTTCATTCTGTCGAGGAAATTTTTCTTTTTGAGCGTGACTGCTGTGGCGAGAAACGTCACAGTTAGTAAAAGGGACAATTTATTTATTGGTAGACTTGATAGAAGAAAATAGAGAGGCGATATTACTTCAGCAGATAAGAAAGACTCAGTGCGAAGGGTGGCTTTTATTTCATCCCTAATAATATTAAATTGCTTTTTCCTTCAATCTATTCTGCTTAAATATTTTATTTCCGACATTTTTTGAGTCTCTCGGTTACGGAATGTTTCATGTTTTAGCAATAAACTAGCAAATATAAGATACATTTAATTGAAAAAATATGAATATGTTTCACAGTTGATGAAAGATTGAGAAAACTTTATTATGTAACAGATGATCAAAGTTCTGATTTTGTTTCTTATTTTCATGAGTACTTTTAAAAATGTAACAAAATTTCAACTTCTCTGTGGAACGGATGTGGAAGTAAAACAATATAAACTTTAAAAAAAATTTTCTTATCATTCAACTCTTAATATTTCTTTTTCGTATGATAAAAAGTATAACAATCACCTACGTGTAATGGTACACCAGAGATGCCAACTGCACCGGACACGTCAAAATAATTAAAAAAACGGTAAATAACTACGAAGTAAATTTTGCAAATATTTGACTATTTTTGCTTGCTTTTTAATAGGCATAGCATGACGTGAGCACTATATAGTGGTGAATTATATAAGCCTACGAATTATTTAGAAATTGTGGTGGATAAAAATCTACTGAATTGAATTTATTAAACCAAGAATCACAATTGATAAACTACCACTTTAAAATATATATTTGCTGTCCGGATCAAGTTGGCATCTCTGGTACACCACAAGTTTTGCAAATTTATCGGGTTTCGTAAAGTTGCAATAAATTGGTAGAGAATTAAATAGTAAAACTAGAAAAGTAACGAAAATTACGCCCACTTTTTAAAACAGTCACCACGAGATCACTGCTAATATGATTGCTATGACTCGTGACCGGTCAACAACGCTTGGCCACGAAAACACGAGTTAACTCGTGACCGGTCAGCAATGTGTTAATTTTATTTTATTTTATTACTGGCGTTGAACAGTCGACATAATTCAAAGTTCACGACTACCAATGTTGCATTATGAGTTTGAACCCAACCCAGCAGATAAGGTAACTTCTGGGTCAAGCATTGTGACAAAGTAGACTTCGCGGAGGCCTTTTTATGAAACTTACTCTTATTTGCTATACATGGAGAGAGAATTTACGAAAACCTCTCACAGTTAGCCCGAAGGCAAGGGGATTGTAATCCCCATGATCCTTCTACCATTGAGGATATTTCACGCTATCATTGTGGTTGGTTCGAGCCGGGAGCAGAACTCGTATCAAACAGCCACCACTGGGATTCGAACATGAGTCACCTCATGCGAACGCTCTATACCCTGAGCTGTCGCGTCTCTCTTGTTCTAAATTAAGTTATTTAATGAACAGACGATGAAAATCAGAATTTTGCTTACAGCAATTAATTTTTAAAAAATGCATGTATGTTCACGCCTAAATTTTCTTTGACTTTTGAAAATTAAAATGGTACTTAAAACAAGATTCTATCACATATTTGCCAACTTTAACGCTTTTAAAAACAGAGTTTTCCAAGTAATAGGGTAGTTGTATAGGTAGTCGGGCTTTTTTTAAATATATTTATTTACAGTGTAGTTAAGAAACAACTTGAAAACGGAAAGTTTTGCCCCCAATTGTCTATTTGTCAAGTCATCATTTTCTGAACTTTATTCCAAACGTTTTTTACTTATTTTATTTCAACTGTGTATGAACAATGCTTTTCTATGACATCAGTAATTGTACGCATGGTGTATAAATATGGTGTGAGTTCCCTTGCAGTTCTCCTGGTAATTTAAATGCTATAATACTCCATCATCATTTGTAATATTTTGCATTATAACATGTTAAATATTTCACAAGTAAATGCACTTGCTTTTACGTTTTCAATCTTTTAGTTTTACACAATGATCTTTCTTCCGTCATTTGGACGCTATTGGGGGGAACAGATATTCTTTAAAACAAGTTTTAACTCAGAATCACTTGCTCTAATACTGCACCATCATTTACAATATTTTGTATTGTAATATTTAAATAATCCTAGATTTAAAATGCACTGGCGTTTACATTCTCCATTGTTCAGTTTTAAACAATGATCTTTCTTCTGTAATGTGAATGTTATTGTGGAGAGGTGATTCTTCGAAACGAATTTTAACGGAGAATAACTTGTATAACGCAATGCTGTATTACTGCACCATCATTTGCAATATTTGGTATTGCAATATGTTCAATAATCCTCTAGTTAAAGTGCATTGGCGTTTACATTTTCCATCTTTCAGTTTTAAACAATGATCTTTCTACTGTAATGTGAATGTTATTGCGGAGAGGCGACTCTTCAAAACGAATTTTGACGGAGAATAAGTTGTATTAATGCTGCATTACTGCATTATCATTTGCAATATTTTGAATTGCAATATGTTAATTAATCCACTTGTCGAAGTGCACTGGAGTTTACATTCTCAAGCTTTCACTTTTGTATAATGATCTTTCTACGATAATGTGGACATTAATTGTGGTTCTTTGAAACAAGTTCTTTGAAAGAAGGCAAAGAGGAGGTTCTTCGAAATAAGTTTTAATGTATGATCGAGAAAAATAAGAACATTTCTTCTTATTAAGCTTTCATTCAAAGCACAATGAAGAACACCCTAATGATCGTATTGGATGGGTATTCAATGTTGACCGTGTGTCCCACCCACATGCCAGGGTGAACCTTTTCGGCTTGAATGCATGAAACAATCAAGTGCTTTCAAAACAGATTTTACTTCCAAAAAACCCATAAAAAGGGAAAAAAAGCGTAAGTTACAACAAAGAATCAGTTTTCTGAATTAGTTTTCTACTTTGTGATGATCTTGAAACTTAATAGTTCATCAATTGAGCTTCATTATAGCTATTCACTTTGACTGAAGTAGAGAAACTATACTTCGTTAGTGAATTTATTTGTTGCTGTATTCACTAACATTTCAGTTAAACTCGTCTTTCTTTCCTTTAATTTTATTTTTCCTTTTTAGAAATGCGCACGCAAAAATCTCTTCCGAGAATCTATATCCAGCCTCTCTTGCTGGGAATTATTAGTCGATTTTTTGTCTTTCTGCGCAATTATCCAAATTTTACAAAAATTCTGCAGTTATGTTTAGATTGCTTATTTGTAAATTTAGGTCATTATTTAACCCCTTGGGGACGGGGGATTCAGAAAAGTATTCGTACAAAATCAGAATCAAGTTGTATTTAAATAAAAAACGGGAACTTAAATGTAGTCGTTGCTAATTTGACAGACTTACTTTGCTTTTACTTTAATTATTGTTACTTTAATCATATTTATAATCAATGTTAATTAAAAGTATAACTAAATAGTTTTATTTTGAACAAAGTAATGGTGAATTAAATAAATCAAACAATTATAACTCCGCCCACAAATAAACTGCTAAAGAAATACTTTGATTACCAGTTTAATCGTTTTACCCTGATTGATACGGTTTTATGCTGGCACGTATTTGTGACAGTCGGTGCGAAAGGGTTAAGAATTATTCTATAAAGATGAATAGTACATGTAGCCACATTCTCTAGAATTTCAGTTGAGCTCATCTTTTTTTTTTTTTTTTCATCTTTCTCTTTTAAAAAGAAACACGCATAAATCTCTTCCACGAATCCTGATCCAGCTATCCTTTCTGTGAATTTATATTCAATTTTCTGACTTTCTATTCGACTACTTAAATTTGACTAAAATTCTGCAGAGTTACGTCAATATAGCTTATTTTTAAATTTGAGTCATTATTTACAGATTTTTCTAAAAAGACATAAAATGAAAATTTCATTATTATAAAAAAATATTAAAAGTAAAAAATAATTTTATAGGAAATTATTTTTATACGTAGATGCCACGAGTGACTAAAAATGTAAAAAGTGGTAGAAATCCAGTTTAATTTTATTCATTTATTTTCTCTTTAATGGGCCGGGATAGCTTGGTTGGAAGGACACTGGACTCCCGTTCCAGAGAACGGGAGTTGGAATCCAGTCGGCCGAAGACTCCACTTGTAGTAAATGGTAGCAGGTGCTCGTTAAATCTGTCGGGTCGCAATGTCCTCCATGCTCCCAAAGCAAATTATACCTCTAGGGGTTCTAAATAGAGATTGATCGTTCTCTGGTTCCGGTCAAAATCTATCCGCTATCTGTGGCTGAATGTATGGATGTATGAATGGGTCCACCCTATAAACGGGTGTGGCATATGTGTGGAAGAAATCAAATTCTTAGACACTGATGGTGGCATGGAAAACAAGAACAATTGCACCCCCTCTGCTTTAACGGCCGACAACAACATTATATCTTTAATCAATCAATCATAACTACCACTATGACTAACATTTCAAATTATTCATATTCAAAGTAAAAACTATCTTTGCTAGCACTTTCAGTAGTAAGCTGAAAAAAATATGCTACGAAAAGTTGCTATATTTAATCTCTTTTAATTGCATTTTAAAATTTTTAATCAACATCTTTTGCTTTTTCAGTCGACCGTAACAAACATGTTATTGTTTAAAAGATAATTTGGATGGTATTAAACAATTTCCGATAAACAAAGAATTTGATCATTAAGATTAAAATTTTTAATTTAATTATTTTCATAAGTTTTACAGAAAAATCTTCATTTGAATAGATTTATTTGATGTTCTGTTTTTACTTTGAAAATTTAAAAAAAAAATGTTTTTTTTTGTTTATATTTGTTTGTACTGAGCAAAGCTAAGGAACAAAGAAATACTTCTACTTATACTACTTGAAATGAAATAGTTGTAACCGAAGACATTCTCAAGAAGTCTGTCATTGTTAAGTTTGTTTGTTAAAATGCTAAGAAATTAATTAAGAACGAAGTTAAAATGTTTAGACATTCTAGTGAATAGAATTGTAAGAATACTTTTTTTTTTAGTATCCCAATATTTCAGATCATTATATTATTTAATCTTCATTACGTTGGCTAATTTGGAGAATTTTTAGTTTTTTTCCTCGGTAAAACTAAAAGTTTTCTAATCGGATTGTCTTACTTCCCAACATTTATTATAATTACTGAAACTAACACCACCTTGAATTAACACAGTTCCACCTTATACATCGTATTTAGTGGAAACGAAAGATCTTGGTAGCAAAAATATATTACGAAACTAAATATTTTAAATCTGAAAAAAAAATCGTCAATCATATTTTCTTTTCATTTATTTTTTCATATGTGTTAAATTTATTCCGTATAGATTTTATATTTTTTAGCGTCGTTGAACAGTCGATGCAATTTTGAGTTTAAAACTACAAATGTTCAACTCCTTAGCCTTGTAATTTTGAACTCAATCCAGAAGACAAGAGAACTAATGGATCAAATATTTGGAGAAATTTACCTTAGTGGAGAACTTTTTGATGAAATAACCCGCTTTTGCTTTAAATAGTGAGGCAAACCACGGGACTCTTACCATTACCTCCTACATCAAGAAGCCTCCACACGGTATTTTATAAGTAATCAGCGCAGACTTTTTAAAAAGTGAACCAGTTTTGCGCATGAACCCAAAACCTTTCATAAAAGTAATTGAGAGAAATTTATCTTATATATTTGAGAATTGAATCTGTAGTGGTGGACAAATGAATAAGGCAAACCAATAATATTCATAAATAAAATAAATTTTTAGTCATATATTTGCTACCACTTTCTTATTTTAACTATATTCTGTATTGAATGACTCGTTCGGTAAGTGGATATCCTTCACAGTGGTCAGATCGGACTACCTGTAAAAACCCTTGTGGAGGCTTTCAGTTATAGGAGGCGTTGCTCTTACCCATGATCTAACTACTACTGAGAATATTTTTCGTCAGCACTATAGTCGATTCTAGCCGGTTGCGGAATTCATATCATCCAGCTATCTCTGGGATTCGAACCCAGGACACCTCAGTGGGAGGCGAGAGCTTTATCACCTGATCCCCCACGGCTCAATTCCAAATGTATACTTTTTCACAAGTATATCTTCAATTTTGAATAGATCATAAGAAGGTTCATTCTGAATGCTATACACATCATTTTGCTTACAGTACGTTTTCTAGTTTGTTACGAATTTACCATCAATATATCTTCTTCCATCTACTCATTTCTCATTTTCTATGTGATGGTAATTCAACAGCTCTATTTTACGATCATTTATTTATTATATACTTTTATTTATTTATCATAATATTTTTTTTTTCAATGAAACAAAAAAAATCTATTCTGATTGTCTCAGTATATTTCACAACATTCATTACAATTACATAAACATTGAAGAATTCCAACTTATGCATTAATGCAAAACGGAAACAAAAAGTCTTTTTTGCAAAAATATATTGTTAAACTAAATATTTAAAATCTGAAAATATTCGTTCATAATATTTTCTTTTAATCTATTTTGCCTTACGCCGTTAACACGCTGAATGCCACGCTAATTTTACATGGCTTGCCCGTCTGGCCACAACGGTAAATAACTAGAAACTAAACTTTCAAATATTGATAGATTTTGCTAGCTTTTTAAAAGGTTTAGCATAACATATCTGAAAAAAGGGGCGAATTATATAAGCATACGAATTGTTTAGAAATAGTGATGGATAAAAATCTACTAAATTGAATTTATTAAACCAATAATCACAATTAATAAACTACCACTTGAAAATAATTATTCGCTGTCCCGAGCAAGTTGGCATCTCTGTGAAAATAAATAAAGCTATTTTTGAGTGCACTATAAAGCATTACTTTCTTCAAACCATTTTACTAACAATAATAATATAAAAAAAATTCAAAATTTATTCGAATTATGTGTTTCTAATAATCTAGGCCTCACCGGTCACCGGTGACCACAGACGCGGCGACCAAACTCAGTGCCGCTCACCGGTGACCCCCATGGCATTCAACGCGTTAAGATTATTTTAAATATAGACTTTTTCACGTGAATATCCTCAATTGTGAATAGATCCCAGGGTTTATTTTGAATGCTATATACACATCATTTTGCTTACAGCATGTTTTTTGCGTTGTTACGAATTTACTATTAACTCGTTCACGCCAAGAAAAGTGAAAATACTGGTACAAGAAAAGAGAAAATACTGGTAGAAGAACTATTTTAATATTAGATAATATTCGGGAGGAGTTAATCCATTCTCAACAATAACAATTCACTGTAAGGAAATTTATCACGGCGAAGAAGCAATTCAATATAAAAATTGCATCCGTTAAAAACAATTAGTAGTTATGGATTTTTGGTATTCCCGGAAAAAAATTAAAAAATGAAATTTATTGTTACCAGTTTTTACTCCGGCGCGCTGCCAAGATGAGACAATCTAGCGTGACCCACCGGTAGGTCACCCCGGCGTGAACGTGTTAATATATCTTCTTCCATCTTCCTCTCTTTTTCCATTTTCTACGTGATGGTTCTCTATTGTGATAGTTTATTTTTAAATCTTTTTTTTATTTATTTTATGCTATATATTTATTTTATGTGCTGGTAATTCAACTGTTCTCTGTTATGATCATTTATTCATTATATTTTTTTAAATTTATTTTCATATTATTTTTTTTTCAATGAAACAAAAAAAACATCTGTTCGTATATATTTTTTTAACATTTTTAAAATTAAATCAGAAAAAATTCATTAGTTTATTTTTTTAATTTATTTTTTCTGACGCGTACATCTTTTTCCATCCTTTTTTCTTTCCCCATTTTATACGTGATGGTAATTCAGCTGTTCTCTTTTACGATCATTTATTCATTATATTTATTTATTTATTTATTTCATTATATATTTATTCCACGTGATGGTAATTCAGCTGTGCTCTTTTGCGATCATTTATTTATTATATTTTTTTTATTCATTTTTATATATTTTCTATTTTTGAATATTATTCTTAACCATTGAATTTTTTCCAAGTATAGTCTTTTTCACACGTATATCTTCAGTTTTGAATACAATCTTAGAAAGGTTTATTTTGAGTTCTATATACACATCACTTTGCTTGCAGCACGTCTTTTACGTTGTTACGAATTTACCATCAATATATCTTCTTCCATCTTCTTCTCTTTTTCAATTTTCTACGTGATGGTAATTCAGCTGTTCTATTCACGATCATTTATTTATTATATTTTCATTTACTTTTATATTATATTTTTTACAATAAAACAAAAAGAAATTTCATTAGGATATATTTTTTATTGTTTTTAAAATTAAATCTGAAACAATTCGTTAACTATATTTTCTTTTCATCTATTTTTTTCTTATGTGTATATTTTCTTCCTGCTTCTTTCCTTTTTCCATTTTCTTCATGATGGTAATTCAGCTGTTCTCTTTTACAATCATTTATTTTCGACAGTTTTTTATTTATTTTTATATTATATTTTGTCCAATAAAAAAAAATCGGGTATATTATTAATACTCCTTCTTATGCGATAAATTTAATTTAAATATAAACTTTTTCAAACGTATATTTTCAATTTTGAATGTATTCTAGGAAGGTATATTTTGAATGCTATATGCACATCCTTTTGCTAACAGTACGTCTTTTGAGTTGTTACGAATTTACCATCAATATATCTTCTTCAATCTTCCTCTCTTTTTCCATTTTCTACGTGATGGTAATTCAGCTGTTCTTTTTTACAATCATTTATTCTTACATAGATATTTCTGATCAATTTAAGACTTTTAGGGTTTTACCCAAAGATTCCATTGGCATTTGACTCAAATCTATGTAACTTATTCTGCACTTTGTGACAGTTTTTCTCATTGATGCTCTTAGATTGCTCCTTCACCGTTTCTTGAATTTCTTCTACTCTTGAAAGCATTTCTTTCCTATTGTAAGCTCTCTCAAAGGAAACTAGACTCACCGACCCATTCCTTAACTGTAACTGCAGTTTCTAAAGCTTTGTTGAGTGCTTACTTAAGGAAACTTTGCTGATAGATAGATTCTTTATTTCTTTTCGTTACGGAAATTGATGAGTGATTTGCAAAAGAAATATTCGAAATTATTATATAAATATAAGTTTAAAATTAAATAAGTTTGAGATGATCAAAAAGTATTTTGTTTAAAATAGAAATTGTAACTCATAAAATTGTTATGAACTATTTTGAATATGCAATTAAGTTCAACAGATTGTATCAACAGATATCAGTCGCTTGACAAAAAAATTTGACTGTTCTTTTCTTATCTTTTCGAAAACATAAAAACTGGTTTCCCACTTATTTCATTCTTATCTTTTAATGTAGTTAAAAATAAATCTTTCCTATACAATGTAGTTAGTAATAAGAAGCATTTAAAGTTATTTTTATTAATTAACTATTTTTATTAATTAACCATTTTTGTTAATTAACTATTTTTATTAATTGACTATTTTTGCTAATCTAATATATTTATTAATTAACTTCTTTTATTAATTTATTGTTTTTGTGAAATAGCTTTTTATTAATTTACTGTTTTTATTAATTTATTAATTTTAAGTTTGTAATGTTTTGTTGAGTGCTTACTTAATGATTTTTTGCTGATTGATGGCTTTTTTATTTCTCTTCTTTGCAGAAATTGATGAGTGACCTCTAAAAGAAACATTTCAAAATGTCACATACAAAAAAAAAACTATTATTTGAATATAAATTTCAAATTTAATCATAAAATTACGATGATCAAACAGCATTTTGTTTAAAATGCTGTAAACTGTAACTCATTAATTTGTTTTTAACTGTATTAGAATATACTATACAGTGCAACAGATTGTACCAATAAATTACAGACACTAGGCAAGATAACAGTTCCTTTTTTTTTCTTTCAAAAAAACTGATTCCTCCCTTATTTCATTCTTAGTTTTTAATACAGATAAAAAAATCTTAGCTGAACAATGTGGTTAGCAATATAAAACTTTTAACTTTATTTTTATTAATTTACTAATTCAACTACATGGCTTGGAATTGGACTGAAGTAGCATTCATAGTGCCTGTCCGCGAAGCGGACAATTGACTCTTTCGTACGTGGTGATGCCCTTGGGTGGCTGGAATATGACAGTAATGGGGTTGTGCTCTAATTACGAAGAAAGATTATATACCTTTGCAGACTTGTCAACTTTTATTCCTTTTGAAGAAGTATTTCTCAAATAGAAGTGGAGTAATAATTGGATTGCAATTGCAGAAATGCCAACTTGCTCCACTTTGTCAAAAAATATTTTCCAGCAGTAATGAAAATTAAAGCTATTTTTAATTTAGTATTTTTCACTTCAGTAAATTTTCCATCACTGCATATCAAATATTCAAAGTATCATATGAAGTGCAACTTTATTGCAATTATCTCGTGGTGAAAGTTTTAAAGAATGTACGTAATTATCCTTATTCCACGCGTTTTACGCTTTTATTTGCTACCAATTTATTAAAACTTTTTTGGAATGTGCAGTTTGCATATGTAGTGGTGGAAAAATTACTTAAAATTAAAAATAAACTAAAAATAACTAAAAGTTTGTTACCTCTAGAATATATATTTTCACAAAGCAGAACATGTTTTTCTGTTCCTGGGTTGAAATGAATGTATAGCACGGCGGATTTTAACCCATTATTGCCTATGGTCTTTATACGAAAAACTCTTGTGTAAATTAAATAATAGCAGTGTTTTTTCTGTTCCTCATTGAATGTATCTTTCTGTTAACTACTGCTTAGCAAATACACTGTGTCTTAAACTTAAGACTTAGAATTTTTCTGGTTACTCAGTGCGAGCCCTGGTGTTCCTTCACTGATCCATCAGATTTTATTTGACTAAAAAAAGATGCGATAATGACAAGGCTAGCCTAGTATTTGGAAGGCACAAACATTATGGTCAAAAAAAATAAATAATGGTAATATAGGTGCCTCCCAGTGGCTATGCGCAGACTCTGGTGGGTTGCTCCATAGCCACCAAGAGTCAAGGCCTCTCAGCAGATTTGTGAAGTCATCCTCTGAAGTGTTAGCGAACTATAAGATAACGCGGTATTCAGATTTGTGTTTTAGCACATTACTAACCGGCCACGAGTTAACTCGTGTTTTCGTTAGCAGTGATCTCGTGGTGACTATTTTAAAAAGTGGGCGTAATTTTCCTTACTTTCAAGTTTTACTATTTAATTCTATACCAATTTATTATAGCTTTACGAAACATGATACATTTGCAAAACTTATGGTGCACCATTACACTTAGGTGATTGTTATACTCTCTATCATACGGCATTAAAAATTTGTAAAGTTTATTTATATTGTTTTACTTCCTCATCGGCTTTCTAAACAATAGCCGGGCACATGGGGGTTATTTTCAGAAAAGTTGCCGGTCAGCAATGTGTTAAGAGAAAACTATAATAAATAGCTCAAACTGTTGAGCAACGTAAAATATTTTTGCTTTAGCTAATTTAATAGCTTTACATGAGAATAAATCAATGTTATTTATCACAATATAACTCAATAAAATGAACGTGTAGGACTGTTTGATGCTTTTCATGAAGCAATATTATGTGTATTTCATTATAGAAAATGATTAATTAAGATTTTTTATTTTCGTTCGTTTTAAAATCTTGGCTCATCATAACTATTTTTAATATCAAAATAAACCTTATTTAAGTGTATTATTTATTATTTTCCAATATGTAATCATATATTAGATTTAATTATATATTTGAAAATAAGAAATAATGCATTTGAATAAGGAAACGGATACGAGACAAATACAAATATGTTATATCATGGCAGAAAAGAGACAAATAAGGAAATTAAAAATTTTATTGGCACATTCATAAAAGTTTTATTTTATAATAGGTTCGCTCTAAAGAGTTTCTTTCATAATCGTATACACTTAAATTTCAATGGAAATAATCTAAATATAAATACTGCAATTATTTACAAATAAACGACCATATAATATTGAAATAGGACAAAATAATATAAGTAATTTATCAAAGTATTTCGATCCTTAGGATTGTAAAACTTAAAAATAATATTTATTATTTTCAAAAATAAATATACTTTTTATTCATTTTTGTTCATTATTATAAGAATGTAAAGTGTATTTTGAAATTTTAAGTTTTTTTCTAACATATAAATTTATTGATGACAATCTCTCTTATAAGATTTGTTAAAAAATATCCCAAAATAGAGATTACTCTAAAAAATTATTAGTATAATATTTTGGAGTAGAAATTGTTCAATAATTAAAAAATTACTCACTGTAAAAGACAAGAAAACATTTTTTATTAACAACATTATTTTTTATTAACTACATTTGATTTTTTTAAAAAATTAAGATAGAAAAAATATAAAAACATTTATTAAAATCATTTTTCCTATTACTCGAAAGATAGATCTCATTAATTAATATATTTTATAAAAAATACATTTGACTTAATATGCATGCATATGTATAAACTTATATATTATTGTTTTAGAGCTTGTTTACATAAACTCTTCCAGAAATATAAGATAAACATAAAAAAGGGAATAAAATGAGAATAGCTCATCTAACCTGGAGCAAATTCAAAATTTATTCATACCATGTGAAGATAAAGAAGAGTTTCATTAATATTCATTTAAAATTTTTACGTACAAAAATTAAAATGGCTAACAATGAATTAAATTCCTTTTTTATTAATATGATTTAAGGCATCTGAGTTTTTTTGCTTCCAATTATGAATGTTTATGAAATTTTACTCATCGTAAGCTAAGTTTCAAGTGCCAATCAACATTGTTATTAATTTTTCTTTCTTTTAAAAATATAAAATGTAACTAAAGCATTTTTACTAGTTTTTTAATAATAAAAATTTTAACTCTTTAATGACATCTGATATTTGTTTATATATTTAAAATTTATATATATATATATATATATATATATATATATATATATATATATATATTTACATTTAAACAAGTCAAATGATGTTTAAATTTGCTTTATTTCATGTCTAAAAGTTTTGCAAAAGTACGAATGCTTTGCTAGTTTTATATTCTAATATTCGCTTACAATAAGCAGTACCTAAAACATTGTAATTCTTAAATACAACTTATTTCATTACGTAATTAAAAAGCTTATTATAAAGTCTGCAAAAAAGAATGTTAAAATATAAAAGATAAATAACACTTACTCGACTATTAACAGTTATTTGATAACTGTCTCGTTATCCATTAATCCATTTTCGTCTCATTTCCACACTTTTCTGAAACGTAAAAACTGGAACTTTAGGCCCATTTGTGTAATTCCCTTGACATTTTGGAACTACACATGCATATGGCATGATTAAAAGTTGCAAAATAATGCTATATGCAATTTTGATAGAGGTTTATAACGACATACCCGACGGACAAACGGGACTATTGTTTAATGAATGACAAATATTTGAAATTATCGGTTAATCGCTTACCAGCTATGAGCCACTGTTTGTGATGTCACTAAAAGACTGTGATCTCAACTGCCTTATTTCTCGGTGGCCATGGTTGCTCCCCGGTTACACTAGCCTGATATATATAAATGGTAAAGAAATGGGGAAAAAGACTATGTACAATATTTACACCACTTTCTATATTTCTTGGATAGTATACCTTCCGATAAGAAAATGGCTGACAATGGGGCATGTAATATTTTCATTCATGAATTCTTTGCTGAAGATGCTATAAATTGTGTCTGGTTACATTTTTTAGCTTTACTAAAAAAATTGGCATTCAATGAGGCAATATACTGAGAGAGTTTTGAAAGAATGACACCTCATCTCTTAAAGTTCAACTTCTAACCTACCCCTTTTTCCTTCCCTCTTCATCTATTTTGTCCAAAATTGATGTCCAGCCATATAAATTTATTTTATAACAGTATAATTTTACCCTAAATTTTTGAAAAAAGTATTTAAACATAAATATAATACTTATTTATTAATTTTGATTTGTAGTATTTTTTAATTAAACGCTCATCTCGTATATTAAGTTTAAATTTTTTATAAATATTAATCTTTTTTCTATTTCATCATGTATTATTTTGCTCAAAATTGCCATATCATATAGCTTTATAATAATGCAATTTTATTAGTTTTGAAGAAAATGCTTAAACATAAATGAAATATTAATTTATTAATTTCCATTTGTAGTATTTTTTTAATTAAACGCTCATCTTTATTAAATGTAATTTTTTATTAATATTTATATTTTTTCTATTTCATCATGTATTATTTTGCTTAAAATTGATACCTAATAGTCATATCATATAGCTTTATAATAGTATATTTCTATTAGTTTTTGAAGAAAATGCTTAAACATAACTGAAATACTAATTTGTTAATTTCTATTTGTAGTAATTTATTTTGCATAAAACACTCATCTATATCAAATGTACTTTTTATCAAAATTTGTACTTTGTCTATTTCATCATAGATTATTATGTCACTTTATTATTAGTTTTTGAAAAAAAATTTTAAACTAAAATGTAATACCAATTTATTAATTTCTATTTGAAGTGATTTATTTTGAAGTAAACGTTCATGTATATTAAACTTACTTTACATTAATTTTTATAACTTTAATTTATTTTAACTAAGACAATAGAATACATATCCTTTTTTTTACATTTACAAAGTGTCATGGTAAAATAGGATTCATTCATTGTTTATACAGGATACATATACATATCGTTTTTTTTTTATCTTAGTAATAAACATTTATAAATATTCTGAGAAATGCTTAACGGAATTTGTAATTTAGTCATGTTTTATTAAATGACTTTCACTTTATCTTCAAAGTTATTCAACAAATTAAGAACACGTTGGTGTTATTAGTTAAAACGAAATATTTGAAGGTGGTATTTAGGATCTTGATGTAGAATCTTGCCATAAACCGTAAATTAGTCTGCGCTTCACCAGGATCAATAATCAAATTCAAGAGCTGTAGTCGAGAGTAGCTCTATAAATAGTGCATGTTTTCTGCTACTGAATACTGCACGAAGAATATTTCAGTAATTAGTCACATTAATCTCCCAATGCTTAATCTAAAGGTTATGTAATTTAGAAAATTTTTCCAATAAATGGAATGGCATTGTTGACATAAGTATTCAGCACATTCAAACTTCAAAAGTTTATTGTAATTTGAGTTTTCGCAAATCAACCAATGCATGCCAATTGCGTAATTCGATAAGATTTGGCCTCTTTCTTTTTTAGCCAATATTTTTAATCGAAGTATTCTTAGCTCTTATTATTTTGAAAGGAAATGGTTTTTAAAGGGCAATGTAGAATTTAAAAAGAAAAAAAAATGTAAAGCATATTGGCATAAAGATGTTTCTTAATAAATAGAAGTTTTGTAAATGAATAAAAAATGTAAACTGTAAAAAATAAATGTTACATTTTCAGGAAAAGACTATCAGTTGATGCATTAGTATAAAACCGTTTATTTTATAGAAAAATATTGTTATTTGAAAACAGGCACTTTTTAAGCAGTTAAGAACTGCTATTTTGACAAACTCTGTTATTTTAATGAATGAAATTCTAAAAATGTCAGCATTGTGCTTCGTGTTAGCTGAGAGCGAAATTCACATGAACTGTCACATGATCTGTCTGAAATTCACATGATGACGCCCGGATTCGACCCCGGGTCGCATCATTGAGCGGAAAGTATTCTGACACCTGAGCTGTGTCAGCTCCAATGTTTGGCTGTAAAGAAAAATCGTAATTTTTAATGTCTTGATTATTGAAATCATATTTAAGTGTAAAAACGTTTAAAACTATAGTTGTCTAACCTTCTTAAAACCTGTGGCAATTTAACTTACCTAAAAATCATGCTTAAAGAGGGTAGTTGAATCGCAATTTTATTGTTCTTTATTTTGTCGCAGCGATGTTCAAAACCATAAAATCATTTCTAAAAAACAAGAGCATGTATAGAAAATAATTGTAAAATGATTTGAAAGAAAATAAGGTTATCTAACGGTCAGCAAAATTACATGGTAAAAACTAGAATTTGAAGTGGCAGTTTTAATCCGTTTATTATGAGAATGAAATTAGAGAAAAACTGTTTTTTTACAAAACAGCTTTAAGTGGACAAATATACGGAGAAAACCTGTAAAAAAAATTAGAATTTTTTTAGGGTGGGGGGCGGGTAACGATTAAAAACAAAAAAAAATTATATTTATCTTTAAAAACAGTTCTTTTTTCAGTGAAAATATATTTGTTTTTTTTCTGTAGAATTTGCAGTTATTCTTTGCAGTGAAAGAAACCATTATAAGTATGCTAGCGTCTACTGGAAATCATTTATCAGGAGTTCGATGTAAATTTATAGAATATTATAAACTTAAATTTTCTGTGAAAATGTTGTTTGTTCGCCTGAAATTATAAAAAAAATGGTATTGAAACCACTTTATTTCATGTTTATATTAAAAGTAAAGGGAAAGTTTTAAAAATTCTTTATTATAAACTGTTTACCATTATTTATTTTTCACGTATGATAAACAATTTTACATAGATGATATAATTGCAAAAATAGTCTTCTTAGGCGGGAATATTTCACCCCTCCCGAAAACAATCTAGATATGATATGCAGTTTTTTTCTCTCTTTTCTGGTTTAGACCTCATGAGAAGTTGTTATTTAATAAGTCAAGCAAGAAGCATATAAGTTAAGCCACAGTTAACACAGAGCACTAGATTAGATTTTAAAGTTTGAAAAATTCTGAGAACGACAAAGATTGATCGGATATTTAATCATGAAAAAAAGAATAATATATTATGATATATTAAAGAAAGATTGATGCATTGATAAAATCAGTATTTTTCGTATCCTGCTTCTAAGTGTCACGGTGATAAGGGGATAGAGTGCTCGTGTCCTAACGGGGCAACCCAGGTTCGAATCTCAAGATGTTTGGGTTGAAGTTTGTCGAAGATGGCTTTTCGATATGGCTCGCCCGACCACAGTGCTGACTTAAAATATCCCCCGTAGTAGACAGATTATGGGTTAGAATTCCCTTGCTGTCGAGCTAACCGTAGAAAGTTTTCGTTGTTTTCATCACCATGCGACGTGAATGCTGGTTAGTTTCATATAGCTGGTTTGTCCCAATGCTTGATCCATGAATCTTCTGGGTTGGGTTCAAAATTACAAGGCATTGGAAGTCGTTAGTTCAAAAAAGGGTCAGCTGCTCTACACTGGTTATAAAATTAAATAAACTTTGGTATCGAGGTCCTTATTATATCGAATGGATGGAAACCTGAAATAAATAACAATACATAAAATATTTAAAAGAAAGATAAATACATAGGGAAAAACCAGTCTTTTCGAAATCTGATATCGAGGAGCTTGTTTAGATGCTTTTGAGCTTGTTTAAATGCGTTTGAACTTGTTTAAATGCGTTTGAACTTGTTTAAATGCGTTTGAACTTGTTTAAATACATTTGAACTTGTTTAAATGCGTTTGAACTTGTTTATATGCGTAATTGAAGAGAGATTTTTGCTACTCTTCCAGAGTTTCTGAATTTTTTTACAGCCTATGTAGGCTTCATGTAATAGTTGGAATTTAAATTAAATATCTACAGCTATATGATTTTAAGACATTTTAGAATGGTATGAGCATGCTTTATTTGCAATTAATTTTACGGGTAATTAGTTTCATGTGTTAATATCATTTCACCATTAGTGCAAAAAGGAAGCATGTTTAAATAAAGTAGCAAGCATCTAGTAGCAAGCATATTTAAATGAAAATATTATTCCTGAGAAGTAAACGAAATTCAAAGGATTTTTGTTCACCATTTCTTAAAAAAATAAAAAAAAATTCTTAGGTTCCCATTTTATAATTGAAAAAGCTTCATGTTGAGAATCGTGTATTACATTTAAAATTTAACATCAGTTTATTGTTTATGTTTCATTTTATTTTAAACGAAGTGTAGAACTTTTAATTAAATAATACCTTACAAAAATGCTCTCGTTTTTGCATTTAAGCACTCACAAAGTAATTTAAGAAAATGTTGGGAAAATTCCATTTACATTTTCTCTGCAAAACAGTAAAGAGCTATTAAAACATACAATTTCTAAATTCTTTATCTACAGTTCGGTATTTTTAGTTAACTTGCCTATTTTCAGTCGGAATTTACATTGAACTAATAAATGTCTTTTAGTACTAGATATTTTAACAATATTACTCTTATGTAACTAAAATAATTAAGAAAACATTAAGTGCTAGAAAGCATAAGTGGATTTTTATGTCTAATATACAGGGTGATTCCAATCATTGTCCCTTTAATTTATATTATAAGAACCCCTGACAAAAATGGAGTAAAAAATATAATTTTAGGGCTGCAAATTAATACTTAAGCAAATTAAAAAAACGTCATAAAATACTGTTGTTTCATGAGAAAAAAACGATGATTAAAAAAAGACTAAACCTGTTTGTTTGCTGGCGTAAATAAGGAGGTAGTAAGAATTGGCAATTATTCCAATTTATAGCAAACTAACTCATAACGTATAAACGGTAGAACATTTGAAAATATCAATAAAAATATTTTAATTTCAAGCCTATTTCGATGCAAAAATCTATATTTTTTTGAATATTTGATATATAGTTGTTTGAAAATTACGAAATGAAATTTAGTTCCATTGAAATGCATAATTCAGAAACTTATCTAACATAATAACCGCATCAGGAATTTTTCCCAAATTTCAAAATTACTTGATCGATAATTTTTTTAAAAAATACATTAATTTATTTAAATTATAGTTATTTATATTATAAATTTATGCTGGCTTGAAAAAATCTATTAACCTTCAATTTGTGTATTTATTTTGTGTAGAAAAAAACTGAATGAGTTGTAGTATATAACTGCATTCATAATTTGATGCTAAACAAAGATTTGGCTTATTAAGAGAATTTTAAAATAGTAATTTATTAAGTCTTGATTGTATTTCTGTTTTAGTTTGATAAGAGACTACATAATAGTTTTCTTTTTGAATCTTTAAGTACGTAAAGTAAAACTTAAAACATTAATTAATTTTATTTTAATTCAGAGCGCATAGTAATTTCCGCAATTTGACTTCCTAAGATCATTTTGATTAAAACTATAATACACAGGTATTTCGATTATAAAATTATTCTTTTCAAGATGTAACTATTTTAAAAGCAATTACCACTTGTCAAGATAAGACTAATTTACTCTTTCATGAGTAATTTTATAAGTTTTTTACTAATTTTTTCATTTTGTTTCTTAATTCCATTACAATCGTTCAAAATGTATTTAGTTTAATAATTTTGATTAGATATTTTTAGTTTTTATTCTCGAACTAAATTTTTTTGTTTTGCTAAATTTAGTATTTCATTTATTGATATAATAAAACCCACTTTTTAATTAATCATTTTAACAAAATCATTGGAACGTTAAACAAATGAAATGCGTCGTTGTTTTGTCACTTAATTGTCACTTATATATATGCAGGTTTAACTACTCATAATTCCATACCTGCAAACTTTTACGCATTTGGCGCAAAGTTTTATTTTTATATTTAAAGTGGTAGTAAATATATACTTTTTTTTCTTTTATAAACTACATTTTTTGATGATTTTGATCACCACTAATCTTAAAAAAATTAAGCATATATATTAATATGTGTTACTATCCTGGAAGGCCGCTTAAGCTCTTTCAAATACAGCGTATTTTTTTGCTTAAGATTGAAATTTTTATTACATTTTTATACCACTGGGAAAAATCATAACGGAAGGGATTAAAAGTTGGCAGGTATGTAATTCATTCTGCCCGTTACTAAACAACGGTCCATGATTCCGTGTCAAGTGGTAAATACCATACCTGCCAACTTTTTATCCCTTCCATTATTATTTTTCCCAGTGGTATTAAAATGGAATTAAAATTTCGATTTTAAGCATAAAAATATGATGTATTTGAAAAAGCTTAAGCTGTAAACCATGACAGTAGCACATATTAATATATATGATTAATTTTTTTAAGAATAGTGGTGATCAAAATCATTTAAAAATAAGTTTATAAAAGAAATAATAGTACATATTTACTACCACTTTAAATGTAAAAATAAAATTTCACGCCAAATGCGTAAAAGTTGGCAGGTATGAAATAGATAGCAATACTTGCACATACCGTTTAAAAAGGACAGTTTCTGCATTAAATCAATGCTTCCAAGGTTACGGTGTGATTCGAGCCCACTATCATCAAATTATCGAACGTTTTGCGGATCGGCGCGATTGTGTGGTCAGGAAGAACACAAGAGAGATAAAACGAAATTAACAATTATAAATTATGCATTATAATTATCCTTCACGATTCCGTAATATTTTTATATACTTCCTAAAACACTAAATCGGTCGTGTTTCTTTAACATCATTAAAACGTCTATTACAGTTTCGAAAAAATTCTCATTAACATTGAGAGAACATTTCAAATATTTTCAATGTGAAAATGGTGCTGCCATCTACAAATTAGAGAGCAAACTAGTTTATTAGTGTACAGACTAAAACAAAATACATATAAACTATATAAATTTAAAAGAAAATCATGAATACATTTTGTTTAACTAAAAAATTAAGCTCATAATGTTATTAATGTATTTTCATCATTTTATTATATTTTTAAAATTTTTACAAATTATGAAATACAATAATGTATAGTTTTCAATAGTTTTTATGAATGATTCTTTACAGATTATTTTTTGAAAAGTAAAAAAAAAACAATATATTCATAACCAACATGAAGCATTTCTAGGAACGTATACAAAAAGCATTATGTTTCCGCAATAAAATCACAGAGACATTATTATGAGCCTGTGCTATATTTCAGAAGAATAAAAATTGATAAAATACTTCAGAATTATATAAAATAGATTTCTGTATTTTTAAGAATATATTTCAAAACTTTGTTTTACTTTTAATTCTTGAAGAAAAATATTTGATTTAAAATTAGTGAATTTCTTAACGGGAATGTAACAACTGCTAAAAAAACAAAACCCATTTTCAAAATATTACAATTTATTACTTCATTTTCTTACTTAGGATTTTTTTTACGATTTATTTACACTTCCAAGTGACCCTTATTGAATCGATTCTCGTAAAACTTTTATTTTCCTTTTCTTCCAATGTGAACAAAAAACCTTGATTCTTGGGTATTGAAACTTTAATTAATTTTATTTTCTTTCGAAATCCGCAAACTCTCAAACTATGTCGTAAAATCAATGAACTATACAAACCTCCATGCAATGTCATAAAAATAATAATGGGGATAAATTCTTTTTAGTTTAAAATAAAGTAGTTTGGAACAAGAAAATATTTCAAATCAAATAGAATATTACATCTGGTTTTTGAAATAATTGGAATAAATTGCAATGTTTAATTTTAAAGAACAATGTGCAGTTTTAATCTGCGAGCAATGTGGAATAAAACAGATTGTAGAAAAAAAATTATATGGATATAAAAGGATTTTCTTATCGATAAAACCAGAGTTGCAATCATGGAAAGAAATCAAGTGAAAAGATTACTTTCTACTTCTTATACGTTGGAAAATAATAAAACTTAATAAATCTTACATTCTTATTTTTTTCCCTTCTTTCTCTCTGAGACTCACAATTAGACTTTTATACATGTTTCAATTTTTTATAAGTTGCGTAATTGAAAAAAAAATTATCGCGTACATGGCATGGAATTTTTTTTCTTCGAAAAACGAGAAAATCAGTTGCTCAAATGTGTCAATATTAGTATTATATCTACCATGCTAAATTAATAATGTACTAATTTATGTTTGGATCTGAAGTCCAAACGAGGAAGCTAACCCCTCGGGGTCAGATCAGGGGTAAGCTAGCAGGGTTTTCGAGTACCTTCAAAATTCATGTTTTAATGTAGAGTTTTTGATTTGGTAAGTTTGATTTAGCGGGAATTATCCTACCTCAATATCTAAATAATCCCTGTAACTTATGTGTAGAGAGCAACCCGGCACGAGTGGTAATGACCAGGACTGCTGGGTCTCTACTTTAACAGAACCACACTTGCACATATACACAGATCCTCACATTTCTATAACTCGCCCCACCCTTTTGTATATATTCCCATACTGTAAATATTCATTTGTGTTTATTTTCTCATTGTACTTTAATTTTACCTTTTTTCATGTACTTCTTTATTACTTGTAATTTTGTTATTACCTAATAATGGAAAAGTTAAATTTTTTTTCGCCCACGAACTCCAATTTTGCGCCCCAAAATATTTTTTGTCTTGTATGTTTCTTAGTCTAATTTCAGGATGAATGGGAAAAGAGCCGTAAGGCCACAGGCGCCCAGCGCCACTACAGCGAACAAACGAAGAAGCAGTCACTTCAATTTCATACCTGCCAACTCTTCCGGATTTTCCGGAAGATTTTATTTTCATATTTAAAGTGGTAGTAAATATATACTATTTTCTCTTTTATAATTTTAATTTTTAAATGATTTTGATCACCACTATTCTTACAAAAATTAAGCACATATATTAATATGCGTTACTGTCATGGTTGTCAACTTAAGTTTTCTCAAATACAACGTGTTTGTTTGCTTAAAATTGAAGTTTTAATTCTATTTTAATACCACTGGGAAAAATTATAATGGAAAAGATTAAAAGTTGGCAGGTATGCAATTTGCATTCCAGTTTCCAAAAAGCACCACCTTAAAGTTAAAACTTCAAGATGGATGAGGAATAGGTCTTGAACGGTCTCAAACGCCCCTGACCACAAAGAACCAATTCGAAATTAAAAAAATACATGATAGATGGGATAGGGGCCACTGCGCGGCCGAGGTGCCCAGTTCTCAATTCAAGACAAGACAAAGATCTCAAACTCCCAGATAAATTTTGACGAAGACGCGGGGAGGTTTTTCCAATCTTAAAGGTAAGCACCAGAAAGACATGAATACTATGTTAAACCTACTTGTATTGCCAATCTTCTTGAAAACATTTTTTTTTCTTTTTCCGCATCTTTACAATCGCGATACTTACCGATACAGCGTTATGAACGGATTGGTTCTGGTTCATCTACAGAAGTGCCAATTTTCTATACAGCGATATTTTTCGAGTACCTTCAAAATTCATGTTTTAATGTAGAGTTTTTGATTTATTATGTTTGATTTAACGTGAATTATCCTACCTCAATATCTAAGTAATTCTAAAGTTCATATTAAACGCTACTTTGTATCTTTCGCTTTGTAGCGAACCTTATAAGGAGGTAGCAAAATTAATTAGTATTCGGAAAGTTTCAAGTGAACTGATTTCGCTCAATGATAAACAGAGATGCCAACTTGCTCCGGACAACAAATATATATTTTAAAGTGGTAGTTTATCAATAGTGATTCTTGGTTTAATAAATTCAAATTAGTAGATTTTTATCCACCACTATTTCTAAATAATTCGTAGGCTTATATAATTCACCACTTTATAGTACTTATATCGTGCCATGCCTTTTAAAAAGCAAGAAAAAATAATCAAATATTTGCAAAATTTCTTTGTAGTTATTTACCGTTTTTTTTAATTATTTTGGCGTGTCCGGAGCAGTTGGCATTTCTGGATAAAGACTTTTTTCTCTCTCTAAGAGCTGAGACGATGTCACTGTTTTTAGAAAAATAATTCATCAGAGTTTATTATAATAATTTTGAAATCTGAATTTTATAATAAACCAACATGTGTTGCCTACCTTCTTCGTATACACTTTTAATACTTTAAGTGCCATGGAAGGCACCGGTGACCGACACTGAGTTTGTTCGTAAAGCCACGGGGGGCAGCGGTGACCGGCGAAGACAAGATTATTAGAAACATATAATTCTAGTAAATTTTTAATGCTTTTAATTTTCTTTTATATTATTATAATTATTATAATTCTAGTAAATTTTTAATGCTTTTAATTTTTTTTATATTATTATCGTTACTAAAATGGTTTGAAGAAATTAATGCAATAATGAACACACAACAATAGTTTTTTTTATATACACAGAGAGGCCAACTTGCTCCGAACAGCGAATAAATATTTTCAAGTGGTAGTTTATTAATTGTGATTTTTGGTTTAATAAATTCAATTTAGTAGAATTTTATTCACCACGATTTGTAAACATTCGTAGGCTTATATAATTTACCATTCTTTTCTGTACAAGTGTTTTGGTACAAAATAGACGAATCGGGTGATGGTGCTTCGCGCCAAATATATATAAGAACCAAATACATAAATACTATCACAAATATCCAGCTTTCGATGCGTCATGCTAAACTTCTTCAAAAACTAGCAAATTCTGTCTAATATTTGCATATTTAGTTTGTAGTTATCTACCGTTTGGCCAGACGGGCAAGCCATGTAAAATTAGCGTGGCATTCACGGGATAATTGTTATTACCGCATCCTTATAATCCTTGCACACCTACCGATACAGCGTTCTGAACAGACATAGTCCGGTCACTTAATCTACTGAGGTACCAATTTTCTGAGCTATCTGAGCGATATTTTTCAAGTAGTAGCGAAATTCCTGTTTTAATGTAGAATTCTTGATTTGGTAAATTTAATTTAACGTTAATTATCCTACCTCTATATCTAAATAACTCAAAAGTTCGTACTAAGTGCAAAACTTGTAACTTTCGCATTGTTGTGAGCCTTTTAACCCTTTCGCGCCGACTGTCACAAATACGTGACAGCATAAAACTGTATCAATCAGGGTAAAAATATAAAACTGGTAATCAAAGTATTTCTTTAGCAGTTTATTTGTGGGCGGAGTTATAATTGTTTGATTTATTTAATTCACCATTATTTTGTTCAAAATAAAACTATTTAGTTATACTTTGAATTAACATTGATTATATAAATGATTAAACTAACAATAATTAACGTAAAAGCAAAATATGTCTGTCAAATTAGCAACGACTACATTTAAGTTACCGTTTTTTATTTAATAACAACTTGATTCTGATTTTGTACGAATGCTTTTCTGAATTGCCCGCCCCCAAGGGGTTAAAGAGTTGGCAAAATTAATTAGTATTCTGTGAATTTTACTTTTTCTACTTTCAAGCCAATGGTTGTTTTTTTCCAAAAACGGAACCAATAATACCGCTCTTTGAAAAAGAATTCATCAACGTTGATTATAAAAATTTTGCTATCCACTATGCTTACATTATTTAAATAAACACATTCAAGTTCAAACAATATTCTATAAAATGTTGAATGGTTATATATAACCTGCTTACTGTTATAGTATCAATTGCTATAACGCCCTTCTATTACAAAGAATCTTAACCAGAAGCTCTTAAAAATACCAACTATGTAATAAAAACAGTTGAAACTACTACTCATCATATCTTCTGTCTTTAAAGTGCATTGGCCATAATCGGAAAGATTATGCTCACGACTCATGTGTTAATATTCCAGATACGGAGTTTAGTTTGAATTCCTTGTCTTTTTATTAATTTTTTTCTAATTTAAAAATTGGTAGCACATTTAGATTTGATATTTTCGGGAGAAGTGAGGTATCACTGATTATCAATACTTATTAACAGTGATTGATAATTGAATATAAAACTAGTAAAATGCTTAACTTTACTTTTAAAAAATATTAAAAATGAAATGTTTTAACTACGTTTTTTTTCCTTAACCAGGGTTCAAACAACCTTGATAAGTTAAAGTAGCCATGAAAATTTTCCCATCCATTTTTCTTAAACAAGCTAGTTTGCTACCATTTTTTTCGCTTTCTCGGGGTTAATACAGCCCGGTAAGTTACGATAGTTATGAGTATTTTTCTCTCCCCCCCCTACCTTTCCAAAAAGCTAATAATAAAATGGTTTTACTACCAGTTATTTTCCCTGTCCTGGATAACTCTACGTGAAAGAGCGTTTTTCAGATAAGAGCAGGTAAGTTTACAGCTTTACTGTTAATTTATAAATATTTTTGGAGTTCTCTAAGAACAGTAAAAATTTTGTTTCCTACTTTGTAAAATAATTAAGGATGAAAAAAAAGCAAGATAGAGGTAAAATGATTTTACTACCAGTTCTTTTCTCTGCCCTGGATAAGATTACGTAAGAGAATATTTTTTATGTAAGAGCAGGTAAGTAAAGGACATTACTGTTAAGTTATTAATACTTTTAGAGTTTTCTAAGAACAGGAAAAACTTTTTTACTACTTTGCGAGATAAATAATGAGTTAAAAAGCTAGAAATAAAATGGTTTACTACCAGTTGTTTTTCCTTTCCCGTATAAGACTACCCGAGAAAGATTTTTTTAGGTAAGAGTCTCTACAAGGAGAAAAATACAAGCAGGCGTACCACAAGGCTCTATTCTGGGGCCCATTCTCTTCCTAATATACTGCTCAGACTTCCCAGTTAACAGGGGAGATATAAATATTCAAACAGCCTTCTATGCGGATGATACCGCGATACTCAGCCGATCCTTAAATGTAAATAATGCAATTAAAAGACTACAAAACAATGTTAAAGATATTGAAGCCTGGTGCAGCAGGTGGAAGGTTAAAATCAATAGCTCCAAATCAAACCTTCTCATTATTCGCAAAACATATAAAAAGAAAATTATAAACTACGAAAAAATCTTATTATTCAACGAAGAAGTTCCCAAAGTCTCTAAAGCAAACTATTTGGGTATCACTATAAACTGCACCCTAAATTGGAAATATCACGTCTCTAATATACTTAAAAAAGCTGAAGCTGCTTATCAAGCTTTGAAACCCATATTAAATAGCAATAGCAAAATGGCTTTAAACACGAAAAGGCACATTTATCTAATGTGCATAAGACCAATCCTCAGCTATGCATCCCCGGCATGGGGGACGCTTACAAATACACAAAGAAAGAGACTCAGAGTCTTCGAACACAAAACCCTAAGACGAATCACTGGGGCTCCCTGGTTTGTCAGAAATAACACCCTCTATAATGACCTCAAAATCGACAAAATAGACGAGTACCTTTTTAAACTCAATGCATCCTTTTTTAAAGGTGCCAAAAATTGTTCAACATGTAAATTCAATAAGTTATTAGACATTGATTTCATAGATGACAATAAAAATTTCAGCCCGATAACCGCTTTTTTCTTAAGCGACTGTGTTCTCTCTAAGCATTTCGGATAATCATGACTATCCCCACTGCCCTAGACAAACTGTGTTCTCTGCACCAATGAAGCCCGGTTATACCGGTGGGAGGCGAGAGAGTGCACAGGGAGTCTTCCCCCTTTTGTAAATTTGTAAATAGTGTAAATATTCTTTCTTTATCTTTATCTTCAATTTGTTCCCTATATTATGTATCAACTTGCGACTTATTTTTATGTATGACTCAGACTTGATTTTATCAATTATTGTTCATTCTGAGATTTAACTTAATGTTAACGCAGCACCTCCCTTCCCTTCCACCACATATTATCCAATTTAGATGAAAGAGCAGATATCCATACATGGATAGGTACTCTGAAAAAATTTGATTAGTTAGGTAAGAGGAGGTAAGCATTACTTTTAAGTTATTTCTACGTTTGAAGTTTTCTAAGAACAGTAAAACTTTATTTACTACTTTGCAAGTTAAATAAGCAAAAGAAAAAAACTAATTTAACAACTGTTTTAGTCTTCTTAACTGTTTTTATTAATCTATGAACTTCTGAAACATCGTCAAGAATATGAGTCATAAAATATTTGCAAATTTATATCTACAGAACGACTCCCAGAAATCTTAAACGCAAACAAAGCGCTTTATTTGAATTTGTGTACAAATAATGCAGCAGAAGCTCAATGTTCTTTCATGTTATATAACAAAATATTTGTATGCATCTATGCTAAAATTGTTTCATAGCCTATGGCTTCCAGAGCAGGAACAGTTTTTTCGCTCATAAAAATACCGCTATTTCTTTTTCTCATCGTTTAAAATACTGCAAAATGTTTCAAAACTCAACTTAAATGTAGGAAAATTTAAGTTTAAAAGTAAATATTTTACTTTTAATTTTTTAAACGCATAAAATGATAAAAGTTAAAGAAACAATATCTTGCTTCCAAAAATGAAAGTAGAAATATGAAAAAAATCCTACATGACATTGTCGAGAATTTTATTTCGACATTCAAACTTGTAAAATACATAAAAACATAAATGAATATTTTTTGAGAACTGGACATGGCGAGAAAATGAAATTTTATTTTGTTGAAATAGTGACTAAAGTCTGTACTTTTTAATGTGCTGATGCTAATTACTTTTGAAAATTCATATCCTGCAACATAAGCTGAACTCGTTCTATACTTTAAGAATCAAAAATCACAAAAAATGATTTTTCAATTTTTGTAAAAATTTTATGCGTGGGATACCCAAACCTTAAACTAGAGTTTTAATTTTATTTAAGGTTTAAACCTAAGTTTATAATTACCATATGGTATTACTGCATTTTTATAAAGAATCAAAAATAAAGTTTAACATCATTTAAACATTTGCAAACTAAATACTATTCAGATCATATTAAACATAAACAAAAACTAAAGAGAATTTTACAAAAACTAAATAATGTGCAAATCATGCTTAATAAAATTATTACTAATAGAATTTAAAAATTATTAAGAAATAGCAATTGCTCATTTATCAATTTACCTTTAAATATGAGTACAGACAAATCAATTTAATTACAGATACTCAATCCACAAACCTACTTAACATATTAAGGAGAAAAAACTGAAGAAAATGTAAGGAGTATTCCTCAAATTATACTAACTGAATTTAAATATTTATATAATATCATTTAAACATTGGCAAGTAAACTAAATACTATTCAAATCATATTAAACAAACAAAAACTAAAGAGAGTTTCACGAGAACTAAATAATGTTCAAATCATGCGTAGTAAAATTATTACTAATAGTATTTAAAAATTATAAAGAAATAGCAATTGCGCATTTATCAATTTACCATTAAATATGAGAACAGACAAATCAATTTAATCACAGATACTCAATCCACAAACCTACTTAACATATTAAGGAGAAAAAACAGAAGACAATATAAGGAGTGTTCCTCAAATTATACTAACTGAATTTCTTTAGTGTCTTTGCTTGTAAAAATTTTTTTTTTCTGAATCGAAGTCCCAACACCGTTATTGATACTCTAAGCATCTTTTATTTTCTTTGCCGATTGTTGGCATTTTGCCAAAAGGTGGCAGTTTTATGTTGTGTTCTTTTATCTTTTTCTTCCCCTGCTGTTTAGCAACTAGACAGTTGAGCTTACGTCTCGTCTCCTTCAATGGATATATTTCAGTTAAAATTATGGGAATGTTTGTTTGTAATGGTAAAATAAATTTTCAGACATACACATGAACTGTGAGAATTAAAATAAGTAGTGCTGCAAATTTTCTATAAGTTTAAAAAATTTTCAAAGTTTTTTTTAGCTTGTATTAAAATTGATTTTAGGGTGGATGTTTAGTAATATTAAGCAATATTAAAATATGAAGGAGATACGGGAATTCTTTTATTTAAGTATTTGTAAAAAAAAACTCTGCTTGCATTGTGTGTCAACCTGAAATAAGTAAATTTTGTAATGTATTTGTACACGAATTAAAATTGCAGATAAATAAAACAACGCATTTTTAAATGATGGGTCTAGACCAGGGATGCCAACGGATCCACTTTCTACCACATGGAAAGCCTCCACATGGTTTTTTATAGGTAGTCCGATCAGACCGCTATGAAGGTAAACCAGTTTACGAAAGAGCCATTAAGTAGAACATCTAGTAAAAATTATGATAGCAAATATATGTCTAAAAATTTGTTTAATTTATGAATTACTGGTTTGTCTTATTTACTTGTCAACCACTACAGATTCAATTATCAATATCATATATGTGATATATATGATAAATTTCTTTTGATAAAAATAAAAATAGAAAAAGGGTTCACTTTTTAAATAGTCTGCAACTGACAACTTATAAAAAACCGTGTGGAGGCTTTCTGATGTAGGAGGTGATGGCCCAGATGCCCAAATCTTAACCATTACACCGAGTAGGTCTGTAGGCGGTAAAAGTTTCATATGGCTATTGAATTATGCAACTGATCTACTTAAAAAAAGTTTTGTCTTGTCTTCTATTTATAGTGCCCGTGATATTTCAGGGCTGATGTGTTCAAAAGCAATGGGTCAAAGAGATTAAGGCAACATATTTATTCGCCCATGGTAATCATGCATAGAGAGTGGCAAACTACTACGCTAATTGAAAACATTTTGCGGTATGGTAGGCAAATTGACTATCATATGTTTTCAGAACTTGGGTTAATTTTGTCAAAATATTAAAAGTCTCGCAAAAAAACTAAAGGGGACGCTTTATTTTAATTTTTAAATCATTAACCTGTAGTGGTAGGGGAGAAACTTCAAAACGAATATCCTAAAAACGAAACATGCATTAAAACATAAACATTCCTACAACCAAAAAAAATTTAGAAGAAAAGCAACGAAAGTTAATAACCTTGAATATATACATGATCTTGCCCATATATGCCACAAATTATTTGAAAGAGGTATACCATGTAGTGAAATAATCAAATGAATTTTCCACGAGAGAGCTGGTGAGTTTTATTATCTTTCTAACCTATTTCTAAATTGGAAACTTAATGCTACGTAAAAGAAAAGTTTAGCATTATTTTATAGCAAAGAGCTATATACCTTAAAATTTAATGATAGCTGTAAAGCATTTTGATTGTCATCTTGAATTCGTAAAGTAATAAGGTATTAAACTACTAACAACCAGCAAAAATATGCTTACATAGGAGTTTTATTATATTTAGACATTGACTCATAGTGAAAATTATTAAAAAATAGTGATAATAATAGTGAATAATAGTGAAAATCATTTGAAACATTTTTGGTGATGCATCCTTTCAAGTAAACCCTTAAAGGCAGCAAGTTCAACTATATTTTTATAAAAAAAAGAAACAAAATATTTTAGGCATTCGACATTATTTAAGGGACAGAAAACACTTGCAATAAAATAAAGAAATTTTTCATATATTATAAGCTTTTCTTTCATAAAGAATATTTGTTAGGTTTTTAAGCAATATAAGTATTTTTAATAGGAATGGTGAAAAAAAATTTCATTCCTTCGTGTGTATTTTTTTCACATTGAACGAAAACTATTTAAATTTCGTTTTAAATATTGGATATTCAAAAATGATAGTTTGTTTCACTGCATACTGGGTAATTATTTTATAATATTGGTTTTGCTTCAAATAAAAATCATTTTTTTCTCCTGAAAATATAAATAAACAGAAATTTTATTTTACCTCTTTACAGCTTGTTACACATTACACAAAAGCAAATAAGATAATAAAATGCTCTACATTTAAAAACATGTGTTCTGTAAGATAAAGAATGGAAAACCCCTGTTTTTTCTTTGAAGTTTAATTAGTTTTGCTCTAACCAAAAATCAAATTTTGTAAGTAAAAAGTATTTTTTTTTTGAGAATAATAACAGCTTAAAAATTCGTCACAAAACGAGTGGTCTGGACGTGAAAAAAAAAACAATATGAAAAAGGTATTAGTACAAACTTGTTTATACCAAGTGGATATTTTTCGGATACTTTACACTTAAATTTAAATAAAGTGCCTTGTATTTGGTCTCGTAATTATCTATTAAGAAAGCACAAGGATACCACGGAAGACTAAAAATGTAAAAAGTAGTGGCTAATAAATAGCAAAAAGTATATTATAAGAGATAAAATTGGAAACTTCTTCTAGCATATTTCCAGGGGTGAAAGCGAGACGGAAAAGAGGAAAGTCTGATAGTAAAACCATTTCAGTTATAACTAGTTTTCAGGAGGAGTTAACTTATTCTTTTTAAAACTATTCAACAATATCTACTTTATCCATGGAAAATAAGCAGTTTTATATATAGACTAAAATTATAAAAGAAATCTTGATAGTTACAGATATTTTATTTTTCTCCAGAAAAATGTTAAAATGAAATGTCTTTCATACCAGTTTTTGCACTTTTCCGTCTTGCTATATAAGGGCTTTCAGTCATGCGTAGCATATTTCATACCTGCCAACTTTTACTCTTTCTGAGAAGGGATTTTACAAGTGGTAGTCAAGCAATCACCGAAAAACAATCTTACTCAAAAAAAATATTTTTATATTTTGACTCGGTTAAATTCCGCTATCATAAAGATTAGTATGCTTTAATATATTCGTTGTAATTATTTATATGTAGTGGTGGTCAAACTCATTTATAATTATTATTCTAATTCAAAAGTTTAATGGCATGACATGAGTTTCGGTACCACTTTAAATACGAAATTAAAATCTTCCGGGAAAACCGGAAGAGTTGGCAGCTATGATATTTCTTTCAAACGAGTGCTTTTGTTTTAAATGAAATAATTTTTATTGTAAGTCATAATGGTAGTTTCAATTGAATAAATTATTAGATTGAATAAACATAAACTAATTGATAGTATCTACCAATTCTTATAAATTTAGTAGTCTGTAGCATACCTGCACTGGGCAGAAATGGATCATAAAGGCAGGGGTGAAAGCGAGACGGAAAAGAGGAAAGGCTGGTAGTAAAACCATTTCAGTTATAGCTAATTTTGGGGAGGAGTTTGCTTATTCTTTTTTTAAATTTTTCAACAATATCTACTTTATCTTGGAAAAGAAGCAGTTTTATATATATCCCAGAATTATAAAAGAAATCTTGATAGTTACAGATATTTCATTTTTTTCGAAAAAAATGCTGGAATGAAATGTTTTACGTACCAGGTTTTTCTCTTTTCCGTCTTGCTATATAAGGGCTTTCACCCATGCATAAAGGTAGACTTTTTTGTTCTCTTAACACGTTCAAGCCGGGAAAAATGAAAATACTGGTAGAAGAACTATTTCAATGGTAAATAATATTCGGCAGGAGTTAACCTATTCCCAACAATAACAATTCACTGTAAGGAAATTTATCACGGCGAAGAAGCAATTCAATATAAAAATTGCATCCGTTAAAAACAATTGGTAGTTATGGATTTTTATTATTCCCCGAAAAAAACTAAAAAATGAAATTAAATTTATTGTTACCAGTTTTTACTCCGGTGCGCTGCCAAGATGAGACAATCTAGTGTGACCCACTGGTGGGTCACCTAGGCGTGATAATGTTTAATGATGGAGTAACCCCTATTTAAAGAAGTAATTACACATGTTATATAGTTACAACTACAACGAATATTAAATGTAAAGCGCAAAAAAGACAGCCATTGGGTAGTTAATACCAATTCATTTTCGTAGATAATATAGCTTTGACCCTTTTCATTTTAAGTATTTTAAAATGTTATTTGAATTAATGTAAGCACTAAGTCATTAAAAATACACCAAATAGTATTTTTAAGTATTAAAAAACAATAATAAAAGTATGTTGTTACTCAGAATTAAGAAAAAAATTTTACATTTTAGAATAATGACTTTTGATGTCCAGTCAGAGGAGAAATCTGACTGCAAAGGGAAAAAAATAATTAAAATGTCATCTGTACTAATCATTATTTTGAAATTTGTATTAATCCTTTATTAGTTGTATATCATTACTCTAACATTTGTATTAATAATTTATTACTTGTATGTCATCCTTTTACCAACTTTTAAAGAAAATAAATATTACAATATCAACCACTGTTAAAAATAATTTATCTATATATTATAATTTTTTTAACAGTGTAAGTGGTTGATATTGTAATATTTATTATATATTTTAATTACTTCTCAGTAGTAAGTCTCAATAAATGCTACCATACCTGCGAGCTTTTCAGGAAAACTTTATTTCTAAAATTTATCTGGCAGTCACTTTTATGCAAACTTGATTTTTGATTTAATAAACATATCTTAGAATGAATCTGACTATCATTATTTTTAAATAATTTAAGCGTACAAATCGAATATCTACGTTCTTACATCGTTATATTCTTCAAAGACTAGACTAAGTACAAATTAAAAGTCTGCTTATAGTGGCAATTCATATACACACAAATGTCATTTTATTACCACTATGTGAAAGCTCCTCTGAAGAGCGTAAAACTTTGCAGATATGTTCCGATGATACTTTGCAAGTGAAATACACCTTGTCAGTTTAATTAAAATAACGGTTTGTTGAAGTTGATTTAATTGAATTCTTAACAGACTTTCAAAATATTAAAGATTCCATTTCTGTAATATCAAAGATGTGTAATTTCTGAAGCATGTTTGATTGGTATTAAACATTTTGTCATCTCTTTCATCCAAAAATATTCTCGCATCAGCCAGATATTCTTACACTAGCACAATTCGAAATGTGATGTTTCTTGTGTTTGTGTCTGAGAAACAAATCTAGTCAGAAATATTGGAAGAAATTCGCTTGATCATGTTAGAAATATTTTTATTGTATTTTTGTTAAAACTTTAAAGTAAAGATATCTTTATTTTTTAGCAAAATGGTTGAGATCATAAGTCAGTTTTAATTTATATTATTCGTATTTTGTTCTGAGAATATTCCAATTTATTTGTCTTGTTTAAAATTTACTAAAAAACATTCTAAACAAAACTTCTCAAATGCTTTTTTAACACAATCATTTATTTTCAAAACCTAGCCTTAATTTCCAGTTCTTACTGAGTGCAAATTACAATATTAATTTGTAGAAATTATTGTCTCTAAGTTTTTTAAACGCACCTAGTAGCAGATTTTGCATAACTCTAACGTAAGCAGCATTATGACAGGGAAAAATAGAGCTAATGTAGACTTAATTGCAGAGATGCCAACTTGCTCCGGACAGCAAATACATATTTTAAAGTGGTAGTTTATCAATTGTGATTCTTGGTTTAATAAATTCAATTTAGTAGATTTTTATTAATCACTATTTCTAAATAATTCGTAGGCTTATATCATTCTCCACTTTATAATACTTAAGTCATGCTGTAACATTTAAAATGCAATCAAAAATAGTAAAATATTTGCAAAATTTACTTTGTAATTGTTTACCGCTTTTTTAATTATTTTGACTTGTCCGGAGCAGTTGGCATCTCTGTAATTGACCTAGATATGTAAATAAATGGAGGTGCTGCCTTTTGATATTCAGTGAAAGGGAGTGCAAAGGGTTAATAGCTACCCAAGGTGCCTAACAAATTTTGTTATCATATCCGTGACGTTGCAAAATTTTACTTCAGCGAAATAAGTTTCCATGCAAATGAAATGGGACAAAATAATTAAAAAAAAATTCTATTAAAATCATTTCTATAATTACACTGAGGAACAATTCTTTTTCTTGTTGCATAATTTTTGAACAGATCTTAGATATTTTCAGGTCATTGATTTAAAATCAGCAATGGCTTTATTTTCCTAAAAAGCTACACTTTTTATGCAGTTTGACAATATATTCAGGTCAAGAATTTTTTATATTCATTCGAGTGAATGCTAGCAGTCCTCTTTGCAACGCAGGAAGTGGTATGAAGGAAGTGATAATAAAATCAGACCTGCCAACTTTTAATCCCTTCCATTATCATTTTTCCCAGTGGTATTAAAATGGAATTAAAACTTCAATTTTAAGCAAACAAATACGTTGTATTTGAAAAAAATTAAGTTGACTACCATGATAGTAACGTATATTAATATATAAGCTTAATTTTTGTAAGAATAGTGGTGATCAAAATCATTTAAAAATTAAATTTATAAAAGAAAAAATAGTTTATATTTACTACCACTTTAAATATGAAAATAAAATCTCTCGCAAAATCCGGGAGAGTTGGCAGGTATGATAAAATTAAGTTTATAATGCGATACGTTAAGGCTCTTAAACTACGCCCCATTTTGCGAGGACTTTCCCTCCAGTAATTACATTAAGCTATCTTATAGCTAATTTACCAAGAATTCATTACTAGTGAGCAGTGGTGGCTCAGGGTATAAGGGATAGACCCAGGTTTTTCCCAGTGACGGCCTGGTTGGTATGGATACTGCTGTTGTCTCACACTGACCATAGTGCTGATGCAAAATATCATCTGAAGTAGATGGATGATGGAGTGGAATCCCCTTTCGGTGAGGCTAATCTTGAAATGTTTTCGTGATTTTCCTTTATATGTAACGCAAATGGGGATTAACTCTCTCATACAATCCTCCACGAAGGCTAGTTTATCCCTATGCTTGATCCATGAGTTTCCTTGTATTCGAGGTCGGGTTCAAAATTACAAGGCTACGGAGTTGAGCCAACACCTACTAGAAGGTCAAGGCCTGCTGGCTGAGCGATTTCAACCCCGTGACGTCACGATCAGAAGGTAGCGTCTGTAGGCGGGTAGCATGGTAGCTCCTCGGTGAGAACGCCATTCCTGGACGTAAACGTTATTACTTTACTATGAATGTTGTCAACATATAAAGTTTGATTAAAGAGATATCGAAGTAAGTAAAAGATGCTATTTTTATTTTACTAAAGTGTTATGTTTGATAACAATATATTTATCTCTAATATGTTGTAAATTAAGTTTGAATTCAGATTGAAACTACGTATTTAATTTAACTTTAATTGTTGTTATGTTGTGACTCGTTATTTGAGTCTCTAATGTATTTATACGTGTTACCTGATCTAATTGCATTTGAATTATGAAATAACTTAATTTAGTATTCAAATATAAAATTACAAAAGCATTCGATTGTGTTTTTTATTCATACTTCATGAGCTAAAGCATCTTAAATGAAACTAAGCGATTGAAATGGACTTAGAAATTGTTAGTACAATATTTATTGTGCTTCTGCTCAAGATTTTAAATAGCCCTAGAATTGTGATATATCTTAATTTATAAATTATACATTGCAGTATGTTTGAATTATAGATTTATAGAATGCATATTAAAATATATTAATTTTAGTAATTGGTAGTAATTAAATTTAAACACATTTTAGTAAAAAGTACCAGATATGTTTAGCTTATGAATATTGATAGAATTTACATTTGTTGATATTTAGCTACTAAATCTAATATGCCTGAGAAGAATTTTAATATAGAAGAATTTCTAAATGTACCAATATTTGGGGATAAAAATATTAGTTTTTAATACTATATCAAGGTTTGGTGTCATTGTTTACTAATAGTTCTTGCGTGCTGTTAAAATACTTTTAGAAGAAGTATTTGGAATCAAGAAAATTTTAGTAAATAAATTATTTCATTGAACGCTTATTTTAGAGATTGTTAACTATATGTAGCAGAACTTCATTTATGCTAACCAAAACTTAAGAAAATTTATTTAAGAATTCGGATAACTAAGAAAAAAAATTTTACATATTTTTTGGGAAGTAAAACAATTTTTTTTTGATTTTCATTATTCCAATGACAAATTAAGGTAGATGTTGATAAATTAATATTTTAGTTTCAGCCATGAGTCTTAATGTCTGTTTATTTTTCAGGCATCAAGCATGGTTTTAAGTTTGTTGCTTTATCTTGTGCCCAGGGAACTATGATGATGATCTTAAAAAGTCAGTATCTTGGTTTCTACAAGACACACAGCTGCAGCTATTGTTATGTGATTCATTTATGCAAAAAATATTTATAATTTGTTTTTAACTAAGAATATTTGCTTAAATTTCTAAAGATTTATTGTAATGTTTAAATTAACAAGGATTATCACTTTTGCTTTCCAAAAGTAGATTGTTTTTCATCACCCCTTTTAAAAATAAATATATAATTATTATTGTTTATTGTAAAATGATTAATTACGTCAAGACTTTTAAAAATAAATATTTAATTATTATCATAAATTGTAAAATAAATAATAGGAAGGTCATAGGAATTAAAAGCTTCAATTTAATCTAAAATGTTTAAAAGTTTTAAAACTGCATTGTAAATAATAGTCTTTTTTTTCATGAACTTCTTGTTTACTTTTAAAACTTAACTTAGTTTTAATTATTGGGTGATGTAAGGCAACTACTTGCATTATTTACATTATATTTTGTGGTACATCTCATAAGAAAACTACAATTTTGTTTTCGCTAGTATATATTTCTTATCATCCTCTAAATATAGTTCAAAGTTCCATAAGTACGAGATATTTGTGTTTTTTTTTTTTTTCGAAAAGGAAAATTTAGTTGACAATTTATTTAACTCCAGATTTAATTTAAAGTATAGAATGGTATTTAAAAAGTAAGTGGAATATTTTAGATTATGTATAGAAATTTCTGCATTTCATTCAATATTTTATTTAATTTACTATCCTTTTTCATTTTCTTCCTTCGAATAAACAACAAGTTTTTAAAATATGTTGTTACCAGAGCAAAAGTACAATCATTAGTAATTTACTGTTATATTTTTACATGTATATTAACAGTTTTATCAACTATCAGCATTTTCAAAAAAGATAGTTTCATTAACATGGACGGTAAAATACAGTATGTAATCAAATATTTTGAATTATCCATGAAATTTTTTTAGCCAATTTTTGTTTGCCTTCTGGGGTTATGTTTTAAAATAAAATGTAGGGCTATACATTTGCCTGCTGTACAATCATTAGTAATTTATTGTTTTGCTTTTACAGTATATTAACAGTTTTATCAACTGTCAGCATTTTCGTAAAAGATTGTTTCATTAGCATACACGGTAAAATACAGTATGTAAGCAGATATTTTGAATTATCCATGAATTTTTTTTACCAAATTTTTGATTGCTTTCTGGGGTTATATTTTAAAATAAAATGCTTGGAAATTCGGTCATTTAAAAATATATGACATTTGCCATATATTTTCTTCAGAAGTATAGATACTGGTGATAATCTTGAAATTGCAAGTAATGATATAATTTAATAAGTAAAAATTTCATTCATTATTTATATTGGTGTACTTTTTATGCTCCTGTTATTTTATTAAGGGAAGAGATTAATAGATAATGGTCAGTATATAAATTTGATGTATTATGGTAGAGTTTTCTAGATATTTTGCTGTCTTGTATGTCGAGATGGTATACTGGGAATTTTAGTCAGAAAAAATTTACAGTCTTGACCTTTTTCCCAATTTGCACCCATGACTATAATGAAATTATATTGATAAAGTAAAATGTTAGGATATTTGGTCATTTAAAAATATATGACAATTACAGTATGTTTTCTTCAGAAGTGTGGTAATCTTGAAATCGCAAGTAATGATATAATTTAATAAGTAAAAATTGCTTTCATTATTTATACTGGTGTACTTTTTATGTTTCTGTTATTTTATTAAAGGAAGAGGTTGACAAATATTTTTTGTTCAGTATATAAATTGGATATATTATGGTAAAGCTTTCTAGATATTTTGCATATGTCTTGTATGTCGAGGTGGTAAGTTGGAAATTTTATTCAGAAAAAAATTTCAATCTTGGCTTTTTTCCTCAACTTGCAAGCATGATTATAATGAAATTATATTAATAAAATAAAAAATTTTCAAGGTTCCAAATTTTTGTTTGCCATATGGCGTTATGTTTTAAAATAAAATGTTTGGAAATTTGGTCATTTAAAAATATATGACAATTACAATGTTTTCTTCAGAAGTATAGTAATCTTGAAATTGCAAGTAATGATATAATAATTGATATATGTTTGAAAATAAAATTTTTAAAAATTTTATTTGCTTTTGTATACATATTTTCTCTTCACTGATTTAAATAAAGATTTTGTTCTATATATATGTTTGTGTCATTATTTTAAAGCATACTTATACTTTATGATAAAATTAATCTTCATATACTTAATTACCTCATTCATAATGTTCTAGTCTTAGTCTATATCATCAAAGTAATGATTCAGCTTATTTAATAACTCACATAAAATCATTTTTAACACATGTATGTAAAACAGAAGAACATAGAAAGAAATTAGACCGACAGATGCTAATTTGTCAATTTACTGCAGTAAGTAAAAAAATTTCAGAATAATTATATAAATTGGCTATAAATATTTCAAAGGTTTATAAAGGATAAACATTTGCTTTTATTTTCTTAAGTGTTCTTTTCAATAACATTTTGTTTCCATCAATGAATGTTAAGTAATAATTTTCAATTCTTAGGAAAATATTTTTATTTTTAATCAATTGATATTTATTTAATATGATTGATTACTCTTAAAATAGTTTAAAATAGAAATTTATTCGTAAAAAAAGGTTTGGATTAAATCTTATGAAAGTAATCCAAAAAAGTTTTTAAAAACTAATCTAAGATTTATTACTGAGTTAATTTATTTATTTTTCATCATGATTTTTTCCGTCTTTTGGCTCATTTTAAATTTATTATTTTAAGGCAAGGATTATATATACACAATTATTTAGATCATAAAAAATTTTGATTCTTATTTTTAACTTATAAAAATGAAAGAAAAAACAATAAATCGAATAAAACTAATAAGGAATCGACTATCCTCATATCTTCACAACCTCCTCTGATCACTTTGAAGGTAGAAAACAGCAACGCTCTTTTCTGCCTTCTGATCGTGACGTCACAAACAAGCTCCCAGGCCTTCTACTCTAGGTGGTTGTGGTTGAGCATTGATAGACATAAATTCAGAATTGGGTCTGCTGTTCAACACCAGCTCATACATTAAAATATATTACATTAGATGTATAGTTTTACTTGTATTGATCTATAAAATTGCACCTAATTTAACCCTTTCACTAGCAACTTTTTTTTCTGAGAAAAAAATGAAATAAGTACTTAAATATATCAGTTACAATGCAAATATCGATAAAATTCTGAAAAAGGGAAAAAATTACTGAATTGTCAGTGATATCAAGGAATACCAGTGGGACATGCATTCATAATAATACAAAGCATATTTAGCCCATAGGGTTATTTGAAACTGCCTGCGGGACATATATGTCCCGGTGGTAGGAAGGGTTAAATCTAGCAACTAATTTGGGGCATAATTTGGAAATGTAGCAACTAATTAGGCACGAAAGGAGTAATATATTCGGCAACTAAATTTTTCAGAACCATTTGTCCTCAATTTTTATAATATTAGAAATTTAAAATATAACCACGATCATCAACTACTGTATGAATAGTCTCTGGAAATAAATATACTATTCATTAAAACCACTTTTTCAAGATACATTTACACTCAAGTTAACATTAACTTATTTAAATAAACGTCAACCATAAACGATTAAATTCCATATTTCTCTTCTTTTCATACCTGAACAGTGAAGTGAATTGTCTACGCAAGAATTCATATTCACATCAGAAGAAATATCTTAAACAAACAAAGTATGCCTTACTCATTAGTTAAAGCCTGTTTCAGATTCATACCACAAAACACAGGGTGAGTTATTTCCTATTCGTTTTATTTTTGCACGAGTCATCTATTCAAAAGGTCTTTGTTCCATTCGAAGTTGGGATCTTTAAGGAATTTGCCGACTCATTAATATTCAGTTCTTCCAACATCTACCCCACTTGCATAGAAATTGAATAAAAGCAACCTTTGAAAGTAGATATTTCAGACAATATTTAGTGTCAGTAGAGTTTTGTGGGTAATAAAGAATTGACCGTTGTTCACCTGTAAAGATTAAAATGTTTCGAGTCGTAACATAAATTTAATTTTTGCGTTTTGTAATTTTTGAATGAGAATTAAATATTAATAAAGAGTGGTTTAAATATGTATAAATTTGATACGATGCAAATTAACAGGATTCCCACGGGCTTTGCAAATTTTAAAAAGTGATAGCGAAAATTAAACAAATGTCAATAATTTAATTTCAGTATAATAACCACTAAAAATTATTTTCTAAAGAAAGTGTATGTGCATGAAAATACGAGCTTCTAAACCATTTAACGACAAAGTGGTATGTTAAAATAAGAAATATCTTTAAGCATTATGCTTAATTTACAACCACTACTAAAATTTCCCAGGGACCCCGGGAACCCTGATTAAGTTACAAAAATGTGCCTGTATTATCTAAAATATTAGTATGATAATTTATTAAAAAGTAACCTGAAAAACTCTCCTTATAAAAAATACTCAAATAATTTAAATTATATTTCAGAAACAATGTACTATTTTAACACGTTCACGCCGGGAAAAGTGAAAATACTGGTACTGGAAAAGAGAAAATACTGGTAGAAGAACTATTTCAATATTAGATAATATAGGGAGGAGTTAATCTATTCTCAACAATAACAATTCACTGTAAGGTAATTTATCAAGGCGAAGAAGCAATTCAATATAAAAATTGCATCCGTTAAAAACAATTGGTAGTTACAGATTTTTATTATTCCTGGAAAAAAACTAAAGAATGAAATTTATTGTTACCAGTTTTTACTCCGGTGCGCTGCCAAGATGAGACAATCTAGCGTGACCCACCGGTGGGTCACCCCGGCGTGAACGTGTTAAGCGAAATTTTGCAGTTTAAAATAATTGCATAAAATTTTATGAATTAAAACAATAACGAGCTTTCTAAAATTTATTTTTAAAAATTTGACCCAACGTGTTACGATGTTACAAGGGTAATATGTTGATATCTGCATAATAATGATTTCTCATGCTTCCTTATTCGATATGATATATATGAAGGATATATGGGTTTTGCTAAAAAGGTTCCTTACAAATGAAAAACAAAGTTACATTTATTTAAAATAGTTCAGCTAGGCATTTGTGCTATACATTAAATTCATGGGCCATGATGGCATGTTTACTGAGCCGGATAGGTATAAAAATCGAAAAAAAAGGGGTCTACATTTAACTTGTTAAACAAAACGAAAGAAGTGTGGAGGTTAGTATATATATGATGTATGAACAGATGTATGAACATGAAGAAGAACTAATGAATGCCACAGATGTTTGAACATGAAGAAGAACTAATGAATGCCACAGATGTATGAACATGAAGAAGAACTAATGAAGTTTGCACTGGGTCAAAATTATCCACAAGTCCCGAAAAAACTTTTTCTTATCTCAAATTCTTATTAAAGTACTTTTCACAAGATAAATTTCTAATGAAACAAAAAAAATCATCTTCCTCATTAATTTTTTAAATTTTTGAATTTGGTTTTATGGTTTTTTTATTTTAAAGTAAAAATGTACAGTTTTTCTTATTTTCTCATGTTTTTCCCCCTTAATATTTATTTTCTTGCGTCAAATGATGATTTAAATACAAGTATTTCACTTTGCATTGTGCTCTAACTTATTTTTAAACTTTGAAAGATTGTTATTTGCCTTAATATAATTACAAAAAGTATACAGTTTTTACATGAGTTGAAATGTTTTAGTACCCCAGCTTTAGCGAAATACCTACTATAATTTAGGAAGAATGGGATTAACCTAAATGTATAAACGCACGAGATAAAAAAAAAAATTATAACTTTCTTATAAATTAAATCATGAATGCATACACGCCTGCCAACTGTTACGCTGCTTGAAAAATATTTTATAGAGTAGTATAGAATTAAAAACTAAGGCTTTCAGAATTATTGGCATATTTGCTGGCATCATAAATACCTGGAACAAAGCGGCGTCTCACATTAACTTTTGAATAATTTACAAGATAGCGGTGTGAAAAATAATTTCTAATCAAATTCACAAAACAAAGAATCATACATTAAATCATTAACTTAGCTACCACTAGAAGAAATTTTCTGAAAACACGTACAAAGTTAGTAGTCCTGAGGCATATTTTGGATGTGTTTCTCCAAAATGTCTTCTAATCTGGTCTTCAACTTGAGAAGGATTTATAAGCCGTACTTCGTAATGAGCACAGAAACCTTCTCATGTATTTTTGACAATAAATTGTAAATCAAAATAAAAAACTTTTAATTTTGAAATAGCAGAATGTTTAATTTCGGACGCGTATGCGATGATCATAATTCTGCGGGCTTTTTCTTGTTCTTAAATTTTGTTCAATGATTAAAAATAAATAAATAACCAGGACAATCATATCAATTGTGTCGAGGTGTCCCAGGAGGCAATGCTCTTAATCTATGACTCCTATAACTGAAGACCTCCACACGGTTTCTTATAGGTAGTCCGATCAGACCACTATGAAGGTAAACCAATTTACGAAAGAGCCATTTAATAAAAAATCTAGTAAAAATAAGAAAGTGGTAGCAAATATATATCAACAAATTTGTTTAATTTATGAGTATAATTGGTTTGCCTTATTTACATGCCAACCACTACAGATTCTATTTTCAAATGTATATAATAAATTTCTCTTTAGTACTTTAAATATAGAATTTGCACACCACTGGTTCACATTTTAAATAGTCTGCGCAGACTACTGATAAGAAAACGTGTAGAGGCTTAATACGGAATATCTTCAGTATGCGACAGATCACGGATTACAACGTCCTCGCATTCTGCCTAACCGAGTTAGGATTTTGCGGTTTTTCTTTTTATATAACGCAAATGCAGGTCAATTTCATTAAATGACCATCTATGAAGGCTAGTTTGCTCCCTTACTTGATCGAAAACCTCCCTAGTCTTTTGGGTTGGGTTAATAATTACATTGTGATGAAGATGAATATTGATACTTGTAAACCTAAAACTGGTTAGGCTGTTCAACGCTGCGCATATAATAAAATTAAAGTAAAATTCATAACATATGCATTGTTATAATAATTTTACTTTTTCATAAATGGATTGGCAGACTGTAGCGTTTATAATTAAGATGTGCAGTAAGAAATTTAAAAAATTGCCTTAGTAAAAATGTAAATTTATTACCGCATTTTACATTTGTGTGGCCCTTAAATCATAACAATTAAATTAATTCTTAAACTAAGGAGTAAATTGAAATGCTAAATCCAATTTTAATTACAACATAAAACGCTATCGTGTGTTTTAATACTATTTAAATTATACATTTATAAAACTAACTAGCCTTAGCCTTAAACATGCATTTTATATTAATATAAGATAACTACATAAATGAAGGTATACATACAGAACGGTGTAGTCAGTTTCTCCAATTATGAGTCCCTTAATCTAAACAAATGAGATTTTGAGTGCACTTCTTATGAAATATAAGGAAGCACTGCAATAATTTTTAATAGTCTAGTTTATACAATAATTTCTATTAAATTTTATTATAATGTTTATAATATATATGCTTAAAATGCCACAATGTTTATAATGTACATCATAATGTATATGTAGCGAATTTGGAATTACGTTTGTAATATTTGTATAACAGACTTACCTGCCCGATGCTTAAAAAGCCGCTTTGTTTGAAGTAAAATTTCACAATTATAATAATCAAAACTATAATAAATGGGTTAACGGGTAACCAGCCCTGACTATATTTAAAATTTTCAAATGCTGTGTGATTACGGCAGTGGTTTTAAATTTTTTTCTGCTATGGAACCCTAAGTGATCAACTTTTTTTCTGTGGAACCTCGACTTTATAGTTTAAGTTCATTAATAGTTGTGAATATACAAATCAAAGAAATATTATAATTTATTAAAAACTAAAAACTACTAAAAGACAATTCTAAGTTTATTAACCGAAAAAGTCTATTTAAATTTCAAAATATTTAATAACAGGAGTGAATTTTTTCATTGTTTCAACATTAATAATCTTTAATTAGGTTTCATACCTGGAAGTTGAATTCACAGTCTTGAGGCTGTATCTAGCCTAGATATGAAATGATTTTGATCCATAAGCGCAGGCTGGAAATGGATAAAATAAGCCGAATTATGGTTTTTGTTGAAATGGAAACTAAAAAGAACTTATATAAACGTTGAAAATGGCTATTAGAGAAACACATCTCTTTACTAATAATTTCAGTTATTTTATTTTGATTTGAAGATCGCGATAGGAAATGCTAATATATTTTTTTATAAATGCATGTCTTTTCACTAATTCATTCAATGCATAACTAGGAAAAAATTATTTTCGAAAGCATTTGCCATTTCTTTTTTATTGGCAATTTACTTTAATTTCTCAAACACATCTGAAATATTGAGTAAATAAGGATTTTTTTATTAGTTCAAAATATAATTATAGGTTTCAAAAATTAAAAACAAGTCTGATTAAATAGATTTCTCACTATCGGAACCCTTTTGACTCACACAAGGAGACCTCGGGTTCCGCAGAACACCATTCAGGAACCGCTGGATTAAATAACAGAACATTCCTGTTCTTTTCAGAAACATTTATTTAACATAAGTTAAAGCATAAAATTTTAGCAATATTAATGTTAAAATCATTCTAAAAGTAACTTAAACAATTTCATCCTTGATTTTTATTCGGTCCATTAAGCACGAATAGATAAAGGAAAAAAGTTTACAACATTTATTTATTATTTATTTATCATTATGATTCTGAGGAATATAATAGGATTCTAATGAGATTAATAGAGCCCCTTGAATATCACGTTTAAAAATGCTTTCAATATATTAAGAAAGATATGCGATATTTCTTAATGTTCTGACATCTTTTACAAAAGCATTCGAAGCAATTCAAACATATTCCACTTTTCTAAAATATATTACAAAGTGCATGATTTATTCATTTTTATCAAAGCCACAAAAAAGATAAACTCAGAAAACTGAAGTTTGCCTGAAATTTCTATTTATATTTAATGTATATTTTCTCCAGTTTCGAGAAAAATTTTGCATCTTGGATTTTTTTTAAGAAATTTCACTTAAAAACGCAAATATATATATATATATATATATATATATATATATATATATATATATATATATATTTACAGAAGATTGACTATATACAGATAAGAAAATGTGCTTATATCTGTAAGAATACAAGGTATATCACATTTTCCATATTTGTAATATTTGCAGAAAGATTAAACAAAAGGAACTTCTTTTTGTTTGTTTTTATTTTGTTAGAGGACACAGCAAAAAAAGTTTCATAAGACAATGCTTTTAAATAAATAGACAGTAAAATAAAAATATACAATGAAATAGCACAGTGATTGGTAAAAATATTTAATTAAAGGACTTTTTTCTAGAAAATATGCAATTTTCAAATGAAATTCTCCATCAATGCTTCTTTCTTTTTTCTCAAATATCCACCAGATTGACACTCATCATTCAAATACCAGTAGGGCAGATTTTTTGGCCACTCTTACACGGACAATGGGCACCACATTAGGTGAGCCAACGTTGCTCCAACAGTAAGGACAGATAGTACAGAGTAATCTTTAAGTAAAACTTTAATTTACTTGTTTGTTGTAGTTAGTTTGATAATATTAAAATATGCTATGAGCTTATTTATGCTGTAAAGTTGAATATGTATAATTGGAAATTTTTCCACAGCTGATAGTGAGGTATAGGATGAGCAGGAAGATATTAGCAATTGAACCTAATATTTGGTCTAATATTTTTAGCTTTAAATATGCAACTTTTGCTTGAAGGCGACAAAAAAATAAGTATCTTTCAAATTAAATTTTTAAAGCAAATAAAATTTAGTTCACTTCTCCATTTTAATAATTGATTCAATAAAATTGGAGTATACTTCGAACTTATTTAGGCTGTATCCTTAGCTTTGCATCATTTCAAAAGTTTTCGACAAATTCGATTGTGAGCTGCAGGAAGAATCCAAAATAATTAATGGCTAAATATAAACATTTTTAGGAAATTTTTTTTAAATATGCAGCTTTTATTTGAAGGCTGCTTAAAATTATTTGTAACTTTTGAACGGAATTTTTAAGGCAAGTAAAATTTAGTTAACTTTTCATTTTAATTCATTTTTAATGCAATTAAAATACGCGTTAAGCTTATTTAGGCTGTAGTTTTGCTTGTGTTAATTAAAGAACTTTCTCACCAACTCTATGAAGAAATAACTCGAAGTTATAATTGACTGATCTTAAATATTTTGAGACGAAATAAAATAAGTATGCAGCTTTCGTCTGAAGGCTCTTTAATAAAATAAGCAGCTCTTAGCGAAATTTTCACAGCCATTAAAATTTTAATTCATTTTTTTATTATATTATTTTCTAATATTTAAAAATGTATTTTTATCTCATTTAAACCGTACATTTGGGTCTTAATGTTTTAAAAAATACTATAAATGTAGTTTTATTAAAAAAAATTCTAATTTGAAAATTCTGAATCTTTTTGCAAACATATATGAAGTGTCATGTCTTTCTCCTGAAATGTAATTGTTATTTAAACTAACAAATGGGAAAATACTGGATCGAAAAATAATTTATTGAATTAAAAAACTGTAAAATTAAATAATTAATAATATTAAAATTATTAATAATTTTATTAAACTATAAATAAAAATTTAGTCTCTAAAATATCATTTCCTTAAAGCATTTATTTTATTTGCTTAGCAAAATAATTTAATACTTTAGTGATGAGCCTGATATGAAAACTTTTCTTTTTGCAGACTAACAAAATTATCGTAGTAATCATCGTATAATCAAATTATCGTATAATCAAAATTAGCATTGAACGCTATTTGTGTTGAATAAAATGTTTCAAATCATAAAAAACTCGAAATGTTTTAAACGTTATTGATTAGTATTACTCAGAGTTATTTTTAGAGTTATTTTCATTCAAAAGCATATTTTATTTCTGAAAGAGATGAAAATATTAGGGTTCTTTTTTTCTTCTCGAAGATGAGAAATATTCCTAGAACTCATGAGAATAATTTCTAAAATACATGTTTATACACCAAAATAACGACCATGATAAAAATAAATCTGCATGAATTTTAGCGATTATGTTAATCCAATAAAAAATAAAATTTTATTTTAAGAATAAACAAAGTTTTTTTCAACAACCTCTAGAGATTTTTGATATCATGTGCATAGTAAATTACGTTGAGGTTAATGGTGTATGATACATTTTGATCATTTAAGCCGGAACCATTTTAGCCAGCCAGGTGACAAACTGGTCAGCGTGCCTGATTGTGAATTAATGGCTGCAAGTTCGAATCCCGCTCAGAGCATGTATGCTTCTCTCTGTGTGTGTTGTTCTCTGTTGTGTGACATGTGAATGTGGCCCACTCTATGAACTGGTAACTGTGGCAGTGTGGTGAGGGTAATGTTGCTCGGCTCCATGACATAGGTTCGTTGGTTCTTGATTTATTTTCAAGCACAGAGGTTGGATAAAATTATTGAAATACTTCAGACTAACAATATGGAAAAAAAATCTTTAATTTAGCAGCAAATGCCTTTGAAGGCTTTACGTGGAGAAAGAGACAAAAAGTATGATGGTTTTCCATTGATGGAACAACATAAATAAGAGAATTATCATCTTAAATGATCAGTTTCCATCAGAATCCATCATACAGCACCATCAAATCTGCTCAACATTTTGGAATTTCATGTTGGACCAACATAACATACCCATCATAGTATGATGGATTTCTAAAATGGGCGACCAAAAAAATCCATCATGATCCAACATAATTTATTGGTTACCATTACAATTTTCCATCACAAACCATCATATCTTTTGTTGGGACCTTCAAGACTGTCACATTTCATCTTATTGTACCAGTTTATGCCTAACCAAATTATGACAATTGTATTCGATGAATTAGCTAGTGGTGCTACGCGTCAAATGCTGACACATTTACAGAGTTCCACACATTTCCAGCGTCCAACACTCCGATATTGAAATTGACCCAATCTCATGTTGAGTCAATCACGCTCTCTTTGCTTGGGTTTGACGGGTGGGCATCTTTCACTTCAAACAGTGGATTTTACGTTTACAATGAGCATTACCAAACGATGATCATCTCAGCTGCTCACCGTATCAAGCAAAGATAGTGTTTTTTTTTTCAGAATTACCGCACACCCTTATCATCATCCTAGTCCTAGTAAGGGTTGCGATTTGGGAAACTTTGCGGGAAAGCAGCAAAAAATAATAGACTTTTACTGGTAATTTCCGTGTAATGAATTTTTAATTTATTTGACCGACAATTGGTATCGATAACCAAACAAACTGATATCTTTAAAATATAGTTAAGTAAACATTACTTCAGGTTGAACGATATTACGTACAAAATACTGTCAGTATGAGATGAAGAATACATTATTATTCAATGTCAAATGGTTTATCATATGTAGGTTTATTCTAACTAATTCAGTCATGAAATAAAGGATGAAGCTCCATTACTAATATCAAGCATTAATTAATAGGTTACTAATCTATTAGTAGTAAAATAATACGTATCATCTTCAAATTATCGTTGTGGTTGGTTCACCAATAACAGAAAATCACTTGATGATTGACCATCATAGTACTAAAATAGCATTTTACATCATGAAATGGTGGAAGTTGTTGGCCCAAGAATTTCAAAAATGATTTCTTATCAAACCATCATAGTACTAAAGCAATATTCTTCATCATGAGAGAATGGAATTTGTTGGTCAAAGAATTTCTAACATAACATGTTGGTTGACTATCATGTACTAAAATATCATATTCCATTTGTTAGCCCATCTCAATTCATTACAACATGATGGGAACTTTTGGATTATGATTACTATCAAATAGTGTTGGGCCATCAAAAAACCAACATAAACCCTTAAAACACATTGACGGTCTCATCAAGAATTTTGTCTTGAGCTATTCCATTTTTTTTCAAAAAGTATGCTTCGCTTATTCTTTATTATTTAAGCTATTAATTGAATATATTAAAAAAAAATATTACTGTTCTAATTGGTTGAAATTTATTTTAAATATTGATTCTAGCACCAAACACGTTTCGATGAAACAAGTTAATATATTTTATCAAAATATCTCAGAGGAAAAAAAGAACACATTCTTTACCCTCATCATCTTATCACCCTTTGAACAGTTGGTCGGATTTTGTAAATTGTTGCAGTCGCTTAAAGTATGCATATCAGTTAACCTTAACCACAATTGAACATTCGTATTTAAACTCAAAAAACACACTTTTTCTCAAGAAATATGCTTTTTTCACGTAATTCGGTATAATGTTGACCCCAAAAATGGGAGTTAGACAAAAATTTTAAGAGCTGACTTTCAGGATTTAATCACTATAATGATTCAAAAATGTGTAATTCTTATTTTATTTTAATGTATATCATTTCTCTTCACATCTTTTGTACGATACACTAAGTTATAATAATTCTTGCTTTCTCTTTCTACCCTTAGTCCAAGGCAAATATTTATTATATTGAGGATTTTTTTAAGTAAATAATGTTTATTAATTTATTTATTATTGAAAAAAAACTATTGAATTGTACGATATAAAATTTCCCTACATTCTAAGATTTTCAGATTTTTTTTTAAAAATCTAAATATAATTTAAGTCATATGATTATTAAAAAAACACTAAAAATTATTCTAATGATTAATATTTAAATAATAATTAAATGGCTCTCCAATTTGTGATCAAATCTCAAAACTCCAATACTTCAGACTTAGCGTCATATGAATTAGCTTATAAATTAAATAGTTAATCATTTCTTTAATAATTTACGTGTGAAATGAAAAACACTCTTGTTTTTAGGAGTTTTCATACATAAAAATTAGTAGATTGTCATATATGTTTTAGTTCGCCTGTCCCTTTTTAAAAATTATTTGTATTAATTTTGAAATATACACCCGAATATAACCGAATTACTAAATAATTTTTTTTTCAAAATAGAGCCACAATTTTTAAATTGTACTATTTCCGAACGCAGATCACGTAAAACAGCTAAAACGTTGTGCATTTTTTCAGGACAAAAAAATGCAGTGAAAAAAGGTTTGCAGAATCTTTAAATGTCATCATAATTAATTTAATAAGAAATATAATAGAAACTTGGTAATCAATATTCTATGATGTTTCATTCGATTTAAGTAACGGAAATATTTAATTTTTGACTTTTCAATTATACCTATGCATTGTTTTCTTAGATAATTGAGTTAGATATTATATAGAGATAATCTAAAGTTTCATCGTAATATCTCATCATAGTTAATTCAATAAGAAATATAATAGAAACTTGGTAATGAATATTCTATGGTGTTTTATTCGATTTAACACTTTCACTCCGGGGTGACCCACCGGTGGGTCAAGCTAGATTTTCTCATCTTGGAGGCACACCGGAGTAAAAACTGGTAACAAATAAATTTCATTTTTTAGTTTTTTTCCGGGAATAATAAAAATCCATAACTACCAATTGTTTTTTACGGATGCAATTTTTATATTAAATTGCTTCTTCGCCGTGAAAAATTTCCTTACAGTGAATTGTTATTGTTGAGAATAGATTAACTTCTCCCGAATATTATCTAATATTGAAATAGTTCTACTACCAGTATTTTCTCTTTTCCCGTACCAGTACCTTCACTTTTCCCGGCGTGAACGTGTTAAGTAACGGAAATATTTGATTAAATGGAAGATTGACTTTTCAATTATACCTATGCATTGTTTTCTTAGATAATTGAGTTAGATAATCTCTATAGAGATAATCTATTTCCATAATCTTTATAGAGATAATCTATTTCGATAATCTCTATAGAGAATTATTGAAAAAAAGACATTAAAATACTCTTGTTTTATTTTTATTTTTTAATGAAACTGGTTTACCTTATATCCAAACCTACCATGGGTTATGGAGGTCAAACCAAAATATCTTAGGTGCCACCCCTTCCATTATCCCTTCCAATATCTTAGATGGCCCTTCCCATTATTCTAAATATGAAATTCTATATGTACATTAATGTAAAACTAACACATGAATGATTACGTAGGCACTTATATTTGATCAGAGAATGAAAAGTCAGAAATACTCAATACTTTCAATAAGTTTTTACTTGAATTATAAAACAATAAAAACAGAGAAGGGTACTAAAATAGCCCTAGCTCTCTTTCTAGTGTTAAAAGAACTCTTATAATTTGCTGTCTGAGTTAAGAATTATCTTTATATAGTCCTAAATGAGCTTACTTTTTGACATGATATAGAATGAATCTTTTATTCATTAAACTATTTACTATTCTTAAGTTTATTGCTCACAGTTTTGAACGAAAACTTCAAAACCTTGCAGGATGTAAGTTAATGTGGAAATTAAGCATTTAATTATGCATTTTACTGTAAGATTTTCGTTTAAGATAACACTTCATAAAACAAACATTATCTTTCTGATTGCTTTCAGCTTGCATCACTGTCAGCCATTATTCTTTGTCCGTTAGACTGCATGTAGAAAATAGAAATTGCTTACGTTGCATACAGACATAGGGGCGTCTTTTAAGTACTCGTGAGTTGACACAAAAGATGACATAGCCAATGTCGTTGGTATATTAGGAATTTAGTCATAAAATGTGTAAAAATCAAAATCTTAGGTATCTTATTCTATCGACCTTAAGTCAATTTTCGTCTGTTAATTTATGTACTCTAACATACGTTAAAAGTTGAATCATTTTTTTAGGTGTAAAACGCTCAAGTTTGCTAAAATGCTATACACATGTTTTTAAAATCAGTGAACTAAAAACATATCAAACTAGTTTTTTTTTCAGATATAATATAAATCTAGAATATAGATTATGGTTTTGTGAAATAGTTTTTTTCTCACAATCGTGTTTCAAGCTAGATTGAAGGTCATTTAGGCCCAAAACGTTAAAGTTTGCTAAAATGTAATACACATGTTTTTAAAATCATTTCAAAATAGTTTTTTTTTCAGAATTTCTATAAGATATCTGATTAATATAAATCTAGAATATAGATTATGGTTTTGTGAAATAGTTTTTTTTTTTTTTGCAATCGTGTTTCAAGCTAGATTGAAGGTCATTTAGGTGTAAAACGTTAAAATTTGCTGAAATATAATACACATGTTTTTACAATCAGTGAACTAAAACATATTAAAATAGTTTTTTTTCAGAATTTCTATAAGATATCTGATTAATACAAATCTAGAATATAGATACTGGTTTTGTGAAAAAGTTTTTTTTCGCAATCGTGTTTCAAGCTAGATTGAAGGTCAAGCTGAATGGAAATTAAAATTTACTTTACTTTGTAATTTAAAATTTTGATATTTCTATATCTCTTCTACATTATTTTATAGATGTTTATTATTAAAATAAACTATTTTAATTTATTTAAAGCATTTGATTTATTAATAGCATTTTTAAAATTCTCAGAGTGCAAGGAAGAAAATTCATTTGAATAAATGAGCTTGAAACACAAATTTCAAATAAATACGTAAAGCTCGTATTTTCATAGAAAATTTGTCGGGGAAAGCGCATAATTAATTCGTAATATGTTTTTAATTTACCATTTTATTCTACTCATTTGATATACTTATTTGTTTTTCTTTTATTCTTTCCTATAAAAGAATAAAAGAAAAATAAAGATCGTCCATTATTTTACTTAAAAAAGCCCCTGAATTAGACAGGCCGACTTATCATTTATTGTTGGAGCAAAGAGCTAACATAAGCACAGCGAATAAATATTTTAATGTGGTAGTTTATTAATTGTACTTCTTGGTTTAATAAGTTCGATTTAGTTGATTTTAATCCACCACTATTTCTAAACAATGCGTAGGCTCATATAATTCACCACTTTATAGAACTCATGACATGCTTTACATTTTTAAAAGCAAGCAAATATTGTCAACTATTTGCAAAATTTACTTAGCAGTTATTCAGAGATGCCAACTGCTCCGGACACGCCAAAATAATTAAAAAGCCGGTAAATAACTTCAAAGTAAATTTTGAAAATATTTGACTATCTTTGTTTGCATTTCATAAGGTATAGCATGACATAAGAACTATAAAGCGGTGAATTATATAAGCCTACGAATAATTTAGAAATAGTGGTGGATTAAAATCTATTAAAATGATTTTATTAAACCAAGAGTCACAATTGATAAACTACCACTTTAAAATATATATTTGTTGTCCAGAGCAGTTGGCATCTCTGTATTAACATAACTAATACTAACATAACGTTAACTTGCGAACTTGTTTGCTCCAATACTGCTTTATAAGTCAGCTCTGATAGTATAGGAGCCTTAATGTGAAACAACAGCGTATTAGGTAAAAAAAAAACTTTGCTTTAGGTAAATGTACCTCGCCTAACCTAGCAGTATCAGTTAAATATGAATAAATCCAATATTAAAGAACTTAAAAAGTAATAAATAAAACTAAAAGTATCGGAATTTTATCTGTTTTTTTAGTCAACAAATGCTTAAAAAAATAACTTTTAATCCCTTCCATTATCATTTTTCCCAGTGGTATTAAAATGGAATTAAAACTTCAATTTTAAGCAAACAAATACGTCGTATTTGAGAAAAATTAAGTTGACAACCATGCTAGTAACGCATATTAATATATAATCTTAATTTTTGTAAGAATAGTGGTGATCAAAATCATTTAAAAATTAAATTTATAAAAGAAAAAATAGTATATATTTACTACCACTTAAAATATGAAAATAAGATCTCCCGCAAAATGCGGGAGAGTTGGCAGGCATGCTTAACAGACACCAAAAGTAGTACACCACAAGTTTTGCAAATATATCAAGTTTCGTAAAATTATAATAAATTGGTAGATAATTAAATAGCAAAACTTGAAAAGAAAGGAAAATTATGCCCACTTTTTAAAATAGTCACCACGAGATCACTGCTAACATGATTGCTATGACTCGTAACCGGTCACCAACGCTTGGCCACGAAAACACGAGTTAACCCTTTAACGGGCCCTTTATTTCTAGTAAAGGTAAATTAAAGTATTTTTGGAATTGAAATTGTTTTAAGAACAGTAACTGATATTAAGAAGAAAAAAACTAATTTAGTTTATAAAAATGCCATTTTTTTGGTGGTAAATATATTTAACATGGCCTATTAGGAAGTTACTGACTTTTATTTATCTTTATTTATAAAATAAATTCCTTAAATGCTACAAACTTCAAAAGGAATTATGTATTTTATAACTTTTATACGTTTTTTAAAAGTGACAAATGGTTACCAATTTTATTCATACTCACTTCAAGAAAACTGAAGTTATTGAAAAATGGAAACCTAAATTAAAAGTGGTAAAACGTGGTGGTAAGTATACTTACCACGGCTTTCAAAAGGGTTAACTCATGACCGGTCAGCAATGTGTTAATTAGTATATTTGAGGTCACCTCCTCGAAGCATTAAGATTGATTCCTAGAACTTGAAGATCCGATTATAAGATCGAAAGTTATTCTGTTAGGATGGGCCCTTTTTTTCTGGTGCACTGTATATGTTTTTTTTTAAAAAGTACAAGGATGAAATAAGTTTCTGGATCAATTATTATAACTTGGATTTAATAATGAAGTCTTGGAATGAAACTCTTGAATTTTATAATGAAGATCATTGATAACACTCCGATAGATTTAATCAGGAATAGCAACTGCTTCACTTTTTGCAAAAGTTTTACTAAATTAGTACCTAATTCAATATTAAAACTTCACTAATAAGGATAATTTAATTCCCTTTTTAAAAGTATCCCAGCTAGAGTCCTTGTCCTAGTGTTTTGATTTTATTGGGCACCTGGGTCGCGAAGCGACCCCTATCCCATTCATCTAGAATTTTAACACTGTTTTGGTTGAGCATTGAGGTAAGCAGGAAGTGGAGTTACTTTTATGAATGTTTCAAGCACTTTGCTGGAATAACTAAAAAGGAATCAAAAAATAAAATGAGCAGCTTGCTCTATAGTTTTGTTTGATTTTGGAGTTGCTCAGAATTATCTGCATGAGGAAACGTTATTTTCAGAAAGGTTGATGAAATTATTTGTTCTGATAGTTATGTATGATATGAGGCGTCGGAGGTGAAATGTGCAGCTATTGGTCTGTAGTTTTTATCTTTGATATAATTTTCAAATTTAAAGATTTCATTAAAATTTGCTGTTCTACATTCTATTGCTTTATCGAAAAAATCTGCGTTTAGCTTGTATATATGCCGTGATAGAGTTGGTATTTTGAGGTCTGCATGTATATTGGTATTCCGGATGTGTCATCTTGCTCAGGCTATTTTTCTAAGAATCTTGTTTTGGCATTGGTTTAATTTCTTCAGTAGATGTTGAATTATCGTTGTCCAGGCAGGTGAGGCATAGGTAAGTATTGGTCGGATCATTGCAGTATATAGTAGCTTCTTCAGTTTAAGTGACGTATTCTGATTATATATTAATGGTTGTATGGCTACTATTGCTGCATTTGCTTTATCTATTGCGTTTTTGATATGATCATTCCAGATGAGTTTGCTATTGATTATAAGGCCAAGATAATTTGCTTTTTTAACTATTGGTATTGGTATATTGAGCATTTTTGGTTGAAGTTGTGCAAGTATTTTAATTCTTCTTTTTTGTATAATTAATATTTGTGATTTTCCAGCGTTTACTGCAGTTTTCCATTTTAAGCATCAGTCTTCTATTTCATATATATGGTCCTGCAGTTTTTGAAGAGCATGATTTGGGTTTCTGGATTTAATAATAATACCGGTATCATCTGTGTAATAGGCTGTTACGCTGTTATAATCGGCTTTGTTTATAGGAAAATCATAAGTGTATAATATGTATAAAATCGGTCCCAGAATGCTGCCCTGATGTACTCCGGCAGTGATGTTTCTCTTTGTAGATTTTTTGTTTTTGATAGTGACTTGAAATGTTCTATTAGAAAGATAACAGGATTATCCCACCTTGAATAAAGTTGCATTTCAAATGATACTTCGAATTTTCGATATGTAGTGGTGGAGAAATTACTTAAAATGAAAAATATTAAACTAGAAAAAAATTTCGTTACTTCTAGAAAATATTCTTTTACAATGCGGAGAAAGTTGGCGTCCCTGAATTGAACACTTCAACAGCAAAAACTTTCATACTGTACAATTTCAAGAAAAGATCAAAACTGGTAACTTAATGATATCATTTTTTTATAAAAATTATTTCCGTGAAACAAAGATATTCGTGATTCGTGATTATAAAAATATATTTACAATCTGTACAGTATATCGTAATAATATATTGGTATATTTTGTATATATGTATATTTGCATACATGTATATTGTACAATATGTTTACATTTCAATCTGAGATTATGCAGTTATAATAGTTTTTATAAGTAGTGTTTGCCACACTAGAAATTAATAACATAGCATACGTGCTAATTCCCTAGCATTTTTTCTTCAAAAACGTACTTTTTGCATTACTACAAAATTTTGATAAAATTGAACTTTTGGGGGGAGTTGATAATTCTGTTTATGCGTAACACCTTTCAAAAATGACGTTTTGCTTCATAATAGAAAAAAAAATAGTGGTAGTAAAAGTCTTTTTTATTTTTCTGAAATAAGATTGGTATGCTTCAATATTATATTAACCTTCAAAACATTTATATTTGCATACGGTTTTTTCAAAGCTTGCACTTAGGTGCAGAAAACATAGTTTTATGGATCATGCATCATGCCTGTCATGCATAATGGTCTTGAATTGATTGATTGATTGATATGAGTGGAATCTCGGCGTTAAGCGCGAAGCGCTTCTAACCGATTCATCTATACTGTTTTGGCATTTATTCTAGAGGTCATATACAGTTCAAAGTTCTAAGTTAGGATCAAATAATAAGTCCATGATGAGGTGAGGCATGAGTTGATTCAGTAGTACATCAGTTGTATGGGGAATTCCCCTGCATTAAAGTTGTGAGAAGATGCAGCACGTCTTGGTCCTTCAGCAAGTCTTATGAGAGATCCATTTGCTTTAAAAATTTCTACTTTGGTTCGCTACCACTAGAAAGAATTATTTTCAAAATCCTCATATGTTGGAGGGTATGCATATATATAATCAATGTTAATTCAAAGTATAACCAAATAGTTTTATTTTGAACAAAGTAATGGTGAATTAAATAAAACAATTATAACTCCTCCCACAAATAAACTGCTGAAGAAATACGTTGATTACCAGTTTTATCTTTTTACCCTGATTGATACGGTTTTATGCTGGCACGTATTTGTGACAGTCGGCGCGAAAGGGTTAAATGCCAATGCTCCATTTGAGATGTTGAAGACTCAGTCATCCCAGAGACTCTGTATACAAACTGCTTTCATTTTCTAATTTTAATGTAATTTCACGATGAATGGGACATGGGTCTTCTGCGCGGCCCAGGTGCCCAGCTTTTGTTAAATAAAGTAAGTAAGTAAGATGTTGAAGACAGGTAACTGAAATCTTTCATTTTAAGCTCATACAAGTGGTGGAGAAGCTAAATATTCCTATCCACCACCATATATCCATAATATAAAATTATTTATCTTGTGATATAGATTTTGTCCTGCAATAAACTAATTATGTTTTGTAACCGAACTAGTTGCAAAGTTGAGAAAAAATTTGTTGTCCTTTTCATGCAATCATTTTTCTTTAACCCCTTGGGGACGGGTGATTCAGAAAAGCATTCATACAAAATCAGAATCAAGTTGTAGTCAAATAAGAAACGGTAACTTATATGTAGTCGTTGCTACTTTGACAGACTTACTTTGCTTTTACTTTAATTATTGTTAGTTTAATCATGTATATAATCAATGTTAATTCAAAGTATAACCAAATAGTTTTATTTTGAACAAAGTAATGGTGAATTAAATAAAACAATTATAACTCCGCCCACAAATAAACTGCTAAAGAAATACTTTGATTACCAGTTTTATCTTTTGGCCCTGATTGATACGGTTTTATGCTGGCACATATTTGTGTCAGTCGGCGCGAAAGGGTTAAAGCACTTTTCACAATGATGCAATATGAGATTAAGGCATGTAAATGGTTCAGACTTGTATATATATATATATATATATATATGCATTTTAACCTCGTTAAAGCTTTAATTGAATCTGTAGCTGTGATAAAAGTGTTTATACCAGCCTTGACGAAATCTTGCATAAAAATTCTTCAAATTTTGCATAAAAATTCAACTATTTTCGCATTTTAATTTTTAAATAAATTTGAAATAAAGCAGCAGAGTTCTTTTGTAATTTCAAATACCTCAATGTAATCCGCAAAATACACCAAAGTTAAGCAAACAAAACATTAATACACATCTTTTTCTTCCTGAAAGAAAATACCATTACTGAATCGCATTTCACTTCAGGGCACGATTTAAAGTTTATTCACTTGGGAGTGTTGTCATTGATGCAATTTGGATGAAACCGTCTTTGTATAAATGTTGGTTTCTTTACTTTTGTTAACAAAAAGACTGCAGAAGCATTCCTTGTTTATTTTTTTTCTAAAAATTAAAGCAAAAATACTTTTATTTTTCTATTTTTTATAGCACATTTTGTACTTAACGATCTTGAGTTTTTAGTAGATGGCGTTTTCTTAACGACACTAAAGAGATAAAATGTATTTTTAACCCTTTGATGCTGAATTTTTAATAAATATATTTGTCATACTTCTTTTTTTTTTGTGTTAATTTTAGGTCAAAATAACTTAAACATGTTATATTTAGCATTTTAATAACTTATGTTATGAATGTTTCCTTTTTTTTCAGTTTCCCTTAACTTTTTTTTAAACTTTTTTATGAAATACATCATAAAACACTGTAGTCTTTTTCTGCGTTAAAGCAAAAGTCTTTCAAACACGGCTCACTTCCAAACAACAATTTTTCAAATTTGCACTTTTTTGCAGTTATTTAGATCTGAAAGAAGCAGTTATTTCTCATCGAAATGTCTATAATTTACTAAATCATTTATTGATGAACTTTTGAATATGAATGAAAACGAAACTTAAAAAAATATATTTTGGGACTTTATATTTTAGAACAAATGTAATTTCTATAATCTATCAGATTTTTCAGTAACTATTGCACCCTTTTTAATAAGTAAAAAATTACCAAAATATATTTTACTTGTTTTTACATCGTCAGAAATACATAAATATCATATATGGGTCATTCTCACGAAAACTGTCATTTTTCAGTTCATAAAATCCCAAAAAAGTAAAGTGAATAAAAAGCTCTGAAACTTTTCATATTAATAGAAATATGTAATGGCATTATAAAGAAAGTATATATCCTATAAATTATACTTAATATTTAAATTAATTAATTTTTTAAATAATTAATTTATAATTAATTAATTTATAATAATTAATAATTAATTAATTAATTAATCAATTTAATAAATAAATTAACTAATTTAATAAACTAATTTATTAATTTTTTAATTTATTTTTCAAATTAATTAATAAGTAAATTAATTATTTTCACTATTTAAAAAGTGAGGGAATGACACTAATAGTGAGGGAATGATATTTTATTTTAATACATGTTTTTATCTAAGTTACATCTACCTAAGGTTTGAAAATGATAACATACTAAGTATATCTAATATTTATTATAATTTAGTCTTATATATTTAAGAGTTTTTACAGGTTTGGGAAATAAAATTGGCTGGCACGATTGAACAAAAAAAAATTGATAATATACTCATCTTGAATCATTCCCTCACTTCAGCGTCATTCCCTCACTTTATACACTAGTGAGGGAATGACGAATTCAATAAAATTTAAAAATAACAGTTAGGCCTAATTAATTTCTGAAGTCAATCACATGCAATTATATTCATACAAGAAGGCAACATATAATTATCCACTTTCTCGATGAAGTTGTATTTTATTTTACTCTAAAAAATGACATGGGGGAATGACAAATGTAAAAATTTTTACCTGGTTTGATTCATTCAAATTTATTCCACAGCAAAGCTTCTTTAAGTTGAAGATGGAAACATACTGCAATTTTGTTCTATGATGCCAGTTGTTAACTTCTGAAGTTTTTATTAAAATATTTTTATTCTAAGAAGATTGCAGGTGATAAGAACATTGTTGTGAGGGAATGACGCGAAACACTGGGGACAAAGTTTAAAATAGTGCTGTGCTAATATTTTTATCTGAAATTAAATTTAAAATTCATTTTCTGAATTCTATATTTCAGTATTCTGAAATAAAAAATACGAATTTGCAAAAAAAAAAAAAAAAATTATTTCAGAAACAATTTTTTTCTTTTTTTAAATCAGCAGTGGGGACAAGTGAGGGAATGGTATATGGATTGGTATATTTTCATAACCTAAAATAGATAAAAAATAAAAATTGATAATTTTATTTTTATTCTTCTGTTTGCTTGCATTCTGAAGGACACTTTCCCAGAATTTTTTTTTTCGTAAGCTGTAAAACAAACATAAAATATACTGGGGCATGAAAATGACTGTTTTTGTGAGAATGACCCATATATATATATTGTAATTTGAGCACCTGAAAAAAATAAATATATGGGACACTGGTTTTCCATCTGCGTCAATAGGTTAACGCATATTATAACTGTAGTTGAATAGCCGACTAAATTTAATTTTGGGTTTACGATTACCTCCGTAGCCTTCTAATTTTGAACATAATCCAGAAGACAAGAGAACTCCTGGATCAAGTATTGACAGAAAATTGCCCTCGTGGAGGACTTTTTGATTTCAGTCATCCTGCGTTTGTGTTACACGGAGAGGAAAACCACGAAAACAACCCACGGTTAGCTTGACGGTAAGGAGACTCTAACCCATGATCCGCCTACCACTGATGATATTTTTACGTCGGTACTGTGGTCGGTGCCTGACGGCTGCGTATCGACCAGCCATCGTTGAGATTCGAACTGGGTTCTCCTTATTGGAAGGTGATCGTTCTATCCTTTGAGCATCCTCGGTTCAGGTTTACGCATTGGACTAATTTTCGGATTTTACCTCTTATTTTTCTTTGAAAATCCATTGAAAAATTATTTTACGAGTATAATTTATTGTGTAAAAATGCATACATAAATACCATGATGTATTTGTAATATGAAGCTTCAAATGGAATTCAAAAATTTCGTAAGTGTCATTTATAATGGTTGATTGCGTAATGAAATGACTACTTGTATTAAACACTAATATTATACCTTTCTCCTCAAAAAATGCTTTTTTTCACTTTATTGCAATTTAAAGTATTTAGCATTTGTGCACTGACAGGATTGCCACGATTTGTAAAGATTAAAAATTAGTTGTTAAATTTACTCAAGGCAGTTTAAAATGCTTAAATTTAGTTTCCACTTGATAGTCCCAAAATTATTACGAAGCTTGTTGGGAGAACTTCTAAAGTTTTAAATACCATTTATTTTTCTTGACTATATATTTAAGAAAACGTGATCATATTAATAAAAAATAAACGTTTTGGTAAAACTTACTCACATCTCTTTCACTAAGCGCATATTTGTTACCTACTAATTAATTTCTAAAAATATGCCTTTTGCCATGACTTCAGATTCAAGTAAAAATGTTTATGTTATTTATGTATTCACATTTATCTTGTTTTTGCAAGATAATATGTGATAATGAAACCCTTTTTTTTAGAAAAAAGGACCACGTATTTTTAAAAAGGCAGTGGGTGCAAATTTACTAAAGAAACGCCGGTTAATATGGCAGGTAATGCTATTAACGCGGATGATCCACTATAATCGAAGCTTAACCAACGTCTCCTATAACTAAAAGCCTCCACACGGATTCTGATAGTCCGATCAGGCCACAATGAAGGTAAACCCGTTTACGAAAGAGTCATTTACCAGAAAATCTAGTAAAAATAAGAAAGTGGTAGCAAATATATGCCTAAAAATTTGTTTCATTTATGAATGTAATCAGTTTGTCTTGTTTACTTGACAACCGCTACAGATTCAATTCACAAATATATGTGATAAATTTCTCTTAATTACTATTAAAATAGAAATTGGGTTCATGCGCACAAATGGTTCACTTTTAAAATAGTCTGCGCAGACTTCTTATAAAAAACCGTGAGGGGACTTTCTGATGTGGGAGGTAATGGGATGATCCAACATAATCGAAGCTTAACCCCTTCCCGTCTCTGTTAGGGGGCATCCGGGGTATACTGTAGACTCAAAATGTACGCACGATTATATAACGTGTCAATGACTTAAAACCTAAAATGGTTTAGATAATTATGCCGAGAGCTAGAAAGGTTCACCTCAAGATAACCAGGAAAAACCTGGAATTTTCTATTATTTTTTTGAATAAATATAATCCATGGCGTATGTTTTCAAAAACTCCACCATGTCTTGCAGCAATACGAAGCATCAAATTGGATGGAGTAACTTCAAACAAATACCTTCTACCTTTATTGAAAATCGACATAAGAAAGCACTGGTAGATGGGAAAATAGCATGTTACAAATAGTTGCATACGAAGTACGTTGTCTCAGTTCAAAGCATGTTACATGTTACAAGGCAGTTACATGACAATAGGCAAAATTTGAGAAACGATGAAATTTGCGATGAAATTTAAAAAGGAAGAAAGCTAAATTTCAAATTTTCATTTTCAAAAAACTTTTTGATAGAATTTTGTAAAAATTTTGGCTTTTATTATTTAAAATTATATAGTTTTAATTATTTAAAATTATATAGTTTTAATTATTTCAAGTTATATAGTTTTAATTATTTAAAATTATACAGGGTGAAAACAGAATCTTTTACCTCTGCTCAAAGCATGTTACAAACAGTTGCATACAAAGTACGTTGTCTCAGTTCAAAGCATGTCACATGTTACAAGGAATTTCATGATAAAAGGCAAAATTTGTGAAACGATGAAACTTATGATGAAATTTGAAAAGGAAGAAAGTTTAATTTCACATGTTCTTTTTTTAAAAACATTTTGATGGAATTTTGTAAGAATTTTGGTTTTTATTATTTAAAATTATATGGTTTTGATTGATGTAAAAATTTGTATAACTAATAATTCTTATTTTTTTGAATTTGAAAAATAAATAATCATAAAAAATACTTTTCACGTGAAATTATCTGAAATAAACAATTTTTATGATTGCGTTGATCTTGATTTCCCTAAGCAGCTCCGTGGTCATATCAACGTCTCCTATCACAAAAAGCCTCCACACGGCTTTTAATGAGTAGTCCTATCATGCCACTATGAAGGTAAACTAGCTTACGAAAGAGCCATTTAATAAAAAATCTAGTAAAAATAAGAAAGTGGTCGCAAATATATGTCTAAAAATTGATTTAATTTATGAATATTATTGGTTTGTCTTATTTAATTAGAGTTACAACAAATGAAAAAAAAATGAAATTCTTTGCCAAGCACGAGTCATTTTAAAACAAAATTGCTGCATACTTTTTCTGAAGTTAGAACCATTTTCTCAAACTCCTATTTTGAGCTGTGTCCGGTTCTTGTTTTTAAATTTGTATGCGAAGAGCCGCAGTGGCTTAAGGGAAGAAGATCAGTATTTGTTTATTTTGAACTAGATCAACTTTCTCAAACACACATTTTGAGATGTGTCATTACCTCCTACATAAAAAAGCCTCCACACGGTCTTTTATAAGTAGTCCGCGCAGACTGTTCAAAAAGTGAACCAGTTGTGCGCATGAACCCAAAATCTTTCATAAAAGTAATTGAGAGAAATTTATCATATATATATTTGAGAATTGAATCTGTAGTGATCGACAGGTGAATAAGGCAAACCAATAATATTCATAAATAAAACAAATTTTTAGCCATGTACTTGTTACCACTATCTTATTTTAACTAGATTTTGTATTAAATGACTCGTTTGGAAAGTGGATGTCCTTCACAGTGGTCTGATCGGACTACCTATAAAAAACGGCTGTGCCCGTTTCTTGTTTTCAAATATGTTTGCGAAGAGACTCGATAACTTAGGGAATATAACATTCGCCTGCTAATCAGGTCATCCAGGTTTGAATCCCAGCGGCGGCTGGTTGATATGAATTCTACTTCCGGCTCCCACCGGAAGCAAAAATATCCTCAGAGATAAACGGATCATGAGTTAGAATCTCCTTGCCATCTAGCAAACCATAGGGGATTTCGTGGCATTCCTCTCCATGTAGATCAAATGTGAACTTGTTCCATCAAAAAATCTTCCACGAAAGCCAATTTATCCCAATGAGCTTGATCCAGAATCTCTCTTGTCTTCTGTATTGGGTTCAAAATTACTAGGCTACGGTATGGAATATTGATAGTCGTAAGCTCAAAAGTGTGAAATTCAAGTGAAGCTTTTTCAAAAGGGGTTTATCGTAAGACACGGTTTCTAGTCGATCAGTGAAGTTAAGCCTTACTAGCTGTGGTCATTGACCACTTGGGTGACCACCTTGATCAGCTTGAAGAATCCGAGAGTGTGTGGTATTCGTCCTCATTAAAATGCTTCAATTCATGCGTAGGTGGTAAGACTACCAAAGCGGGAAGGCAGTTTGATCCCCTCTGCAGAGGATCAAAATTGGGATAGCATGTTTTCAGATCGTGCACAAGGATGTTTCTCAGACCGTCACCAATTGCCCATTGTGCAGCTCTAGTGTGATGTACTACTACTACTACCATTTTTTGGAGCACGTAATTTATCCTGTCTGTTTTATTACGCAAAATTAGAGCTATGTCTAAAAGAAAGAGTTCACCAAAAATATAGTAAAACAGTACAAATTTAAAACATGATTTATTCTTCATTTTTAATTAAGTTCTTTAAAACTCTTCAATAATTTGTACCGCAATACTTATTTAACTATTTGAAATTTAATTCTAAGATACTTTACAAATACATTTTACGATTTTGAAATATTTTAAAATTGATTCCCATAACTGCATTAATATTATCTTTAAAATAAAAAAAAATAAAAACTGTTGCCGGAGATAAAAAACATATCGGTTGTCAAGAGATTAAAGACCTTACTGATTTATTTTATATCTTCCTGAAGCTCTGAGTATTATTATTTATCCTTGATAAGTACATATGACTCTGAATCAAAAATGGTTATTCTCCATTTATCATTATTATGGGTATGTCTTTTCGTCTTATCATATCTTCCGAGAAATTTAGCGAAAATTCTAATTAGTTTGAGACATTTCTCTTAGTATTTTGTTATTAAAAATGACATATTTTCTCAAATATTAAGTGCTTGTCATGGTTAATTTTCGACTCGCAGAGGAAAAATTGGATTTAAAATAATTGATAAGCAATGTTTCTTAAAAAAAAGAACTATTTAGAACGAAATATATTGTATCTTTTAAATTACTTTATTCAGCTTGTAATCTTAAAATTTAATTAAACTTATATTTTTATCACAAACTATCAAATCATGACATATCTATAGAAAAATGTCTGAAGCTTTATTACGCAGGAAAAAGAGATCAAGCTAGTGTAAGGTAATTTTTCTACAAAACTTTTTATTACAAGAAAAATACATGGGTAGGTCAAAATTATGGAAAAACTTCTAGAAATAATTCCATGTAACCAGCTTCCCGCGGTGAACTGATTGTTAAGACAAGGTTCCCAGTAGAACACAACACCGAAGTAAACCATCACTGGCTGCGGTCAATGTGTGGATGGGTGACCACTTGGATCAGTCTACGAGGGGACCAAGGGAATGCTGTATTGGTTCTCGTTAAACTCTTCTATCGTAAAGTGCTCGACTTCGCGAGTAGGTCGTCGGGCTATCGAAACGAGAGTGCCGTCCCTTCTGCAGAGGATCAAAATTGTGATGGTATGTCTTCGGATCATCCTCGGGGACGTTCCCAGACCATCAGAAATAGTCCTTGGCGTATACAACAATACGTAGCCAGCTAAGTCCTTCAACCAGCAAATGAACTGAACTGAATAAAAAATACCTGGGTGCTTGAGGCAGCTTGCTGCCCTTTACCCATTCAGCCTGATCTATATTGATGCAGTGGTTCGATGAAGTGGTGAGAATGCAAATGAAGTATTCTTGATGTCCGATGAACGTTAAATTATGATTATTTAGTGATAAATACCAGCTAATGTTACCTTCAAAAAAATGTCTGTTACTTTATTTCACAGGAAAAAAGAGGCCATGCTAGTGTTAGGTAATTTTTCTACAAAACTTTTTCTTACGGGAAAAACACATGGGTGGGTCAAAATTATGGAAACCCTTCCATTCCAATTCTATGTAAACAATCTTTCTTTTAACGAGATAATGAATTGAACAGAATAAAAATATGTGGGCGCCTGAGGCCGCTTGCGGCCCTTTACTTATTCATCCTGATTTTGATCGATGTAGTGGATCGATGAAGTGGTGAAAATGCAAATGAACTATTCTTGATGACCAATGAACGTTAAATTATGACTGTGTAGATACATAGAATGTGGTGAAAAATTTCAGTTAATGCTACCTATAGAAAAAAGTTTGTTACTTTATTACGCAGGAAAAAGTGTTCATGTTAGTCTTAGGTAGTTTTTCTTACAGAAGAATTATATGTATTGAAAAAACACTTCTATACTAGCTCCATGTAAACAATCTTTATTTTACCAGCTTATGTTTTAGATTTTGCATGGCAATGTTGTTAGTACAATTTGAAAGTTCATACTTGATGCTTGTCGAAATTGCTGTCAGTTTAACCCATGAAAAATTTGCATTCATCAAAATTAACGTATGATGTTAAAAGCTTTTTTCAATGCCACTATAATTAAAGAAAAATCTAACGTAAATTTTGCAATCCTATTGAATAATTTTAACATTTCTGGTATAGTGCGGTGTTGACTCAGGGGATGGAGCTTTCACCTCTCAATGAGGTGAACCAGTTGCATATCAAAGGGGTGACATGTTGATACGAATTCTGCTCCCGGCTCACATCGACCATAGAGTCCAAAATATCCTCAGTGGTAGACGGATGACGGGTTAGAATGTATTTCTGTTTTCGTGATTTTTCACACCGTGTAATGCAAATGCAAGTTAGTTCACTCATAAAGTCTTCCCCGAGGACTAGTTTGTCCCAATGCTTGATTTATGAGATCCCTTATCTTCTGGGTTTGGTACAAAATTATAAGACTATAAAGTTGAACATTGTTATTCGTTCAACTTCAGTTCAACGCGACAGCAGTTCAAAGCGGGTTGTAAAAATTCTGTTGATAAACCACATCCTTCTGCGAAAGCAAAGATCAGAGCTTATTAATATATTGCTCTTTTATGATGTGAAATGAGCTAATTATGAAAAGGGGTATATTTCAAGTTAACTAGATATTTTTCATGGTATATACCACCTGTATTTAAAAAAATAATTACAGATCACAATTAGAAACATCAGATTAAGCAGGGGGTTAACAGTCACCACATAGACTGCTGACCTCAAAAATTCCCACCACAACTATCTAAACAAACATTATGGATGGGATAGGTGCTGCTGCGCTGCCCAGACCCCCAGTTCAAAGAACAAAATAAGAAGAAGATTAAACAGGAGAACACATTCTTTGTTGCATCCATACAAATTCCTAATCCTGGATTTCGAATTATAAAATACGCTTTGCTCCTAAAACTGCAGATTTTTTTTAAATGACATTTTTAGTCTATTTTTTGAAAAATGTACGAGTTAAAAAACGTTATATATAACTTGGAACTGACGCGACATGGTCCTGAGACCTATTGTAGTGCAATTAAACTGTAACAATTGGATATGACTTCATCTTAATGGATGACAATTGCAGGTCACATCATGCTAACTTGGTGACTGATTTCCTTTTGGAGGAAGGAATTATACAAATTGATTCACCAGCGTATTCTCCGGACGTGAACCCAATCGAGCATGTTTGTGACATTCCAGGTAGACGATTTTCTGGACACCTACCAACCCAACAAACTCTTCAAGAACTGGAGAGATCTCTTCTAGAGGAATGGGACAGAATACGTCAGTCCCTCATTAATAACGTCATTGATTTGATGCCTCAAAGGCGTTCAACATTGCTGGCCATCCGGGGAAATCATATCGTCTACTAAAAGCAGTTTTCTTTTAAGGAAAGGCATTTTTCTTATTTGCTTTTCTCACATGCACGAATTGTGTTTTTCTTTCCTTTTGTACCCAAATGCTCAATAAAATGCATTTTTTTCTGCCAAACGAATGTCATTTTTATCTCATATAGCCTACTACGTCTAAAAATACTGTATCAATCATTCAAATAATTCTCCAGATGCAAGATCAACCCACAACTTCTATATCCTTCAGATGTTTTGTGCAGTGTATATAAAAAATGAATCATTACTTTAACTTTTGAACTATTGGTTGGATTTGCAATCTAGAAAGGAATGTTTTAAAATATGTTATAAGTTGGAATATATTTATTTATACTCAAATATACACTTTTGACGATTCATACCCTTTTTCAACAAATTCGGATACATCAACTCAAAAATATGAGGTACACAAAGTTTCGAAAACATATTATAATTTCAGCACAACGATTCAACGCTTTATTACTCTAATGTTGTTCTTTTAATGCGTCTCATATTTCTTTATAGTTTTTTAAAGATTAGGTGAATTTAAATGCTTCTTTAGAAAAAAATTTATAAGCCTCGACTAAAAAGATATTAATATAATGAGGATTTTATGTAAAATAAATAATTTTTCATTAATTAATTTGTTAAAGATGAAAGCATTGATTTGTATTGTACGATTTTTTTATAAATCAAAACAAATACGATTAATTATTAAATTTTAAACAGAAAAAGTTAAAAAAAAAGAGTGATTCATTTTTAATTTCTGGCTATGTATTAAATGTTAACTTATCATATATATAAAATCAGTGTCATCAATTTGAAAAAGAAAATGGTCAACAGTTAGAAAATATGTCGTGAGTTGCTAATTTTTAATTCAGCATCATCATTAAAGTATACTTTTTTTACTAAAAAAATAAATAAAAATCATCAGATTTTGAAAGTGTATAAATGTATGTGTACAACTTAAATTATTATCAATTCTATATCATTTTTACAAAGAAAATCGGGTAAGTATAGTTAATTTATTTGATAACAAATGCTGAAAAAAACAATAAGTTCTCGTGTTTCGTTACAAAATCCTTTCTTCTCGCTGATGGCTTAAAAATCAATATTCAAAATGTTATTATATCCTAGTATGAGAAGAAGCATCTGTTTGTGTAAACCATTGCTTTTGGAATGTGTTTGATTTACTTTTAGAATAAATGGCTGACGGCTCAGTATGAGAATGTTCTAAATTACTACACGGAATGCCTTAGTTAACAAGATTTTGAATTTTGAAATATTACTGCACAGCTGGGTTTAGAATCGTTGTTTTGTTAATCAATTGAATTATGGTTATTTTTCAGATTTGAAATTTGGTTTGCATTAAATAATTAACAACAGATCACGCATATATATTAAACAGCATTTAATTTTTTTGTTGATCCCATGGATGTATTTATATAATATGTTTATAATAAAGTGTTTAGTGTTACCCCATTATCATCATCATCAAAATTTATCTGGGAGCCTGAGGCCTTACACGGCCCTTTTTCAATTTATCTTGAAGTTTTAACTTTAAGGTGGTACTTTCAGGTAACTGGAATGCAAATTGGAGAGAAAAATTCAATATTTTTTATTACAGATATAGGTTGCTACAAAAATAAGTAGCCAATGCCTTAGTGTTAAACACGCCTCTGCATAGCTGCGGGAGATTTTAATTTTAAAGCTTTACTTTATTTATCAACTTTGTTGACCATCACTACATATAAGTGGTTTAACCCTTTCGTGCCGACTGTCACAAATACGTACCAGCATAAAACCGTATCAACCAGGGCAAAAAGATAAAACTGGCAATCAAAGTAATTCTTTAGCAGTTTATTTGTGAGCGGAGTTATAATTGTTTGATTTATTTAATTCAATATTACTTTGTTCAAAATAAAATTATTTAATTATACTTTGAATTAACATTGATTAGATATATGATTAAACTAACAATAATTAAAGTAAAAGTAAAGTAAGTCTGTCAAATTAGTAACGACTGAATTTAAGTTACCGTTTTTTATTTAATTGCAACTTGATTCTGACTTTGTACGAATGCTTTTCTGAATCACCCACCCTCAAGGGGTTAAATAAATATGTAAAAATTCCAATCCGTATTCCTTAAAAATTATAACTGTTTTCATAGTTAAAATAACAACAGCTTAAAATTATGAAATCATGTGTTATATCGCTATCACTACAAAGAATCGTAACTTGAAATGTTAAGATACCGAAGCTATAAGATATGCAGGCTTGTGTGCTCATATGAAGTACGACTTACAAACACACACAAACGCGCATATATATATATATATATATATATATATATATATATATATATATATATATATATATATATATATATATATAGATAGATAGATAGATAGATAGATATAAATATACTTATTTATTCGTACTTTTTATGAGCACACAAACTCAAAATAAGGAAGGACGTTGTGATTTTTACCGTGGGATTTGACCTGAACAAAATTGTCAATTTATTGTTACAAAGACTTACTCAGACTTATGAACTCATTACAGAAACGGATTATAAGCCCAGTTAAGCTAATTGTTTTGATATGAATATGGAATTAATCCTTTATATCTAAATTTACAGTGTTAACTAATGGAAACAAATAGTCATTAAGCTTACATGTATACATAATACTACTATTCACATGAGAAACACTTTTAACTTTATTGTTGTGTTAAAATATGGGTTAGGCTGACGATAAATGCTTCATTAGTGCACTGAACAACACTGAACAGTTTTTGAAAACTACCATAACATTATTATTGAAAAAATACAAACAGATATTTTCGCTTTTCCGTTAATATAGCAGTCTTTTTTAAACTCCTTTTTTTCCCTTCAAGACAAAAATGCGCAAAAACAATTATTTTAAAAAGTAATGCGGATAAAACGTATCAGACAAAAATACTTTCACCTCGAAGAAAAAAATCATCACAATGCTCTTTATCGTAATTCATTTTTTAACTGTTCTGAAAGAAACTAAATTTCGGAAGAAAAAAACGAATGTTAAAACTGATAACAAAATACAAAAATGGAGATAACTACAGGCTTAAAATGAGTTTTCCTTTATTCTTGTTCATTCAAAGTTACATATAGCAGAGATTTATTATTTGAATAAAACAATCTTGAAGTAACCAATGTGTTTCAAATTTGGTTTAGTTATAAAAATTAAACTTTACCGAAATTGTATTAAATGTTAGTTTTATCAAAGCTTTTTCTTAAAGGATTTAATTATCATTACAAATTCTTTAAATCATCTTTCTCTTAATATTTTGAATGGAGTTACCCTTTTCAATATTCTAGGATATGCTTTTCGATCCTCAATATAATAAAGAAAATTAGGCTTTTGTTATAAATATAACTGCTAATAAAAAGCTACGTTAACCTCAATGTTAACCCGTTATGTTAACAATGTTAACTATGTTAACCTGTTATGTTAATCCTCAATGTAATAGAAAATTAGTTTTTTTTATAATAAGCATTACTGCTATTTATATTTATATATGCTATTAAATATTTCTTTCCTCTCAACGCAGAGTTCATGAGTGACGTCACAAATCACTACTACTAGGGAAGTTTTCCAAAAAACTAGCATTAGACTACGAGCTACCACTGCTAAAAATCTTAAAAATGTTACTTAAAAACCGGCATCAATGAAACACCAGTTCTGGTTACAAATCTCGGAACATTAATTCACGATGCGTTGCAAATCAATAGAAATGTAAAACTAATGACTTTTTTAACGTTTCGCAACAGCGCTGTGGGGGAAATTTCAGGAAAGATGTCATTACGTTTGGACTACTAAAAGGTCAGATTTCTTGTTTATGATAATCCATGCTGAGGCCTTCTGTCTTCAAGGAGGTATTGGTCAAACTGTTGAGGTTGGGACTTACGTGTATATTAATCTTAATCATTAATTAAAATAAACGTTGTAAATATTATTTATTCAAAATACTTTTTTTGACCAAAAATATTTCATGTTTCATTTTATTTGCCTTTTTTACAGGTAACAAGATATTAAAAAATGATTTTAGGACATATCCACACTAGCTCCGCGATATCGAGCTAGCTAAGAATAAAACAACTACTTAAAAAAACGTTTCTGAAAAGTGTAAACATTTAAATTAGCTTGATACTAGATAGCTTAAGCTTAAATAGCTTAAATACTAGATGAGTTAAAAATAATAATTAGCAAACCATTTTTATCCAATTTTATAAAAATTGTCTAAGCAACTATGACCATTAATTTTATTTTAATCTCCAAACACATGTTTTTATGACAAATGAAGTAAAGGAAAAAACTTGAAAAGCAATAAACAATTAGTAAGCCACTTGAAAAACATGTTTTATATATTTCTGAAATATTTGGTCTTCCACAAATTTATTTTACTTTTATATCTAAAACAACCGTAAAACATTTAGCTTCGAATTAAAGTTTTTCCGTGTATTTCTTTGTTTACCTCCTATATTTTTTTGTACTTATTTTTTCAAAAAAATTCTGTTTTATTCGGTTTTTAGCAATCTGTAAAGCTTTCGGTCTCTGGTAACTTAGGATTATCAGTTTTTTTTCTTTATCTTTTCCCAAGATTATTTTACTTCTTACTGCTAATATTTATTTGATTTTTTTTCTCTTTCCTACGTATTATTTTTCTTCATTGAAAGATTTATCTGCTTCTAAAGTCTTAATAAATGTATTTTAGGGACATTTTTGTAATAAAAATTTTGCTATAAAAATAAGAAGCTATCAGCACTACATAAAATATATAATACAGATTGCTAGAATGTAAGTAGCTGCTCATTTAATAAAATAAAACGTTTGGGAAACTTAAAATATAAACAAATCATAATATATTATGAAGAGTTTTTTTAATATTTTTGGAGCACTTATTTAAAATTACAGAATTATATCCCTAATAACTACTTCTGAAAGCTTATTACTCACAGCATGGGAAAAATAGCCAGAAAACCTCCCACATTTAGCTAGATGGCACGGAATTGTTTCATGCTGGTTGTTTAAATTTAAGTTGGCAGAGGGAATAAATAAGCAAATTTTTGAACTGGTATGAAAAACGTCTTGGTTGAAAAATGTTTTACGATATTAGCTCTCAAACTAATTATATATTTTGTATTAGGTTATATTAGTTACTACTTTATTTTTTTTAAATTACATTTATTTAATTTTAGATAGGAATAAAATTATATTTACCATTATTTATAAATAAAGTTGATATGACTAAAGCAAAAAAGAAACTGTATGAATGAAGTACAAACGAGAGAACAGAAATGAACATACTACAAATTCGGTTCCGCAAATTGAAACCTTCTTGAGTTGTACATCTTTAGTATTTAGACACTGAGGAAAGTTCTTGCTCTTAGAACAGAAATTATATTATTTCTATTTCTGTACTAACCTTTGTGTTTTATTCGTTTTTACTTTTGTCTACATGGTACGATGTATATTGGATACTTTTTTTTTATGAAAGTTAATATGGTTTACCTGTTTCTGTTAAATGATATTCAAAAATTTGTTTTTTAATTCACCAGCCTTTGGTTTTTGAATAAGAAGAAATCTTCCTAAAATGGGGGATTTTGTTCCTAAATGATAAAAGGACTTTTCAGATTTCATTTATGAGTATATGTGGTCAATAGTGATCGGTAAATACTATATTGTTGATAATATATAATATATTAATACTACACTATATTGTTAATACTATATTGTTGTATAAATACTATTTACACTATCATATTATATTGTTGGAATAATGACACATTTAAAAAATTATTGTAAAATAGATGATAACCATTAAATGTTAAACATTCATCAGATAATTCAAAAGAGAACTAAATCATTTACGGTAACACAGTTTTCCTAATACGGTATTAAGTTAAATGTAGTAACATGTCGTAATTCGATGCAAAGCAGTTCTAAATAATCATTCGTATCACAACTATTTTATGATTCAACAAGTACTACAACTCATTATTGAATAACGCATCGCCCTTACTATAGATTAAATGAAATAGATTTAGTAATTGTATATTTGTTGTTTTAGATATATATTTTCAGATTAATAAATTTTTACAAGTTTAATCAAATTAAATAAGAATGCATGTTCAAAAACTGATTTACAGAGAGAAATTTTTATCAGCTTTTGCCGTAATCATAATATGTAGTTAGATTATGATTACGACATGTGTAAGACGTTCTGAGGGCGTTAACCAAATTAACAGGCAAATTTCATACAACTTTAATACGTTTCCAATTTGCACCATATTATTGCTTAAATTAATTAATTTTAAACGTACATGGTATTAATGGTTTCCTTAAATGGGGTTTAATTGCAAATCTAATAAGTATTCAGTAAATCTACATCGTATAATGATACAAAACTGAGCTAATTTTTCTTGCAATGTATAATCTATTAAATTCATTTTAACAACATCCTATTGATCTCGATTCAAATAAAATAAAAGGAATCATTCATAAAGTCTTATTTATTATGTTACTATCAAATAGATATTAACCACTATATGTAAAACACGCAAATCAAACAAACGTTTTACCAATTTTGGTCACACATTTATCCTAATACATGAGTAAATTGAATCAAACTAAAGGACGCAACATATCGCATTTTGAGACAAAGCAGGACGAAATAATTATTCGTATCACTATTTTATGATTCGACAAATACTACCAACTCATTATTGATGAACACATTAGTCGTACTATGCATGATATGAAATATATTAAATAATTATCTATTTATTGCGCTTGGACATACGTTTTACTATAATTAAATCATTAACTACAAATGAGTGTTTAAAAATTTGTAAAATTTATCTGTAAATGAAATTCACTTTTCGTTTTAATGGCATAAAGTTTATTCATTAATTTTAACAGCTCAGGAATTACACATTAAAGTTACTTTCCTTAAATGCTTATAATTGTAGTTTAATACAAGTCTCTTGTAGTTTGAACAATTCGCTTGTAGTTTAATACAAGTCTTACAAGATATATATTGCGGCATAATTAGTTTCTAAAAATAACTTAATTTTTTTTTTTTAAATGTTCTGTCCTAAAATGATTTTCATTATTTATGATGCATTTAAACATCATGCTTATGTAAATTATTTTTCCATTTGCAATTCCCTACCTGATGTAAGGTGATATTTCTGATATATTTCCCGTTTATTATGTCATGTAACATGCATAATCTTAAAGCATATAATTCAATTTCCTAACAATATTAAATAAGAAAAAATTAAAAAAAATATTCCTTTTTTAATAATTTCAGATTAAATGAAGATTCCTAATAGACAAATATATTATTATATTTTCCCATTGCACATTATACAATATATATATATATATATATATATATATATATATATATATATATATATATATATATATATATATAGAGAGAGAGAGAGAGAGAGAGAGAGAGAGAGGGAGAGAAATGTCAATTTTGATAAATTGTTAAGAGTAAGGTTTACGTGTTTAAGTACTAATGTTTTCAAGCTTATTTTAATGTTGTATTAACGTATTGATATTCTTATTTATGTGTGTTCAAGAGTTTTCTTGTCTCCTGTATAATGGGTTTTATGAACTGCAATTTTGGTTTCAGGAATATTTCATTTCAGAACATGTTCACGCTTGCTTTCTGTTAACTCTTTTTTTTCTTAGTGCTTTTTTTTTCTAATACAACATTTTTTATAATCAATATTGTTCAGATGATATAATTAAATACAATTCAGATATTCCTGGGGGTCTTTTTATCTTTAAGATTTTTTTTTCTTCTTGCCTTGGAGATATTTTTTAATTTATTATTTTTTAAATTTCGAAAACGTCAACCCAACGAAAAGAAATTTGTTGAAAAATTTAAGATTTGTTCATATATCGTCCCGTGAGCCGTGGTGATTCATCGGAAAGAGCGTTCGCCTTATAATGAGGTGAACCGGTTTCGAATCCCAGTGATGGCTGGTTGATCCGAATTCAGCACCTGGCTTTCACAGACCATATGGCTGACGTAAAATATCCTCAGTGGTAGACTGATCATGGGCTGAGTCCCCCTGCCGGCAGGCGAACCATGGGAGGTTTTCTAGGTTTTCCTGTCTGTGTAAAGCATATGCGGGTTAGTTCAATCAAGCGGGTTAGTTCCGTAAGAGGGTTAGTTCCAGAAATTTTCCTCCTGGAAGTCAAATTTCTCCCTATACTGGATATAAGGGTTACCTTGTCTTCTGGATTGGGTTCAAAATTATAAGGCTACGGAGTTGAACATTGGTAGTCGTAAACTGAAAATTTGGTCGGTTGCTCAAGGACTTTTATAAAATATGAAAACACAATTCCATGTTTAATTATTTTTAATAATTACTCAGAAATATTCAAATAACAATAAATTTTGAAAGTATATTGAAATCTTCAGACACGTTAAGAATGTTTAGTGTACTTCATTCTAGTTTTATTATATCATAATAGCCATCCAATAGTCTGTTAGATAAGTTTTGATAGAATCGTAAAATAATTATATCCCATCAAGGGTAAATGCTATTTGTCTATAAAAATGTGGATAGTTGGCAATGAAATTGTGGAAGTGAGGATATTTCGCTAAAAGCAATTTACTGACTTGACTATAACATTAAAATATGAAAAATATAGCTAAAGATATTTAATGATAGCCATAGTACTCCTAGAATTTTCGCTTCTGCAACATATTAAAGAATCGGAATGATTTTTGTACTAAAAACTGAAAATGACCCCAACTCCATATGAAGTTAATTGCTTGATAACTATTATTTTTTATGATATCTAAACAAATATATCCTATTTTCAGGTATTATTTCATGAAAGGGAAATTTTATGACATGCTTTGAACACTCTCAAGACATTGCTGAATAATTTCAGTATACCCTTGTTTGTTTTTTGTAATAAAACCGAAAAAATTCTGTACTTCTTGAAGTGGTTTCTTGTCACACTGCTTATACTCGTTTAGATATTAGATATTTGTTGAAAAGAAGGGTGAAAAATTTTTAAAACTATCTTGAAATTATAATACTTTATAAATACATACGTGGGACTTAAATGACTTATATATTATTATTAACACTAATTTATACATTATATATTTGTCGAAAAAAGGGTGAAAAATTTTTAAAACTATCTTGAAATTCTAATACTTTATAAATACGTACGTGGGACCTAAATGATTTATATATCATTATTAACACTAATTTATATATTAGATATTTGTCGAAAAAAGGGTGAAAAATATTTAAAACTATCTTAAAATTATAATACTTTATAATTACGTAAGCGGGACTTAAATGATATCAAATATTCATGGCCATAAAACAAAATTTTGATCACTGCATGATATTATTCACAATACACATGTTTTTAAGTGATTCATTTGCACTAACATATTAATGATATAAATGTTATAAAACGAAATCCTCTTTTGGAAATGATTCGATGAAATTAGAACACTGAATGTTGTATTTCATAAAAACTATCCAATGTCGGAGTAAATCATTTCTAAGAGGAGTTACTTTGATTAGGAGAAGATATAAAGCAAAATGTATGAAATAATGTCTTAATGCGAACGTTTATTACTTCGTGTATTTCTAAGTAAATCTAAACTAAAATTATCTTGAAATTATAATACTATATAAACACGAACGTGGGACTTAAATTATATCAAATATGCTAGAGTTTTCTTGTTGGTCATCCAAAAGCAACTAATTCAAAAACTTTCTTAATTGTTACCCTTTTTATCCTAAGATTCACCAACTTATTAGATTTGGCTTTTATTTCGCATGTATTAAAAGCATATCAGACATATTTCATTAATGTAATACATGTTAGATATTTCTGTCTACAATAATGACTCAGTAATATAAATAACTATATTTTGATCAGCAGTTTAAGAACAATGCTTTTCCTATATTATAGTTGTAGGTATAAGAAGAAACTATCAATTTTCGTTTATTATACATCCAATGCCATTTTTTCTGAAATCTCGCATTTTACCACATCGCAGTGTAAAGTGCATACCTACCAACTCTTCCGGATTTTCCGGAAGATTTTATTTTCATATTTAAAGTGGTAGTAAATATATACTATTTTTTCTTTCATAAACTTAATTTTTTAATGATTTTAATCACCACTATTCTTACAAAAATTAAGCAGATATATTAATATGCGTTACTATTATGGTTGTCAACTCAAGTTTTCTCAAATACAACGTATTTGTTTGCTTAAAATTGAAGTTTTAATTCCATTTTAATACCACTGGGAAAAAAGATAATGGAAGGAATTAAAAGTTGGCAGGTATGAAAGTGTCGGATGCTTGTGCGTTCAGCAAATCAAGTATTCAAGCCATCTATTATGAAAATGATAATTTGAGAAAATGCCACTTTGAGTTTGCGAATAAAATCATCTATAGTTTCTCTTTGTCATAAGCTTTAGCTTAAGTCTGTAAAAACATGTTTTAGAATTTTTCAAAAAAAATGTAAATAATGATTTTATTAAAACTTTTTAACGATGTTCCTCTTTTGATTGAATACTTATTCTGTACCATTTTTTATTAATTTTAAATTTTCAAGTACTATTCCTTTGGATATGTAATTAAAACATTTATACTGTCACACAACTTCGGAAGAAAATTTATCTAGTCCCTTGTCTTGCTATCTATAAACTATTCACAGTTATTTATAGGACATATAACTTTAACATCAGAGAGATTGAAACATCAGACAACAAGGCCATAAAATCAATATTCAAATTCCTATTCTACTGCAATATCTTTTAAAATATCATCTTCAGGATACATTTAGACAAAATCTCATCTTCATTGTATCAAATACTTCAGGCGATATATTACTATCTTCTAAGAAAATCACTGTTGCTATACTCTCAATGAGCTTCATCAAGACCCGTTTGTTCGCCATCCAATCATTTAAGTAATGAAATCTTTATTGACCAATCCTGTATTGACTTAAGGGTCTCTTGTTGCGCATAAATAACCAATTCACTTTAATCAAAACTGTTTTGTCGCCAAGCAATGTACTGTAATGTTGTGAGTGATTTTATGAATGATACTAAAGATTGCTACAACAAAAACGAAATACTTGTAAGCATGTTTTGAAACAGTAATGTCTTTCACCTGATGAACATTTGATTTACTGAATTCGTGAAAGATATTTATAAATAACTTTTAGTGATACTTAAGGGGATTAATATTTTTTCACTAACCTTTATAGTGAAAAGAACTTAGTGACAATTTTTATTAAAAAAAGTGATTCTAATAATGTTGGAACCGAGAGGTAAAAAAAGCGATGCTTTTGAAAACAATATTTAAACAATAAACATCAAAACAATACAACTTATAGTTTTGATGGTTACTAAATTTTTATTACCATGTTTATATCATGTTCGGGTGGAATTTTGTTATTGATTTTAAACTAACTTCCCAACTAGCCACAGACTTCAAATTTGGCACGTAATTCAGAATAGGATGACAATGCATGAAAATGAAGAGAAAAAAGACATACAATGTAAAATAAAATTGAAGAAAAATTAATATTTTCGCGATTGTCTTTTGTTGTCGATTCGATTATTTCAAACTAGTGTCACATGTCAGTTGAAACGTTTTGTGTACAGTGAGTGAAAACATTGAGATTTGAGATACAAAAAAAAATCCAAATCAAAATAATAATTTTAAAAACTACGTTTTATGGTGGAAAATAATAATTAAAAAACAAAAATTTGAAAAACGAAAAACTTGGGCCTCATGAAATACATAACAGTACATATACACATACATATACACATTTTCTTACTCATACACATGCACAACCGCATCCACATCCACATTCATATACAATTACAGATATACATACACATATTCTTATGAGCACACATACTGTTACTGTTATGTATTTCATGCGTCCCACGTTTTTCGTTTTTCAATTTTTTGTTTTTTGATTATTATTCTCTCCACTACAAAAACGTGGTTTTTAAAAATATTATTTTTATTTTGATTTTTAATGATTTACTTACAGTTTAGTTTGAATATTTCTTTTTAAAATATGATAGCTATTGAAGTGAAAATATAATAGCTCCTGTTGTAATTAGAAATGATAGTTTCTTAACCAAAATACTTCGAAGCATGAACTATACGAAGTATTTTCGAATTGATAGTCATATGTCTTGCTTAATGTCACTAAATCATTTTGATTTCGTTTATACACTAATTTGTGTGAGTAAATTATCTTATTAATGAAATTATAAAATTGTTCATAACATGTTCCATCCCAAATCAAATTTCTACAATTGGAATTCATTTTTTTCTAATGGCTGGCACTAAACCATTACCTTCTTCGCCACAAAAGATGCCGTAAGTGTTGCTCATTTAACGTTACCCGGTGAACACCTGTGAACCCGAGTCACGGCATCACCTCCTACATCAAGAAGCCTCCACACGGTCTTTCATAAGTAGTCCGCGTAGACTGCTTAAAAAGCGAACCAGTTGTGCGCATGTTCCCAAAACCTTTTATAAAAGTAGTTGAGAGAAATTTATCTTATATATTTAAGAATTGAATCTGTAGTGGTTGACAAGTGAATAAGGCAAGCCAATAATATTCATAAATAAAATAAAATTTTAGTCATATATTTGCTACCACTTTCTTTTTTTTAACTATATTCTGTATTAAATGACTCGTTCGGTAAGTGGATATCCTTGACAGTGGTCTGATCGGACTACCTGCAAAAAACCGTGTGGAGGCTTTCAGTTATAGGAGGCGTTGGTCACGGTCAACATTACCCAGGCTCCGCTGCCATAGATACCCGTTCATAGGGTGGACCATATTCGCAACAGAGGATAAGCACAGAAAGAGAGAGAAACATCAATGCATCAAGCTGGATTTTAACCTGTAACCATTGATTTCATAGTCAGATTCCAGAAACACTTGGAAAACTGGTCACACAAAAAAAACTACTTTTATGAAATCATCTACTTTTCAAACGAAAAAGAAATATTTTCTTTAATTATGATTTCCAAAAAGTACTGAATAATTTTAAATGGCACATTTTTAAACTAAGAGCTACTACAAAGATTCTTTAATTTATTTCGTTTAATCCACTTACCATTAATAAAATGATGGCCTTAAGGATGTTTTACGAAGGCGCCATCGTCATATGAAATGATGCTTGTTTGCGAATAATATGTTAATTTCGTTAATTTCGTAACTGCTGTGAGTTTGCAACAGTTACTAATGACTTTTTGGTCACGTTTAGCCTTTCTTTAGCCAGCCTTGTCTTTGCTTATTTTGAAAATGGTGCTAAACATCAATATGGAGAAAAGCCACAGTTTCATGAAAATAAAAAGCGTTTGTGGACTTATTTCTTAATATTTAAAAACTCACTCCAATGATAATTTGCTGAACCTTAGTAGACGGCAGTTATCATGATAATCCCCATCTAGGTGGGAAAATGTCGCCAAATTGGCGATTTGTTTTTTTTTAAGAAGCCAACAACTTTTAAAATATTTATGTGATTTCTTCCTATTCGATTGTAAAATTATCCTAACACAATTGACAGATTTATCAAAATCTTATGAAAATGGAAATGAATGCAGAATTTGTTTCGTTTTAAAATTACTTGTACTTGGCTAAAAATTTCAAAATTTTTTCATTTCTATGTGTTGTAATTCGAAGAGAACGAAAGGTAAAAGTCATACCATATAGATAATAGTAGCAAGGTAGATATCACGTGTTGGTAGTCACCGGGTACTGACAAACCATATTAATAGTTCCAGTGGTACGCTTTTACGTATACTAACTAATTTGTGCATTTATTTATTCACAAACGCATGCTCCCACTGAAAAAATACACCTTATATACATACCTTATATTCATACCTAATATTGCGTCCGAAGTCGAGCATTTCACTGTCGAACAATTTAACGAGGGCCAATGATACGCGCCCTCGGTCCCTTCGCAGACTGTTCAAAATGATCATCTATCCATTTACTAACCGCAGCCAGTGATGTTTGACTTCGGTGTTCTACTGAGAACCATGTCTTTGCGATCCGTCTACTGCGGGACTTAAAATGATAAGCAACCATTTTGATCAGAGGTAAATGTTTTACAATTTTTGAGTGACACGATGGAATAAAATTAAGTCTGTAAATAAAGGGTTAAATATTTCATGTAATGTATTATAATTTTATAATGACTTTATAATGATAATTTTATAATGATTTATATAATCTAATCTAAAGCAGTAAGTGTATTTATTTTAATAAGGATTTTAAAATTGTAGATTTACGGAACTACTTAACCTCTTCAAGAACGGCGAAAGGAAAAAAAAGCACTCCCTTCGAGCCTCACGCTCCGAGTTTTTACCTACTAAAGAGGATGTATACGTACTAATACGAGATGTAATACAAGAGTATTGTATTGTAATCGCGTTTCTGTGTTCTTGGGCAGCTAGAGTCCGTAAGGCTCGTCTCATATGTGATATCGTGAGCCATGAAAGAAGAATTACACAATCGTGTGATCACGGTTCTGAAGGAATTAAATAATATTATGTATATCTCTCACATACTACCAGCAACAGTTGTCAAGCTGACATACATCACCAAACAAACGACAATCACTTATAATAAGTTCTTGTTGTTGCTGACGTATGTCTGTTTAGGCAAAGGGGATGCGATTGCTCTTGTTTTCCAGTGGCGCCATCTATGGTCAAGAATTCGACTTCTGCCACACCATACGTCGCACCCGTTTATAAGGCAGACACATTCATACATCCATTCATTCATCCACAGATCGTAATTTTGATCTAAATCAGAGAACAATCGATCTCCAATCCAGTACCCCCAGAGACATTGATTTGTTATGGGAACATGGAGGACTTTTGCGACTCAACAGATTTAACGTGCATCAGTCACATCAGTCTTCGGCCGGCGGGGTTCGAACCCACGAACTCTCGTATATGGGCCCAGCGCCCTACCGGCCCATAATAAGTTTTTAATCATATAATATGCTACTATATAAAACAAATATTTTTCTAACAAATGTAGTGCTAGGAGAATAAACATTTTATTTTATAACTTACTCTATGAAATTCGTTATTTTTAGAAAAGAAAAGGAAAATTCTAATAGAAAACTTTATAATTTCCACTCAAAAATTACTGCTATCAACAGCTGTCCAGGAAACTTTTTTTTCTTCTAAAATTTGACCTGAAGTGCTCTGGAAAAAGTGATATAGTACATACTTCGGTACTATTTATTGTTGGTAACTGCATCGAAAACATTTTTAATAAAATTTTCTATCGCTTACTCTACGCATTCTGCTATTCCTTTGAACATAAGATCACTTTTACTCGCAACGTTTAGATCGTAAGATTTTTCTCAACTTATTTCCGCTCGGTTTATACCTTAGACAACTGCTTTTTATACGATAACAAATTTGCTTGAATAAAAGAGACATTCTTTAAAGAAAATTCTTTCAAGAACTCGGTTTTTTTACTGGGAATTTTTATGCCTTAAAGTAAAACAATAAAAAAAAAAAACAGATAAGTATTCCATGTTGTTATCGCTTTCTTCGTAAGATTTATTAGAATTTAAAGAATACGAACATTTACTTAAATTTCCATGCTGTGATTGTTTCTTTTATGAATGAGTCATATTTCGCTTGTAGTTTGAATAAAATGACTCTTCATTTCTTTCGTGAAGTCGTTTATTTTGTGCATTGATCTGAACTAAAAAGGTTTAAAATAAAAATTAATTAATATGAATGAATAAAAAGTAGTAATGTGAGATTTTTCAGATCTCAGAATGACGCTAGCGAGTTTTTCTTTTTCAGGAATTTGTTTGTGCTTGTTATGAATTAAATTGTATTTCAAAAATAAATTTTGACAATATACAGTTTCAATTTTAGACATTTTTAATTTATACATTGTCTATTAAATTCATGAAATTATGAAACTATATATAAAGTTAGGTATTTATTTAATACAGAAAAGAAGCTGAAGATTTGTCCTTGTGTACATAGTAAACCATCCCGCAGTGAACTGATCGTTAAGACACGGCTCCCAGCAGATCACCGAAGTCAAGCATCACTGGCTATGGTCAGTGCGCTGGTGGGTGACCACTTGGATCAGCCTGCGTAGGGACCGATGGTGTGCGGTATTGGTCCTCGTTAAACTGTTCTACAGTAAAGTGCTCGAATTCGCGTGCGGGTCGTCGGGCTACCGAAGCAGGGGTGCCATCCCCTCTGCAGAGGATCAAAATTGTGATGGCATGTCATCCTCAGGGATGCTTCCCAGACCGTCACCAATAGCCTATTGTGCAGCTCTAGTGTGACGTAAATGAACAACAACAACAACGTAGTAAACCTTTTAATTAGTTCTCTTTTATGAAATTTCAAATTTGTCAGAATATTCCGGAGAAATAGAGTTTTAAGAACTTAAATTATATCAATATTTACTTAAGAGGCCGCTTTACTTTTGGCTGAAAATGGCCGTGGACGGAGGGAAAATTCTAACTATGATTTAATTGACTCTTTTCAATGTCATAAATAAGTTGCATATTTAATCTATGTGGCATTTTTCCCGAAATATTTGTATTTTATACAATAACAAATATTCTTGAATTAAAAATACATTCTTCAAAGAAAATTCTTTCCAGATCTCGGGTTTTTTACTTAGAATTTTTATGCCTTAAAGTATAACAAAAAAAAAATAAGCTGATAGGAATTCTTTGTTGTTATCGCTTTCTCCGAAAAATTTATTAGAATTTAAAGAATACGAATATTTACTTAAATTTCCATGCTGTGAATGCTTCTTTTATGAAAGAGTCATATTTCGCTTGTAGTTAGAATAAAAAGACTTTTCATTTCTTTTATAGAGAGGGTTGTTTTGTGAATTGATTTGAAATAAAAAGCTTTTAGAAGAAAAATTAATTAAGGTGAATGAATGTAAGGAATTAATCAGAGATTTTTTAGTTCTCAAAATGTCGCTCGGGAGATTTTCTTTTTTGTGCAGTTGGTTTCTATTTGATAAGAATTAAATTGTATTTCAAAACAAAATTTTTACAATTTGCTGTTTTAATTTCATACATTTTTGTTTCATAAGTTGTCAACGAATTTTTAGAAGCATTGAAACTATTTATACATTTAGATATTTATCTAACATGTAAAAAAAGGCGAAGACTTATTCGTGTTTACATAGCAAAAATTTTTTAATTAAGTCCCTTTCATGAAATTTCAAATTTGTAAGACTATTCTGGATAAATAGATTTTTTAGAATTAAAAATAATATGAATATTTACTTAAGAAGCCCCTTTCCTTCTGGCTGATATCAACGGTAGACGGAAGGGGAATTCTAACTATGATTTAATTATCTTTATTCTATATCAGAAATAAGTTGGATATTTACTTTATGTGGCATTTTTTTCTAAAACATGTAAAATATGAGGTTGCTGCCAAATTAGAATGAGAGAATAACAAATAGATTTAATTTCGAATTTGAACCGAATTTTTATGACAAATTAATACCAACTTATATTTGCAATCTGAATTTTTAAAAGGTAATTTAGTATTTTATATTCGCATGTATTAGATTTTTGATAGATATCTTTTCTTCATAATTCAAGCCAAAAGAATTTTTCCATATCATCACAACCAATTTTCGTCTGTTTAAACTATCGTCTATAAATATTAAAACCACATTATTGAATTACCTATTTAAAAATACTAACTTCACATTTTTATTGATTTACTTGCTTAAAAAAAAAGATGTGGATTTAAAAATTATCAAGCGATACTTCTATTTATTTAATAATGCGACGTTTTTATTTTCTATTTCTTTTTAAAGTCAAAGTGTTTTTAAAAATCATTCTATCATTTTGACATCGAGAGAACGAAAATAATAAATTTATCCTAAAATTCAAGATGGCGAGAGACAAAGACTTTCTAAATTTCCAAGCAGTGACATCGTTTTATGAATTCATCATTTGTTGTCACTTAAATAAAATAAATTTTAGTTTACTCTGTAATATCGCTTATTCTGTATACTTATCTAAGGAAAAATATTTTTGACAAAGATTATCGGAGTTCAACAAATAGACTCTTTCAAATGGCAGATTTAGTTGATCGTAACAGATCAGTAATCACAGAAATAATAGTCACAAAACCAATAAAATACGATAAAACATCTAAATCTGAGTAATTTAAAAAAAATGATTAGAAAACATAGAATAAACATAAAATGAAGATAAGATTATCCCCCCCCCCCAGAATAGACCCAGAAATAGCTGTTTTATCGTAATTTACCGAATAGCAAATCAAGTTAGCCTTTAAACCAATAAACTACAATAAAACGATAAAATAATAATATGTTAAATCTAGGTAATTTATTTGGGTAAAACGAGCTGGAAGTCAATAAATAATAGGACAGAGATTCTAGTGGATTTGTGTAAATATGAAATCGTTCATTTTTATTATCTGGTCTATCTCCATTCCGAGCTTGTAATCACTCTATTTTTTAGTTTCAATGGTTATTTAACCAACAATGGAAATAAAAAATTTTATAATGTTATGCCTATTACTAAGTAATTATTATAATATATTAAATAAGTAAAATAATAATAATGAATAATTAATTACTTTAATATTACTTATTCATAAGACAACAAGAGGAAAAGAGAAAGTCAACATGCACTGCATGCAACTGCCAAGTTTTCATTCTATCTTACCAACAATTCAAATTAAGTTTTTGTTTTCTTTCCTTTTTTCAATAATTATCACATTGTACATTCGATAAAGTTTTCTTTCTTTCTTCTTTTTCTCCCTTTGGAGCTTGTAGTTTCTTTATTTTTAAGTTTCCATGGTTATATAAACAATAATAATAATAAAAAGCATATAATGTTACGCCAATTACTAAGTAATTATTTTAATATAATAAATATATTAAATAAAAAAAATAATTAGTAGCTATTTTAATATTACTTATTCATAAGATAATAACATGAAAAGAGAAAGTCAACATGCACTGCATGCAACTGCCAAGTTTTCATTCATTCTTGTCAACAATTCAAATAAAGTTTTTTCCTTTTTTCATATAATTTAATAATTATCGCCTTGTACATTCGATTAAGTTTTCTTTCTTTCTTCTTTTTCTACCTTCCGAGCTTGTAATGATGCACTGCATGCAACATGCACTGCAATGAAAAAGTTTTCATTCCTTCTTACCAACAATTCGAATAAAGTTTCGTTTTTTTTTCATATAGTTTAATAATTATCACCTTGTACATTCGATTAAATGTACTTTCTTTCATTTTTTTCTACCTTACGAGCTTGTAATCATGCACTGCAATGAAGAAATTTTCATTCATTCTTACCAACAATTCAAATAAAGTTTCGGTTTTCTTTTATTTCATATAGTTTTATAATTATCACCTTGTACATTCGATGAAGCTTTCTTTCTTTCTTTTTTTTCATTTTTAAAAGTTTTTTTTTATGCGTCAGTGACATCAATAAAAGACAGATATAACAATGTTTAACAGAATTGAAGCAAATTATGTTTATTGCTTTAAGTAATTCTGTTAGATCCACACGCATAATGACAGCTGCCAAGTTTTCATTCATTCCTAATAACAATTCTAATAAAGTTTTTGTTTTCTTTTTCATGTAGTTTAATAATTATCACCTTGCACATTCGATGAAATTTTCTTCCTTTTTTTATTTTTAAAAGGTATTTTTTTATGTATCAGTGACATCAATAAAGAACGGATGATAACGAAGTTTAACGGAATTGAAGCAAATTATGTTTATTGCTTTATATAATTCTATTAGATCCATACCCATAACAGTTTTTTCCTTTGATTATTCCTATCGCTTTCTCTGTAACAATTCTCTACCCAGCTGTTCACTACTTGTTTCTCGTTTCGGCTGGAAGAATCTGGAATAGATCCAAATCTATTTTGTTGGAGTACTGTTGGAGAACTAGTCATATTTCTTTTATAAAAACCTGAAGATCCTTTTATGGTAAATCCGTCTAGTGGATACAAAGCACTGACTTTCTGTTTCTGTCACATAAATTTACCTTTTTTCTTCCTTTTAGTTTTTAGACATTTTTTTTTCACTTTGTGTAAATAAAACTGTTTCTTTTTTTTTAAGGTACGAAGTATAATTTTGTTGTTTCTCTGTAGTATAACGGTTTTAGTTTTTCTATTGAATAATATATTTTTGGTGAAATAAATGCTCATATATGAACCGCTTGTTTTCTAGAAATTAATTTTTAGTTTAACATATATTCTCCTACTAACAATATTATTTAGTATATATAATAAATAGCAAAACATACCTAAGGTAATTCAATTTATATAAGTGTTTCTATTTGAATTAATGGTCAATTAAAACATGTTTCTATATGGTGCAAACTCATAATAAGGTAAAAGTAAAACGAGTGAATGATAGTCATTAAAATCTTTCCTTTCTTTCTTGATATGTCCTTTCCTTATATTCCTTTCTTTCTTAATATCTTATCTTCATTCTTAATATATATTCTTTGGAAGAATTTTCCACTTTACATTATAAGAGATATTCTAATAACTGTACTTGGTTCGTATTTTAATAAATTTTTTCATTCTTAATTTTATTCCTTAACTACTACTCCAATTGATTTTAAAAAATGACAGTCCAATTTCCATTTGATTGCTATTCCAAATTACTTTACTTTTATATTCATATTCCATTAGCAGTTGCATCACAGATCTTATTTCATAGATATAAAATTATAATTGATCGAAACAACTAACCTCGTCTCAGCAAAATCTTTAAAAAGAATACACATAGTGTTTCATATTCACTTCTCTTAATATACATTTTTAAAATCAATCTTGAAAATGATGCTAAACTATAGACAAATAAAGATTGCAAAATTATTATTTAAAGGAAAACGAAAAGCTTTTCTTAAATTTACTAAATCTTTAAGAGGGAGAACGAAATTAAAAGCAAAAGTCCTTTTTGAATCACCTAAAGAAATTGAGAGAATGCAATAGATGATTTATAAGAAGCATCAAATTAGTAAACATTGTTTTTTTTATTTATTTTCGCTAAGTATTTACAAATAAATATAAAGTATTCGATTAAGGAACACCATGTTTATTTAAATACTCTTACGTTAGTATAACAACCTGACTAGAATCTTTAGTTTCTGACGTTAGAAGATGCAGGAATATATCTGTTGAAATATTAGTTTTGACATTTTGGATCAATCATTTTGGTAAAAAATGATCAATGTGTGATTTATTCTTTATTATTGTATTATCTCAGAAATATCTGTTCTTTATTTAACACTTATTTATAAGTTAATGTATAAGTCAAGCATATTTTTTAACAAGCATATTTGGCACTTAATTATTAATTTCAAAAGGTTAAACAGACTTATGTTAAGGATTTATTTACAAATATTAAAGGAGGTGATTAAGGAAGATCCTGTCTATTCAAATATTCCTACGTTAATGTAACAAATTGACTAGAATCTTTAGTTTCTGGTGTTAGAAGATGCAAGAATATACACTGGTTATCATAAATTAAGGAAAAATCACAAAAATAGCGATAACTCTTTCAAAAGTAAGCCAAACCGTGCAAAATTTGCATATGTTGTCCACTAAGAGTAGCTGAGTAAAATTGCAATATGCAAATTAGTGGCGCTGCACTCGGCTTACGTCATCTGCCTGGAGCATAAAAGTCCAAGTTTGAGAGAAAGCACACAAATTTTACTGTGATTGCGACATTGAAAATCTGAGATAGCCAATTCGTAATAATGACCTCTAGGCATCATTTGCCTGAAGAACTACGATGGAGAGCCATCGGGAGACTAGAGGCAGGGCAGAGTCAATCAGAAGTGGCCAGAGGGCTAAATGTGAGTCCATCTGTGGTTCATAGACTTTGGAGGCAATTTCAAACCACAGATTCGGCATCTAGGAGGTTCAGTCAAGGACGGCCAACTGTTACGACCAGTGCCGATGACCGATATTTGACATTAAGTGCACGCAGGAATAGAACCGCTACTCCGACACATCTTAGATCCTCTCTTGCTGCAGCCACCGGAAGGTTGGTGTCAACGTCAACTGTGCGCAGAAGGCTCCACGAAGGTGGTCTGTATGCGAGACGACCAGCCATTTGCGTGCCGCTCACATCACGCCATAGGAGAGACCGTTTGCAGTGGGCCCGACAACATGTCCACTGGACGTCAGATCAATGGAGGCCTGTTCTCTTTACGGATGAGTCCAGGTTTAGTCTAGAAAGTGACAGTAGACGTTATTTGATATGGAGAGAACCTGGGACCCGTTATCATCCATCAAACATCCGTGAAAGAGATGCATACGGAAGAGGCAGTGTCTGTGTTTGGGGAGGCATATCCTTAGGAGGGCGCACATACCTCCATGTCTTTCCAAGGGGAACCGTGAATGCTCAGGTTTATCGAGACAACATCCTTGATGCTTATGTGCGCCCATATGCCGGGGCAATTGGTGATTGCTTCCTGTTACAGGACGATAATGCAAGACCACACAGAGCTCGCATTGTTGATGATTATCTTCAACAGGAAACAATTACTCGCATGGAGTGGCCAGCTCGATCCCCGGACTTGAATCCTATCGAGCACGTTTGGGATGCTCTAGGGAGGCGTGTATCTGCCATCAATCCGCCCCCTCAGACCCTTGCCACGCTTGCAACTGCTTTACAAGAGCAATGGCTCTCACTTCCTATTGAACAGATAGACCGCATAATTGAAAGCATCACACATCGCTGTTTGTGCTGTATTGCTTCTAGAGGCAATCATATTCCATATTAAAGGTACTTTTTCTATTGCAAACCGATACTTCCAATTTGTTTATTTTATACATGTGCTAATTTCTATACTACTATTAATGTCTGATAATTTCTTTTTATGTTGTTTAATACCTTACTATGTGTTGTATATTGTGGGTAAGTTTCATAAAATTCCATGTGTAATTTCTTGAGTTATCGCGATTTTTGTGAATTTTCCTTAATTTATGATAACCAGTGTATTTGTTGAAATATTAATTTTGACATTTTGGATCAATCATTTCAGTAAAACAAATTGTCAATATATGATTTACTTTTTATTATTGTCCTATCTCAGAAATATTTGTACTTTATTTAACACTTATTCAAAAGTCAATAAAAAGGTCGAGTATATTTTTAATCAAACGTGTTTCGCACTTAATTATTAATTTCGAAAGGTTAAACAGATTTAATATTTCAAAAATAATCCAAATTAAATAAATGGTTTTAAATGAATTAGATGGTCGATATTCAAATATTTCTCTTTTATGCAAAGCCATAAGAGGTCAAAGTGCAAAAGAATGAAAGGTAGAGGGAAAAAAATTCCATTTCCTTTCAAAGCCATGTATCTATGGAAAAATCCTCGACAGTTATTATGCACCATGCTTAATGAGAAATGTATCTAATGACTTTCCTCGATTCGTATTATATGCAATTTTTCATGCTTCTTTTCATTCCTAAACTACAACTCTTAATGATGTTCCGGTGTCTAATCAAAAAGCATGCCCATTTTCAATCACTTTCGAATCCAAAACTCTTTATTTTTATATTCTCCTCCGATTAACGGTTGTATGAAAGTTGCAAGAAGAGCTTATTTCATCGATACTTAAAAAAATCAATCGATGTCGAAAATATTGATTTCCTTCCGTATTATTTTTAATCATCATATTTTCTAGAGTTAGCTATGCAGAAAATCGGCTTTTAGTTTGGATGTAAATTTTTACGATGGCCATAATGCCTTTTTCCGAAGCTCTTTCGATTTCTCATTTTTATCTTATGATTTCCAAAGGGTATAATTAAAGTGTTGCTTCTTAAATGGTGGAATAATGAATCATTAATAATGCTATGTAATTCAATTGAAATTTATTGCGTAGAACTACTGAAGTAAATTTTTTATACTGCAGTTAATTAATTTTTGATCTCAATATGTTTTGAAAGTTTTAATTAAATTGCCGAAACTGGGTTGTAGGCAAGTACGGTTTGTCAGTTAAATGTAAATAAAAGAAAATTAGTCCTTTTTTATGAAGAAGAAAAATTAAATTAAAATTTCAAGCAGCTGATAATATTTTACAACTGATGACCCAGTTGATATTTTAAATACAGGAACTATTTTGTGAATTTTTTTTCTAGATTTAATTAATTTTTGATCTCAATATATTTTGCAAGTTTTAATTAAATTGCCAAAACTGGGTTGCAGGCAAGTGCTGTTTGTCTGTCAAATATAAATAAAATTAAATTAGTCGTTTATATAAAGAAAAAAAATCAGAATTTCAAACAGCTTGTGCCATTTTTCAGCAATGATACTTTATAGACAAGGATATATAAGAGCTGAATTTGTACTATTATTACTAAATTGAATTTTTTGTACTACAGTTAATTAATTTTTGAACTCAATATGTTTAAGGAAGTTTTAATTAATTTGCAAAAATTGGATTTTAGGCAAGTACTGTTTGTAAATTAAATGTAGACAAAAGAAATTTAGTCGTTTTTATGAAGAAAAAAAATACGAATTTCAAACAGCTGGTAATTTTTTGCAACTAATGACTCAGATGATATTTTAAAGACAAAGAATAAATTAAAACAAGAAATACCGATATTTTAAAGACAAGGACCATATTGTGAATTTTTTATACTACAGTTAATTAATTTTTAAACTCAATATGTTTTACAAGTTTCAATTAATTTACCGTAACTGGGTTCTAAGCAGGTACTGTTTGTCAGTTAAATGTAAATGAAATAAAATTAGACATTTTAATGAAAAAAAATTAAGAATTTCAATTAGTTACAGTTTACAATTAATGACTCCCTCAGAGGATATTTTAAAGACAACGATAAATAAACAACTAAATTTAGCACATACTGTAACTGAAGTAAATTTTTGAACTCAGTATGTTTTTCAAGTTTTAATTAAATTTCCGAAACTAGGTTAAAAGCAAGTACTGTTTGTAAATTAAATGTAGATAAAAGAAAATTAGTCCTTTACATGAAGAAAAAAAAAGAATTTCAAATACCTGATGGCATTTATTACTAATGACATAGATGATATTTTAAAGACAAGGATAAATATATAAACGTAGAATACTGTTATTTTATAAACAATGACTATTTTGTAAGTTTTTTATGCTACAGTTAATTAATATTTAAACTAATATTTTTTGCAAGATTTGATTAATTTGCTGAAACTGGGTTGCAATCAGGTAGTGTTCTTCAGTTAAATATAAATTAAATTAAATTAGTCGTTTTTATGAAAAGAAAAAGAATACAATATGAATTTCAAACAGCTGGTACATTTTACAGCTAAAAACTCAGATGATATCTTAAAGACAAAGATAAATAAAGACAAGAGTAAATAAAGATAAGGATAAATAATAGAAAAAAGACAAGGATAAATAAAGACTAAATACAAGGATAAATAATAGACAAAAGACAAGGATAAAGAAAGATTAAAGACTAAAGACAAGAATGAATAACGGCTAAATTTATTACTTACTATCCCTAAAGTACTTGATTTTATACTACAGTTAATTAATTTTTGAACATAATACGTTTTGCTAGTTATAATTAATTTGCCGAAACTGGATTGTAGGAAGGTACTGTTTGTCATTTAAATGTCATTTAAAAGAAAATTAGACGTTTTTATGAGAGAAAAAATGGAATTTCAAACAGCTTATAACATTTTACAACTTTTCGATACAGATAATACTTCAAAGGCATGGATTAATAAAAAACAAGGGTTACAATTATTTTTAAGACAAGACTACTTTGTGATTTTTTTTCATTTAAAAGCTTTAATTTTTGAACTCTATACAACAAGCAAATTTGAATAAAACTTAATGAAACATGAACTCGTATTTCTAGACGTTTAAACTCAAAAGACTCAAAGCTAGTGGTTTAAACTCAAAGGTACTAGTTGAAACATATATAAAATCAAATCCCTTCCTTGAACACAAAACGCATTTAGTATATTTCAGATAACTAAACCACACGATATCGTTATCAACTTTCACCTTTTTACAAAATTTGCTCATGCCAAAAACTTAAAAACACATTTTTGTAAGTACCATATTTTGTAAGCAAACAAACACTTCATTAAATAACTAAATTATTTTTCCAGAGAAAAAAATATTATTCTAAAAAAATACTTTCCATGACTATAGGTTCTTTAATTTATGGCTCTCATATGTTTAAGGTAATTATGTTATACGTAACCTATTTTTCGAACTTTACAAAGACATCTTATCTTTCCTTTTCTTTAGATAGATTACTTTCTACTTGTTCTTACTATACCGTTCCCTCTTCAGAATGATGCTTTCATTGAAAGAGCATCTATTCAAGAAACATCTTCTCATCTCCTTATTTTTCTATTGATCTTCTCTGAAGAATCTAAAAGAAGGAGCAAATCAGGTATAAAACTTACATTGATTTTGAAACTGAACTTTTTTTTTAAACTTCTTGAATTTGGAACCTGTCTTAATTTGATTACTTCCTCTTCTGAAATTTACGGAAATTATCTTTGAGTTGTAATGGTGTTTCGATTTTTTTCACTACGTTTTTGGTGTATTATTTTTCATGGTTTTTAAGAAAAATACGATTTGCAGATTTGTATTATTCAAACATTATTGTAATATTTTTTAAAAATAAATTACCCCAAATCATTATTTTATTTTGATTTGTTTTTTCTTCATTCATAATTATATATAACTATTTTTATATTTAATTTTTAATTCATATTTTTTTCTATATTTATTTTTTATATGTAATTATATATGATTTATATTACCGTATAATTTTATTAAATTATTTATGAAATATATAATTTCATATATTTATATAATTTATACATTAAACACAATATAATGTGCTTATACACATTTTTATATGTTTATAAGTACCATATTGTAATCATACAATCACTTCTTTTAATGCATAAATTATTTTTCAAAAAAAAAATCTAAACATTTTCTAAAAAAATTCTCTTTCATGGAGACTGGTTCTTTAATTTATTGCTCTCATATGTTTAAAGTAATTATGTTTTAATTAACCTATTTTTCGAACTTTACAAAAGCATCTTATCTTTATTTTTCTTCAGATAAATTACTCTCTATTTCTTTCTTGCTATACCATACCCTCTTCAGAATGATGCTTTCAAGTGAAAGCGCATCTATTCAAGAATCCTCTCATCTCTTTATTTTTTATTGATCTTTGGTGAAGAATCTAAAAGAAGGAACAAATCAGGTATAAAGCTTGCATTGATTTTGAAATTGAATTTTTCTTTAATACGCCTTGAATGTGGAGCTTGCCTTAATTTGATTATTTCCTCTTCTAAATTTTACGAAAATTATCTTTGAGCAGTAATGTCTCTATTTTTTTGCTACGTTTGCAGTATATTATTTTTTTAGGTATTCGTGAAAATATGGGACAAAAGTTTAAATTTTAGTAAATTAATGTTAGTCAGACATTAATGTAATGATCTGAAAAAAGAGTAATTTCAAAATTAAAAGTTTATTTTGAAATTTGTTTCTTAACATTCAAATAGTAATTGGAAACCTGCCATCCGGATTGGTATTTTGCGTGGAAAAGTAGGAAGTAGAGGCGAAATTAAAACTAAAAGCAACAGGTCCAAAAGTACATAAATAAGTTTACATATTGCAAACATGCAATCACTTCATTAAATATCTTAATTAATTTTTCAAGAATAAAGTTTCCCAAAAAACAATTTTTTTGCATAACAACAGTTTTTTTCATTTATGATTTTCATGCATGTTTAAACTAAATATGTTATAAGTAAGTTATTTTTCGAACTTTACATTTTCCTTTTTCTTTAAATATATTACTCTCTACTTGTTCCTGCTATATCACTATATCTTCAAAATGAGGCTTTCAAGTAGAATATATTCAAGAAACATAATCTTTCCACTCTATTTTTCTATTAATCTTGTATGAAGAATCTTAAATAATGAATAAATGAGTTATATAAATTACATTGATTTTAGAATGGAATTTTTACAACACTTCTTGAATTTGGAGCTTCCCTGAAATTGATTACTTCCTCTTCTGAAGCAGCAATAGTGTTGGCTTTTTTCCCTTCATCATTGTTTTATTTTACATTGTTTTTGTAAGACTACGAGTCTGTGTTTTACATTCAATGGAATTTGATAAAAATAAATGTGAAGCTTTAAATAAATAAAAAAATTATCACAAACTAACATTTAAGTTTGAATTGTTTTCTTAACATTCAAACACTGGTAAGAAACCTGTAATTACTTGATTTTGACTTTGTTTATTTCTTGAAAAACTTTGTATATTACTTGAACTTTGCATTTCACTTGTAAAATTATACAATAAACTATTCAGCTTACAGGAAAAACATACTGCGTGTAAAAGTATGAAATAAAGTGAAAGAAGGGACTAAGAGCAACAGGTCAGAAACTTTATATAATTATAAGTTTATATAACTATAAGTTTATATAAGCCTCAATGTAATTACTTTCCTTTCTGAATTTTGCGAAAATTATCTTTGAAAATACGAGCCAGTGGTTTATATTGTCATCAAATTTGCCAAAAATAAATGTGAGTCTTTAAATAAGGAAAAAAAGATCCCAAATTATTATTTAACTCTGAATTTCTTTTTTTACATTCAAAGAGTGATTAGGAACATACAATCTGAGTTCGTATATTTCCTTAAAAAACATATTTAAAATCGAGATAAAGCTAGTTGTAGTAAATCTGAAGGTGCAAGAACTAAAAGACTAATAAGCAGGTATAAAAATTTATTTCGTTGATTATTATCAGAAAGAGTAAAATATCTCTAAATACGAAAATTTATCAGCAATAATATACAGAGAGAAGTAAAAGTTTTATTGCATCATTTTCATTTTACCTTTTAATAAGATGCAAGTGATTTTACGTGTGTATATTTGTTACAACTGATTTATTTTCCAAGTATTTACAGCTGCTTAAATAATAGTGGTTGCTTATAGTAGCCGAATGATTACCAGGCTCGTACAAACCTGTAAAAAATTAATAACTGGTTCCAGTTTAGCTATAAAAAAGCTTAAAAGAGTCTTATTGTCTTAGTTTTCACTATTGAAATAAATTTTTTGTGTGCCTTCGGATCTATATATATATATCTACTTAGAGAAAATTAAATATTCTGTTAGCGACAAATATATTAATATAAGAAAATATTATATTAATACTTCTACCAATTTAGGATTTTTTATCGAGACGCGCATGAACCATGGTTTAAAAAGAAACAGTTTTGGATTAAGTGTGTCAAAAAAGGTAATATTATAAAACAGAGTTAAACCAAGACTATTTGCCTATATACAGAGATGCCAGCCTTCTCCAGACAACAAATAAATATTTTCGAGCGGTAGTCTTTTAATATATGAATGTTAGTTTAACCAATTTGATTTATAGTTTCTTTACTCACCACAACTTTTAATTATTTAACACGTTCACGCCGGGGTGACTCACCGGTGGGTCACGCTAGATTGTCTCATCTTGGCAGCGCACCAGAGTAAAAACTGGTAACGATAAATTTAATTTTTTAGTTTTTTTTTCCGGGAATAATAAAAATCCATAACTACCAATTGTTTTTAACAGATGCAATTTTTGTATTGAATTGCTTCTTCACCGTGATAAACTTCCTTACAGTGAATTTGTCGAATCGAGAGGAATTGGCATATATATATATATGGGTCATTCTCACGAAAACTGTCATTTTTCAGTTCATAAAATCCCGAAAAAGTAAAGTGAATAAAAAGCTCTGAAACTTTTTATATTAATAGAAATATGTAATGGCATTATAAAGAAAGTATATATCCTATAAAATATACTTAATATTTTAATTAATTAATTTTTTAAATAATTAATTTATAATTAATTAATTTATAATAATTAATAATTAATTAATTTAATAAATAAAATAATTAATTTAATAAATTAATTTATTAATTTTTTAATTTATTTTTCAAATTAATTAATAAGTAAATAAATTATTTTCGCTATTTAAAATGTGAGGGAATGACACTAATAGTGAGGGAATGATATTTTATTTTAATACATGTTTTTATCTAAGTTACATCTACCTAAACTTTGAAAATGATAACATACTAAGTATATCTGATATTTATTATAATTTACTCTTATATATTTAATAGTTTTTACAGGTTTGGGAAATAAAATTGGCTGGCACGATTGAACAAAAAAAAAATTTATAATATACTCATCTTGAATCATTCCCTCACTTCAGCGTCATTCCCTCACTTTATACACTAGTGAGGGAATGACGAATTCAATAAAATTTAAAAATAACAGTTAGGCCTAATTAATTTCTGAAGTCAATCACATACAATTATATTCATACAAGAAAGCAACATATAATTATCCACTTTCTCGATGAAGTTGTATTTTATTTTACTCTAAAAAATGACATGAGGGAATGACAAATGTAAAAAATTTTACCTTGTTTGATTCATTCAAATTTATTCCACAGCAAGGCTTCTTTAAATTGAAGATGGAAACATACTGCAATTTTGTTCTATGATGCCAGTTGTTAACTTCTGAAGTTTTTATTAAAATATTTTTATTCTAAGAAGATTGCAGGTGATAAAAACATTGTTGTGAGGGAATGACGCGAAACACTGGGGACAAAGTTCAAAATAGTGCTGTGTTAATATTTTTGTCAGAAATTAAATTTAAAATTGATTTTCTGAATTCTATATTTCAGTATTCTGAAATAAAAAACACGAATTTGTAAAAAAGAAAATTTTTATTTCAGAAACAATTTTTTTCTTTTTTTAAATCAGCAGTGGGGACAAGTGAGGGAATGACATATTGGTATATTTTAATTACCTAAAATAAATAAAAAATAAAAATTGATAAATTTATTTTTATTCTTTTGTTAGCTCGCATTCTGAGGGACACTTTCCCTGAATTTTTTTTTTCGTAAGCTGTAAAACAAACATAAAATATACTGGGGACATGAAAATGACTGTTTTTGTGAGAATGACCCATATATATATATATATATATATATATATATATATATATATATATATATATATATATATATATATATATATATATATATATATATATATATATATATATATATATATATATATATATATATATATATATATATATATATATATATATATATATATATATATATATATATATATATATATATATATATATATATATATATATATATATATATATATTGAGGTTAGAGGTGTATAAAAATTATGTTAATATTGTTTCATCAATTAACATTGGGGAACAAATTTCAAATTTTTTGTTGTAGTTATGCAAGTTCTTGATCAGATCTAATTGGGGTGAGGGGAGTTCAAATATGAAATTAGTTTGTTGGATTAGCTAGAGATATTTTCAAAATGATATTTTTGGTACAAATTTATAAAGAAGTTTATAATGTGCTTAACAAGTTTATAAAGTACTTTAGGTTTGTATACATACGTATACATTCGTCTGCTCCTTTGAAAAAAATACTTAAGACAAACAAAAATGACCTTAAGGTATCACATCCTAAACGAAATGCATCCTTCTACCACTCCCTACTTACCTGAAAAGTGGGAAAACTTGATAGTCACTCCAGTGAATTTTAGAAAATCCCGGTTATTATTATATTATTAAATTGCAGGAAAACTAGAACCTGTAGAGAGAAATCGATTGCAAATTTAAAATCTGCTTCTCAATATAATCTATACAAAAGCTTTGCTACCGCTAGAAAATAATAGGAGATTCTGTAATAGTTGAAGACAGGGCATAAGGGAGAGTCGCTTCATCAGCCTTTCTAAAAATAACGTTTACTCATGCTGATACAATTCTGAACAACTCCAAAATCAAACAAACACAGTTTAGAGCAGCAAGCTGCTCAATTTATTTTTGATTCCTTTTTAGTTATTCAAGCAAAGAGCTTGAAACATTCATAAAAGCAACTCCATTGCCTGCTTACCTCATTGCTCAACCAAAACTGTTCTAAAAGTCCAGATGAATGGGATAGGGGAAGCTTCGCGGCCCAGGTGCCCAATAAAATCGAAACACTAGAACTAGGAAGGGAGAGTCGGGTTGTCCCGCCCACTTAAGAAGTATTGCATACCTGACAACTCTTCCGGATTTTCAAGAAGATTTTATTTTCATATTTAAAGTGGTAGCAATACTCAGGTTATTCCAATTAACTTTTAGAATTATAATGATAATTATAAATGAGTTTGGCCACCACTACATATAAATAATTACAATTAATATATCAAAGCATAATAATCTTTACGCAAGCAAATTTCAACGGGATCAAAATATAAATATATTTTAGAATCGGATTGATTTTCGGTTATTGTTTTACAACCACTCTGAAAATCCATTCTCGGAAAGAGTGAAAGTTGGCAGGTATGGTATTGCTTATATTTCTGTATCATATTGAGTAATAATCAGTATTTTTGTACGTTTCTATTGTTTTATCATCTAATTAAATAATGGAAGAAAGAATAAACCAAAAAAAGAATAGTTTAACTTAAAAAAATTAAAAATTTGACTACTGTATTCAACATATTTTCAAAACTATTGTTTACCATGTTACCAGCTGCATAAATACTTGAAAATTTGAAAATAATCTTTTTTCACTATAACAATTAATGTCCGATGGCCCATTGACTTGAAAAAATATTCTATAGATATGAAATTGACAGTAGGCGGGGGTACCTGACACTCTCCTATATGTTATAACTCTCAAGTTTCCTTTGCTATGTAAAGCTATCTTCAGAATGATGCTTTCACGTAAAAGTGCTTCCATTCCAGAAACATTCTCTCATCATCCTATTTTCTATTGATCTTGTCTTTATGGTCTGAAAGAAGGAACAAATCAGGTATAAACTTATAACGGTTTTGTACTTCTTGTCGTATTCCATTTTTGAAATTTATATGAGAATTTCTATTTTTTGGTAAATTGGAATTTTGATTTTCTTACTACTACATTATTTTGTTAACTTGCATGAAATTTAGTTAAAAATAGTCTTTTGTATCTATTTTATGAAGCAAAGTCAATCATATGTAATGTTTCTGATTTAAAAGAAAAGATTTTTTTAGAAAGTTAAACAATACTTTTTTTTATAAAGTGATTGGAAACCTGTATTTTGACTAATATTTGGAAAATCATAGAGCATACGCAAAGTTGGATAAGAGAAGAAGAAACTTTCACATTTTATCTACCAATTCCAATTCAGAAATGTATTTCAGGAAAATTTTGAAACTTTCATGTTATATCAGTTACAAATGTGCTTTTTGTTTACGAGAATGTTATATGCTATTTTTGTTATAATAAAGAAAAAAAAAGATTTAAAAATAAGATAATGTTTCCCTCGTTCCTTTATTATTTAAGAACTTAACATACAATTTAAATTAACATATGTTGAAAGTTCTTCATTAAAAAAATGGCATATGTTTTGTTAGAAATGAAAAAAATTGTGGTCAAAGACTAAATTTGATAATCAATACTTATTGCCCAAAAAATATAAAAAAATAACTTGATTTCATTAATAAAGGATTATTTGAAATGTGAAGAGAACTGTAACGTCATTATCATTCATTTATGGCGAACAAGACAGATTTGTCAATCATAATGAATTGGTAATATAGATATACCAGAGATGCCAACTTGCTCCGGACAGCAAATATATATTTTAAAGTGGTAGATTTGTATCCACCACTATTTCTAAATAATTCGTAGGCTTATATTATTCACCACTTTATAGTACTTATGTCAAATTCCTTTTAAAAAGAAAGCAAAAATAGTCAAATATTTGCAAAATTTACTTTGTAGTTATTTACCGTATTATTGTATTATTTTGTATCATTTTGGCTTTGTCCGGAGCAATTAGCATCTCGGAATATAGCCTGTTTCTATGGAACAAAAGCGCAGTATATCAAAATTGTCCACCTACAGAAAAGATAATGTTCTAAAGTGTACCTTTTTACAATAAAAATATTGATTTTTTTTTATAGTTTTTTTCAAAAACTCTCTGCGTTAAGGGGTTAATAAAAGGCCGTGGTTGTTACTGCTACTGAAAAAAATAGATGGTAGAAAGCATCCAAGCGGTTTTTCAAAAGCACTCTGCTCAGACAATTGTAAAAGTGAAGAAGTTGTGCGCATGAACCCAGATACTATTTTTAAAAAAAATTGAGAAAAATTTATCATATATATTTAATTAAATGAATCTGCAGTGGTTGACAAGCAAATAAGGCAAACCAATTATATTCATAAATTAAACAAATTCTTAGACATATCTTTGAAACCACTTTCTAATTTTTACAATATTTTCTGTTAAATTGCTCTTTTGTAAATTGATTACATTCACAGTGGTTTGTTCGGACGACCTATAAGAAACCGTGAGGCGGATTTCAGTTATAAGAGGCATTGATCAGTATCAGTCTTGATTAATGTTCATATGTCTAATATGATGCTCTAGAATAATTAACTCAAAGTTGATTTATGAATATTATATCGTTTCCAGAGATACATCCTCTCCTTTCTGCTTAAAAAAAAACCTAAACAAAGTTAGTTTTCAAACTAAACTTTAATCAACTATCTTCTACAAATGTCTATTTGATACGGTTTCTTCCTTGATTATTCTAGAGATAATTGTAGAATTATCGCCAAATTCTCTTGAGTTATGTGGTTGTAATAACTAATTCAATCGGCTCAACTCAAACCCTAATTTGGGACAGAAACGAAACCTAAAGTAATCTGTGCGTCATATAGCCTGCGCTGTAAATATGGAGGTAATCTATATGTGATTTGTTTGTGTCAAAATATAGCAATTTGGATTTCAAATCTACCTTGCTGTCTTGGACATTAATGCCCTTCCAGAATATTACTTAAAATATTTACTTATAACAATCGAAGTAACTGATTAATTTCAAAACTTATGGCTCACAACAGAAATAGTATATATTTGTACTTTGCACTGCATCTTTTTATAGCAAAACAGCGTGGAAGATTTTCTATGTTTTATGAGTACTTACTTCGAAGGAAGACATATGCACTTGAATTATTTTAGAAAGTGTTGAAATGTATGCACTTTACGAGCAAAGTTTGCAATTGAGTTCCTAAGTCTTGCCTCGTAAAAGTATATGCGAACAAATTGAAGAGCGTATTTTTATATTCATATGCAGTCTCTCGAGGTACTCTAAAGTATATTCCTACACTGTAAAACTAAAGTTTAAATTCTCCTATTACCTCCTAATATCCAAAATTTAGATGAAAAACGTTTGTAAGAATTCGGTTCACGTTTATTTATAATAATATGAAGTATCTTAATTGCGTCAATGTAATTAATCCTTCACTTTAAAAAAACTATATATATATATATATATATATATATATATATATATATATATATATATATATATATATATATATATATATATACATATATATATATATATATATATATATATATATATATATATATATATATATATATATATATATATATATATATATATATATATATATATATATATATATATATATATGTATATATATATATATATATATATATATATATATATATATATATATATATATATATATATATATATATAAATATATATATATATATATATATATATATATATATATATATATATATATATATATATATATATATATGACGAGGAGGGGTGACCTCAAATATGCTAATTAATAAGTGCAAGCAATATTGTAAGTTACAAAATCAGTCACAAAAACGTACTTTCTCTGAATAAACATGCCTTTTTTTGACTGATTCTGATTTCTGACCCACAAATTATAGGGGCCGTGATCTGGGAAATATGGTCTCAATAGTTTGGTCAATGGAGCGCTCCAAAGTTTTGACCCTTTGACCCCTTGGGGACGGGTGATTCAGAAAACCATTCGTACAAAATCACAATCAAGTTGTAATTAAATAAAAAAACGCTAATTTAAATGTAGTCATTGCTAATTTGACAGACTTACTATGCTTTTACTTTAATTATTGTTAGTTTAATTATGTATATAATTAATGTTAACTCAAAGTCTAACTAGTTTTATTTTGATCAAAGTAATGGTGAATTAAATAAATCAAACAATTATAACTCCACCCACAAATCAACTGCTAAAGAAATACTTTGATTACCAGTTTTATCTTTTTACCCTGATTGATACGGTTTTATGCTGGCACGTATTTGTGACAGTCGGCGCGAAAGGGTTAATGTTGATTTTACTTTTTGCGTATGTATCGAGAATTTCTTATGCGAATTAAAAAAAAAAATGTGCACACAATTATCAAACTCGTTTTTCGAAAAATTATTTCATTCTGAAAAATAAATTTTAATGCTAAAATTAAATTTATTTTTTATTATTTTAAAAAATAAGTTTTAGTAAGGAATTGCTATCATTTTTTATTTTATAAAATAATAGAAGAAAAAAAATTAAACTGTAAGGAATACAGTTTTTTAGATCATTTTAAAGTATCTAATTTTTAAAGATTAGATCCGATCATTAGATCAAAATTTATTCAGTATGGTCCGGTTTTTTTTCTGAACACAGTACGGAGAATTCTACTCATTGCGCTATCGAAGGAAACTTTTTATTAGTGGTAACTAAACTTTCTGTTTAATTTACGATTTGAAGAGCACTGTAGAAGAGACAGGTATGTGACATTTGTAGTCATGTGGCAGTTTACTTTATTAGATTAAGCAAAACATATTTTTAGAAGCTCACCACGTTAATATAAAGCTTAACTATATTCAGTATTATTTGGCATAATAATGTTTCTCATGTTCAAGTCTTGATAGTATAAAAATTTCTATAATCGACATTTTTTCCTGTACAAATACCATTCGGTGGACCGTCTCCACAGTATTTATATCAGGTATCGCGGTTATATTGAAACAACACAAATTACCATAATATCAGTAATACCTATTACCATTTTTTTTTATTCGGAGTATTATCTCTTAAATTGAAAAGGACAAGGCACCTAGTTATAACACACATCAATTAATCCTAAGTTTTCTATTATTCACTCCTTCCACTAACGTACTAGAATCGAAATGTTTTTGCAACAATTTTTTCCTCATTTTTTTTTTGGTAAGGATTTCTGTAATTTGTTTTTTCGTGACTGTAAATCAATATAAATTGTACTTCAACTTGATAACGCCAAGAGTCAAGATTTTAAGGATGGGTCAATTTTTCAAAGGAATGTAGGCCACATTTTGTAACCTTGTAATAATAGGTTAATATGAGCTAAATTTTGAACGTAATTATCCCAGTCACATATTTTAGTTCAGAAGTGCCTGTGATGCCATTTTAGGCATTACATATTTCCTAGCTTTTAAAATTGCTTTAATTTTATAAAATTATATTTTTTAAATCTTTCTTAATATAATTTTAAGTAAATTATCTAATTATTTAGTTTTTATTAAATTTTATACAAAGCAAATATAAATATTTTATTCACTTCTTAACACTCAATGTAACCGCTAACTTTTTAATTCATTACAAATGTATAACTCACTAATTCATTCTCGCAATAAAATCGAACATCAAAATCTATTTTTAACTCTTTATTCGTTAACCCTTTCGTTCGTTCGTTGTAGTGCAACTGGGTGTCTGAGGCCTCACGGCCCTGTTAACTCTTTCGAGCCGACTGTCACAAATACTTGCCAGCATAAAACCGTATCAATCAGGGTAAAAAGATAAAACTGGTAACCAAAGTAGCTCTTTAGAAATTTATTTGTGGGCGAGGTTATAATTTTTTGCTTTATTTAACTCACCATTACCTAGTTTAAAATAAAATTATTTAGTTATACTTTGAACTAACATTGATTATATATATGATTAAACTAACAGTAATTAAAGTAAGGACAAAGTAAGTCTGTCAAATTAGCAACGCCTACATTTAAGTTACCGTTTGTTATTTATTTACATCCTGATTCTGATTTTGCAGGAATGCTTTTATGAATCACCCGTCCCCAAGGGGTTAAGTTACTTTACTTCTCGTAGCACAAAAATGCTTCAGTTTCAGGGTTATAATAATTCGCACGATTATTTGGAGGATAAAACTATAACCAAATTATTGAAAATTTAATATTAATAACAATGGGTTTGCTTTGTTTTTGGTTTTTTTATCTTTCGATAAGTCGCTTGCAGATATTACATATTTCCCAGCTCTTAAATTTTTTTTTATTTCATAAATTTATTTTTTAATCACTTTTAATATAATTTTAACTTAATTAAGTCAATTATTCAGTTTTTATTACATATAATAAAAAGCAAAAATAAATATTTTTCTCTTCTTAGCAGTCAATGTAACAGTTAACTTTTTAATTCAATACAAATGTATAACTCATTAATTTATTCTCGCGACTAAATCGAACTTAAAAATCTATTTTAAACTCCTTATTCCTCAAGTTACTTTATTTCTCTTAGCACAAAAGTGTTTCAGTTACAGGGTTATATCAGTTCTTACTATCTTTTTGGGGATAAAGGTTTAACCAAATTATTTCAAATTTAAGACTAATAACAATAAGTTGACTTTATTTTTGGCTATTTTACCTTTCGAAGAGTTATGGACTACTGATATCTTCCATAACGTTGGGAGCAACCGATTCACTTTTAATTTAAAGTTTTTGGTGCTCTAACTCTTGTTTTTGGATCCCCGAGGGTTCCTCAGTTCGAATTATTTAAAAAATTCCATCACTTTTCGTTAAAAATTGAATGTCTTCCTCCCTATAAAGGTATATTATTTTGCTGCAGCTAAATATTTTTTTTCCTTCTGCTTATAGCCATATCTTCTAAAAAATTTCTTAAATAAATCAACAATTCCTTTTTTTTTAAACTATTTTTGTTCAAATTCTCTGGAATAAATCCTTCTTTGGCAGGAAGCGCAAATGTACTACCATGGCCAAAGCTTTCCATAAAAATAATAATAAAATAACTGGAATAAAAAAAATTTCTTCATAGCACCACAACTGAACACTTCACTACACGTAAACTAGGTCAAAAGCGTTATGAACAGCGTTTGTCCGGTCTTAATCTATAAAGAATAATGATCGGTGATCAAATCCGTCAGTATCATCTAGACAAGAGTTTATTTTTAGTTCATATATTTTACCCTAGTATCCCAATAACAATGAAAAAATACAGTGAACTCTTACTCTTGACTCATAGATCAACCGAAGAAAATGAAATACTGCTTTAAACTGCTTATGTTCGTTATTTTCATAATTTATAAAAAAAACTAAATAATCAATAAATTGGGTAAAGATCAACACTGCGAAATCATATGCAAAGAAATACAGACACAATAAATTAAGAGAAATTCAGGCACAATAAATTGAGTTAAGTTTTTTATTTATTATTATTTGTTGCTCTTCATAATGACTTTACGAAAAACATGTTTTTAGAAATTCATCAAATCAATTATATTATTATTATATTATTTCAATTATATTATTATTATATTATTTCAATTATATTATTATTATATTATTTCAATTATATTATTATTATATTATTTCAATTACATTATTATTATATTATTTCAATTACATAGTTATTATATTATTTCAATTATATTATTATTATATTATTTCAATTACATTATTATTATATTATTTCAATTACATTATTATTATATTATTTCAATTGCATTATTATTATATTATTTCAATTACATTGTTATTATATTACTTCAATTATATAATTATATTATTATCATATTATTTCTATTATATTATTATTATATTATTTCAATTATATTATTATATTATTATCATATTATTTCAATTATATTATTATATTATTATTATCATATTATTTCAATTATATTATTATATTATTATCATATTACTTCAATTATATTATTATATTACTTATTATTACATTATAATTCTTCTTCTTATTATTATTATTAATATAGTTATCTGTATAACCAAATGGTCACATATTTCTAAATTCATTCTTTTCTAAATGAAACTCAAGTTTTGTAAATTTCAATATTTAATCACTCAGCCGTTTTCATTGAGTTAATCACAGAATTGAAATTAAACTCAATTATTTTCCTTAATTATATAACGGAGGATTTATACTTAAATAAATCCCTTGTAACGACTTTATTCATTTAACTTAAATATTTTACAAAGAGAATCGTCACGTTTAAGAGACTGGAATACGATAAAATTTTATTTGAATACTAAATCACTTAAACAGTCGAAAAATGATGGATCCTATGAGAGTAAAGAAATGATTAATATCCTTAAGTAAAGATTTAAATTTATGTAACTTCGTTAAAAGTGGAATTTCAAAGTAATTGTGATGAATGTCCTTAACGATACTGATTGTGTCAAATATTTGGATATTAAGTTTTCTTGGAGGCTTTGTTTATTTGCATAATCATGACATTCTTTGCAAAGAGTATAATCTCTTATACGTTCTTCAGTTTGTTAGAAATGTATTGAAATCGAGATTTAACCTATTCTTCTTTTACCTTTTGCTTTATTGTTTTCTTCAAATTACATACATTTGCAGGCTTGTTTGCTCAATTTAGGCTTATAAACCTTTGTCAAGTCGAAGGACAGATAGGGCAATTTAAAGAATGACATCAGGACAGGTAGGAATAAGGCTCCTATACTATCAGAGCTGACCTATCAAGCAATATTGGAGCAAACAAGTTCGCAAGTTAACGTTATTTTAGTATTCGTTATGTTATTACAGAGATGTCAACTGCTCTGGACACGCCAAAAAAATTTAAAAAACGTAAAATAACTACAAAGTAATCTTTGCAAATAGTTGACAATATTTACTTGCTTTTAAAAATGCAAAGTACTTTAAAGTGGTGAATTATATAAGCCTACGCATTGTTTAGAAATAGTGGTGGATTAAAATCTACTAAATCGAACTTATTAAACCAAGAATTATAATTAATAAACTACCACTTGAAAATATTTATTTGCTGTGCTTATGTTAGCTCTTTGCGCCAACAATAAAGGATATGTCGGCCTGTCTAATTCAGGGGCTCTAGGTAGGAAGGTACTTTATTTACGTCACACTAGAACAGCACAATGGGCTTTTGGCGACGGTCTGGGAATCATCCCTGAGGGTGGTTCGAAGACTTGCCATCGCAATTTTGATCCTCTGCAGAGGGGATGCTTTGGTAGCCCGATGGCCTGCGTGCGAATTCCAACAACACAGTTTAACGAGGACCAAAATCGTTCACCCTCGGTCCCTACTCAGGCTGATCAAAGTAGTCACCCATCCGCTTTCTGACAGCAGCCAATGATGCTTGACTTTGTGTTCTAATGGGAACAGGACGGGACAATTCAGGAAGGACAAGGACATCCAGGGTAATGGCGGGATTTGAACTTGCCACCTCCACGCTTCGCACAGCTTTTGGCGGGCGATACCGTTTGGCCTGAGAGGCCCCTTCTCTTACTTAGTATCCACCGATCGGATGTTAAAGTTATGTTTTTATACTCAGAGCTGCTAACTACTAGACTTTTTGCAAAATATTTATCACAATGGGAAGTAAGCAAAAACTAAAGCTTTTAGAATTTTGAATAATTTTGTCAACATTCTCGCTACGTAAGAAATAATTAATTGTAAATGGCAAAAAATAAATTTCCAAGCTTGTGTGCTATATTAAGGCCTTGTTGTGCTATATTAACCCTTTGACGGTCAGGAAATGAGCAGTTTTCGTTTTATTAATTCGCGCAGTATTACGTGTAAACATTAGTCGAAAGTGGCATCTGTTTTCCACCTCCGTTCTTCCAAAAATGTCACCCTTCTCTGGCGATACCAACTGCTCCGTCTTCTGTAATTGTTATAAAAAAGTGGTAGCAAATTATGTAGTAAATTTCGTTGGAGAAGGACAGTTAAGCCTACTTTTTAATCGAGTAACCAGTAGATTGTTGTATTAACGTTGTATATAATATGTTACTTATAGTTTTTGATATTTAGTGGTGAAAAAATTACTTAAAAGGAGAAATACTAAACTGAAAGTAACTTGACTTTCGCTATCACTAGGAAATACTATTTTGCAAAGCGGAGCAAGTTAGCATCTCTGGATGCGGCAGATAGCTCGCCCCACGCGTTTTAAAAATTTCTTAAAGTATTCGTAGAACATAAATAACAGTTTTTACGTACTTTTCGTTTTTAACATAGTCAATGCAGAATAATAATGGTGAACGAGCTCAGTTCGTCAGCGCGCATTGGGGAAAAATTTCACTACGCGAGTAGTGCTCGTTACTAACCATTACGGTCAAAATCTTGCTCCCGAGCGGAACTCGTTTGCGCACATTATGAGGCACGATTCGATTGCGAGCTGAACTCGTTCATAACCGTCAAAGGGTTAAGCTTCTGTGCTATATAAACCTTTATCAAGTCGAAAGACAGGCAGCACGAAGATTCAGGTTAGAACGGGATTTAAATCCGCTACCATGCCCTGTGTGAGTGAGAAGCATAATTGTGGAATTTACATGAAATTCTAAATCATTCACGTGTTGTTGTTGTTTTTAATGCTACTTGTCAATTAACCAGCAAGCCTGTTTGTTGAAAACAAACGAATTCAAGGCAAAGGGAGCGTTTCTTGTTTGTAAATGGCGCCATCTATGGTTATATCTTCAGACACACAGACACGTCATAGCCCATTTTAAAGGGTTGACGCACCCATGCATCCATTCATTCATCTACACATCGCAATTTTCACCTGAACCAGAGAAAGATTAATCTCTGATTCAGTACCCCTAGAAGTATAGATTTGTTATGGGAACTTGAAGGACTTTGTGACTCTACCAATTTAACTTGCACCAGTTACTATTTACTACATGGAGAGTCTTTGGCTGGCGGAGATCGAACCCATGACTTCTTGGACATGGGCCCAAGGCCCTACTAACCAGACTATCCCGACCTATTCGCATGCAATAATAGGAAAAAAAGCTTTAAACCAGATTAAGCAAAAATTTATACATTAAAGCATAAAAATTACTATCACTCGAAATAATTTTTCCACAAAGAGTAGAAAGTTTGCAGCTCTGCTTATATTTATTCAAGTTGCAATGTTTCTACAATTTTCAAAACAATTTTACTTGTTATATATATATATATAGTAGCTAGATTTAAGTTTTAATGTATGATTCTTTGTTTTGTAAGTGTGACTGAGTCTTAAAACTAGCTCGTTAGTGCGTTTCGACAATGTTTCTTTAGCACCCAGAATCATAGTTTATTATTAGCATCTATAGTTTATTTACATAGTTACATTTACAGAGGTTGGCAAAAATACGGGAACGCTTAACTCTATATAAACAATCTTTCTTTCAGATGCAAATATTTCGAAAGATTTGACATGGCAAAATTGTTGCCTTAATTTGAAATTTGATGCAAGAAACTTTAAGAAATGATGCCATTTTTACCCATGCAAAATTTGGATAGGTGAAAATTAGGAGAGGAAGTTTTTAAACTCCTTCTAGCTGTAAAACTAACAATAGTGGAATAATTCTATAAGATTTCGATAGTCTTATAAGATTGCTTTTAAAATTATCGTAATTTTTTAAGAAAGGCGAAAAGTTTCGATCATTTTTAATAAAATAATAAAAAAATAATACATATTTATTTAAAGTTATATTTTGCAAGGAATTATCTTCGTAGAAATAAATTTTATATTTATGCGCAGAAATATTTGAATTCGCTTATAAAGTTCTCGAGATATGGCAAAATACGCAAAAAATAAAATATACATTAAGGTGTTCAAACTTTGAGCGGCTCTCCTGACCAAACTATGGTGATAATATGATATGGTGACCCCCATATTTTGGAGGTAAGAAATCCAAATCCATAAAAAAAGGCATGTTTATCAAGACGTTTCTGTTTCCAATTTCGCAACTTAAAATATCGTCTGTACTAATTAATTAGCATATTTGAGATCACCCACTCGACCCTATAAGAATGAATCCTAGAACGTGAAGATCCAATCATTCATTTAAAAATTCGTCTTTTTTTCTTATGGTGGTCTTTTTTTTTAAGTTTTCGCACTGTAATGCTCTTATGCGCCGTAGGTGCTGCGTCTTTTTCATCTAGAACATTACCATTGATTTAAAGGGTAATAACCTATAAATCATTTTCTTTTATGAAAGAACATTTAACATTGCTGTAAATGGAGTCGTGTAATTTTGTGGACAAAAATTAAGGAGATTTTGTCTTTTGTCTATAAATTATTTTTAACTCAAGAAAGACTGAAACTTAGTATATACTTATATTGCCCAAATGTAGTCAAAATGACAGGATTGTAAGAGAGTAAATAATGAGTAAAGAAATTTATTTAAAATTAATTTTTAATATTTCTTATATTATTTACAGTTATATAACAATTTTTTGGTAAATATTAACAATAAAAAAATTATATATTGTTCAAAAATTTAAGAAATTGTGTCATTATATACATTAATGTTTTTCTAATTGAAATTAAGAGCAGTCAAAATGATTTCCTTAGGCAATCTAGTGTTAAAGATACATAAGAAAAATCAGATAGATGAATAGACATGATATTAAATTCTGATAGAAGTTTATATAAACGATGCTCATTTAAAAATGTTGGGTTTAGTTCACTACTACGCTTAAATAGTAAGAGGGTATGCAAATATATTAAAAACAATTTCCGCTCTTGTTCACATTGCTTATAACTCATCAAGTTTCTTACATGTATCATGAAAATTTTTAAATTTTATGGTTGTTAACTTCCGCGTTATGTTATTTAAGTGTTATTCCATTCAAAATAATGAAAAATGACACAATTTTTAAATTTTTCAAGCATGATCATTCAAATTGTACCAACAATTTTGGAATGTAAAACATTTTCAACTAAATGAAAACTTGTTTACTTAACACGTTCACGCCGGGGTGGCCCACCGGTGGGTCACACTAGATTGTCTCATCTTGGCAGTGCACCGGAGTAAAAACTGGTAACAATAAATTTCATTTTTTAGCTTTTTTCCGGGATTAATAAAAATCCATAACTACCAATTGTTTTTAACGGATGCAATTTTTATATTGAATTGCTTCTTCGCCTTGATAAACTTTCTTACAGTGAATTGCTATTGTTAGGAATAGATTAACTACTCCCGAATGTTATCTAATATTGAAATAGTTCTTCTACCAGTATTTTCTCTTTTCCCGTACCAGTATGTTCACTTTCCCCGGTGTAAAAGTGCTAAGCGTTAGTTCAGAGGCACTCACATAATTTTTTTTGTACCTGTATGATATAAAGCCGGCTATATTAGAATGCTTGAAATTAACCACACCCATTTGTATCCCTACTTTTTATATTGAAGTGATACAAAAAGAATATTTATGAAAAAAAGTGGTATGATGTGTGATTGCGAAATGAGTGGATGATTTCTACTATTACTAAAATTTTATTTTTTGCCAAATCTAGTCATCGGTACCTAATTCATAAACAAATTACGGTATGAGAGAATATTTTATTTCTTCTGGAAGAACGGTTTTGAAACAATATTCCTACCACAAAATATATTTTTGAAAAACGATGCTAACCGGTTTTATTAAAGGAAATTTAGAATACCGCGTTCATGCACGCAAAAAAAAAAAAAAAAAAAAAAAAAAAAAAAAATTCAAATTTTACATCGTGCATTGCTGCGCGTTTAAGGAAAGGGATTATAATAATGTTCCGTTCATAATTCCGTATGGATTTTTTTTCTAAGTATATTATACCATAACTTAGAATTTAACTGGTAGGTTTTATTTGTGAGAAACTGTTTAGTCCTCGAAAATAGCATGCTGAGAGTATGTGCGGTGTGCAGGGATGCATACTCTTAAAAATCGACGGAATATCCGGAGTTTCACACATAAATATATTTTTAGTGGCAACAATGATATTTTAATAATTTAATAAATTAAAACCAAAAGATTTTATCCACAAATGAATACAAAGATTTTAAATAGGTATATTAACACGTTGAACGCCACGCTAATTTTACATGGCTTGCCCATCTGGCCACGGTAAATAACTACAAACTAAACTTGCAAATATTAGACGGAGTTTGCCATTTTTTAGAAGGTTTAGCGAGACATATCTCACGAAAGCAGAGATGCCAACTGCTCCGGACACGCCAAAATAATTTAAAAAACAGTAAATAACTACGAAGTAAATTTTGCAAATATTTGACTATTTCTGCTTGCTTTTAAAAGGTATAGCATGACATAAATACTATAAAGTGGTGAATTCTATAAGCCTACGCATTGTTTAGAAATAGTGATAGATAAAAATCTTCAAAATTGCATTTATTAAACCAAGAATCACAATTTGTAAACTACAACTTTAAAATGTATATTTGTTGTCCGGAGCAAGTTGGCATCTCTGCGAAAGTGGTGAATTATATAAGCCTACGAATTGTTTAAAAATAGTGGTGGATAAAAATCTACTAAATTGAATTTATTAAACCAAGAATCACAATAATTAAGTACATTTTGAATAAATTTACTGCAATTCCATAAAAGAGTGTACATTTTCATACCTGCCAATTTTTAATCCTTTCGAGGAAGGTTTTCCCCAGTGATAGTAAATTCGAATTTAAATTACAATTCTGGGCCGAAACATATGCTGTTTTTGGATAAAGCTTACGTGGACAATCACGACAGTAATTAATATCAATACATATGCATAAATGTTTTAAAAATAATGGTGGTCAAAAAGGTTTTAAATTAAGTTTCTAAATGTTAGGAATATATAGAAAGCATACATTTTACTACCACTTTAAATATAGAAATAAAACTTTACGCCAAATGCGTAAAAGTTGGCAGGTATGCATTTTACAGTTCTATATCATGTTATACGCTGTCAGCCAGCTGTTTTTCACGGCCTATGTGACAGGTCAGTGTCAGCAAGCGGTGGCAGACGCAGCCTAAATGTAATTTCAGTGTCAGCCACCGGTGGTTGACTGGGCTGAAAGCCCATATATATCATGACGGAAAAGAGTGAAAACTGGTAACAAATAAATTTCAATTTTTAACTTTTTTTCGGGAATAATGAAAATCCATAACTACTAATTGTTTTTAACGGATAAAATTTTTATATCGAATCGCTTCTTCGCCGTGATAAATTTCCTTACAGTGAATTGTTATTGTTGAGAATAGATTAACTCCTCCCGAATATTATCTAATACTGAAATAGTTCTTCTACCAGTATTTTCGCTTTTCCCGTACCAGTATTTTCACTTTTCCCGGCGTGAACGTGATAAAGAGTGGTGATCCATGAAAATAAAATCAAAGTTAAGTGTTCTTATTTGTGCAACAATTTTAGCTTCTAAATTTTACAGCGTGTTTTCTGCAATAAACGCCATGTCATTGTCTTGAGAAAACCTATTTTTACCAAAAATGGTTTGATAATACTTTTCACTTTGCTCCCACTTTATCGTCGATATCACGACTTTCATCGTCGATATCACGTGATCGGCAACAAAAGCTTTGAAAAAATTCTGCTTTAGTTTACTACTGCTGGAGAAAAAAATATTGCAAGTACAAATGTTAGGGTGTATGGGAATACCAATTTCTTACGCTTTATGGGCCTTTTAAAATATTGCTACCAGTTGTTCAGTTTCCTGAGGAAGCTGGTCAGCTTAATTATACAGAGATGCCAACTTATATATATATATATATATATATATATATATATATATATATATATATATGGAGAAAAACGAAGAAAATTAAGAAAATCTATAAGTCTTGTCTTCTGCGCATAAGCTGCAAGAATTTGAGTGCTCCTCATATTTTGCTTTGGCTATATTGATACAATATTAGAAAGCAGTCCTTTTAGCAGATATAATAGTGTGGGCTGCTGGAGAGATATTTTCTTCCGGATATTTATTATTTCTTAAAAATTATTTCTTTTTCTTTTTCCTCATTATTCCGTAATTTTTTCCATGTTTCCATTTTGACCATGTACTTTCGCTCTCTGTATATATATAGTGAAACCTCCTGTTATGGACACTCCTGCAAAACGGACGCCTCTCAATACGGACATATTTTTAATTCCCCGGGAATCTTCTATGAATAAACCATTACGTACATTCTCCGCAAAGCGGACACTCCCGTAACCGGACGCGGACAGTCATTTTGGTCCTGAAACGTTGTTTTTTATCTCTACAAACCGGACACTACTTTTTCTAAATAAATTGCAAGCTAAAAAAAATGCAAATTTTCACCATTTTTAAAGCATGTAAATGAAACTTTTTGCCTAATCCATAACTAAAAATATTGTTAAGCTATTTCACCACCAAAAAATCAATCTTTCTCTTGTCACCTTGCCTTATCTTAGTAAAGAAAGGAGAGAAAATGGTACTGCACTCCTGAAATAATTCTGACATCGGCATCTTTTGATCTTTTCATCTGGACCACACAGGTTATGAGACCCCTCAAGTTGAAATGACTTCTCTCGATGCTTCTTCCCCATTGAAAATTTCTTTAATTTTCTTATCAATTTGAAGACTGTATTTAACACAACTGGGGTAAAAAAAAAAGAGAACAGAAGTATAATCTTTGAGGTGTTTATATAAATGAAACATTTATTCAGACGCTTGATAGCTGATCAATTGTGAATAATCATCTCCATAGGTCCTCCTGACTTACAGGTATGCATTACTTTTTTTTCTGTGAATCATGGGAGGTTTATTTTCCAAGAAGGTATTAACCATGTTCCGTATCAAATGATAAGTAGGTGTAAGGCGATGTGAACCTATTAATTGAAACGGACTGAGGACAGTACGCTTCTATTTGGTATCATATGTCTAACATGAGTATCTATGCTAATAGGAAAATTATATTTATTTATCTGTAGCTACATCCAGAATTATGTATTTATATCAAACTTCTTTATATATTCTTTTTTATCTTTCTTATTGTTTAAATAAATACTCTTGTAGATATTTACAGTATCCTTGTAGATATTATTTAATTATTTCTACATCTTTGAGAATATTCTAAAAACAATTTACGATATTAAATTTCGTTATTAGGGTACCCTTCCCGTAAACGGACAACTCTCATGAACGGACAAATTTTTTGGTCCCATGAATGTCCGTTTAACGGAGGTTTCACTTATATATATATATGGAAAACTCTAATTAAAATAAGTACTAGTATTCCAACACTATTTTAAGTTTGCAAGAAACTCGGAAACACTGAATATATAGTCCATTATTTTGTTAAATATATATAATATATATATATTTTGCTAAATATATATATATATATATATATATATATATATATATATATATGTACAAAGCAAATTTTCTTATAAATCTTTGCGTTTTTGTTTTATGAAAATGAAATAAAGCCTAAGTCTTATAAATACCACCATATTAACTTCATTGAATTCTTCTCCTTCTCTAAATTTCTATTTGTTTTCATTTTTCTTAATATTCTTTAAGACATTCCTTTTCCAAGACTTGAACCATTAAATATTAAAATCTTTAAATTGCCTCTCAGGCGATACTTTCATTTCCACGATGGAGCTTCCTATGTAGGTTCATCAGTTGCTCAAATGATATATGGTCCTATTTTCCTGCCGAATTGTTCTCCTTCTAAATAATCTATTCTGTAATACATCAAGTGATAAGTACGGAACATCACAGGGCAGTACTCCTGTAAACTGTTTAAAGCATCGTTCTGTTACTTTAAGTTTTATTACTCTCAGACGGTGACATAATGTGTAAGAATCATTTAAGAGTATTTTTTGTGATTATACCACATTTAATTAAGAGATGGCACTTATTTTAATCCACATTAATTAAACCGTTTCAAAAGTAATTATAGTTTTCAGGGTTTTTAAAAGGAATTAAAGTAGTTAAATTTGGTTGAATTAAATAAAAATGTAGTTTAAAATCTTCAGAAGAAGTATAATACCCTATAGAACTTACTTTACTTGATGTAGTTTCCGAAATAAATATTTATTTTCTGCTTGAAATCAATATTGCTCAAATTTTTAGAATCATATAAATTAAAAAACTGGGTGAATAAAACAATATTTAAATATTTTTTTATTAAATAAATCCTTTACTTGACATTAAATATTATTTTACTAAAAATAGTTTTCTAATTATTTTATGAAAATAAGTAAATTATTTATTTATTATTATACTTTCATTTCCATAATAGTGCTTCTCATGTTGGTTCTTCAGTTGCTCAAATGATATATGGTCCTATTTCCCTGCCGAATCGTTCTCCTTCCAAATAATCTATTCTGAAATACATAAAGTGATAAGTATGAAACATCATAGAACTGTTCTCTTGTACTTTACTTTTCTTGTACTTTATATTCTGTTACTTTAGATTTTATTACTCCTAGACGCGGACATAATGTATAAGATTCATATAAGAGCATTTTTGTGATTATAGCACCTTTAATTAAGACGATGGCACTTAATTTATTTTACATTAATTAAATCGTTTCAAAAGTAATTACAGTTCTGAGGCATTTTGAAAGGAATTAAAACATTTTAATTTTGTGGACTAAAAAAATAATTTCAGTTTAGTAATTTAAATCAGAGTCATAAAATTAAAAAAAAAATGAGTGAATAAAACAATATTTAAATAATAATTTATTGAATAAATCCTCTGCTTAACACTAAATATTTTTCTTTTACTAAAAATAGCTTACCAATTCTTTTCTGACAAAATATTAGTTTGAAAAAATTTTAATCAAAATGTGCTTAAAAAGGTAGTTGGGTACTTTTAAAATGATTTTGTTTCCGATACTCTATTATTCATACTTTAAGGCTAAGAAGATGTTAAATGAAAAATAGGTCTCTTTGCTGCCCTGGATACTCAGCTACAGATCAATTCTAGATCCATTATCAAAATTTAGAGTTTACTACTAGATATTAAAATCTTAAATAAATATATAAAAACTCAGATAGAGAAATTTTTCGGACAAAAATCTTATGAACATGGTATTTATTTTGAAAATTTCAGCTTTACTTCCCACCCACTGGAATAAATATTAGGTGTAGAGGATTAATTATATTTGGTTCATATTGGTTAGGAATAATATTATTTTCATAACCAATATGGGTTATTAATATGCATAACCACTATCATAATCATAACCACTGTCAAATATGATCAATATCAAATATCATAACCAATAAAGATATTAGGTTATGAATAATATTAGGTTTAATGGTTATGTTCTAGCTTGAATATATGGCGTGAAAGAGCATGTGCATACATCTTCAATTTGGTAACAAAAGTATCCGTCAGAACTAAGAGATAAATCTCAGTTACACATTTAAGGGTAAAATTTCAAGAACTTTTTTGTCTTTTTTAAAGGCACCGTTTGCTTCCTGCTATAACAATGTGGCCGAACAAAATTTTTTTCAAAATTTTCTAAGAACCTCCAATCCGGGAATAAAACATAGTTGCCAACTAGCCCACATTTATCGGAACATTTTCGTTTCAGGGCGCTCAAATACAATACATAATACAAATATACAAGTGGTGCCAAACTACATATCATAGCAATTTCCTAATTCCGCAACCACTTCAATTTAGATAATATTGATATAACATGCATAGCATTTCTATACACGTAATAAGCTTCAAAATCCTTGTGGCGATCAAAGAAATTCTATGATCTTTTTTTTTCAAGTATATTTTAAAATATACATTTGCTACCATTTTAAATAGTTTTGCCGACTTATTAGAGCCCTGTTGTTATATCCTGTGTTAAAAATTTTTATGCACCATGAATTATCCTCTGAATAATATTTAATAAACGAGAAATAAATATTAAATCAAATTTGTAAAGTTCTTCCTCCTTGGAACCGATTTAATGGCATATACAGTACTTGCAGCATCCTATTATAAATACAAAAATGGTAGTAAAATTATGATATTTGTCATTTTGTTAGAGAAATAAAGCATTGTGACTAACAGGACACTATTTAATTCATTATATCAAATTTCAAATTTTCTAAGAGTTTTAGCTTTTAGAATAATATATGAAAAATTAATAAAGAGTTAAATATAAAAATTGTGTATTAATATAGCAAATACAATAAAGTGTTAAATGTAATAAATGTGCGTTAATCAAATAAAAAGCCAAAAACATAGAAAAAAATCCTTAGCTTTAAAGATAAAATGACTACTAGGCTTTAATTTTTTATAAGACGCTGTGATCACTTCTGCTTCCTAATCAATTATTGAGAATTTCGTCATTAATCCTATTAAGACCAATTTGGCGAAAACGCCACAAACAGAATTTTTCTAGAAAAACGTTGTAGAGTTTTTTTCACTCAAACAAGGTAACAACGTTCCATTTTTAACTAAATCTGAGTTTCAGAAAAACTACTGTTACAATATTTTATAATATGCATAAATATTTACATTATTGATATATAATAGTTAACATGAATATTTTATACGATAAATATTAAAAAGAAAAATACTTGAGTCTTCAAGATATGTTTCTATGAGCAAAAACTGTGGAGTGTTTCATGGGGATGGGCTAATCCCTGAATAATGTCAACCCTTTGCACTAGAAAGATGATTTTTAGTCCTCACTCCAACTATGAATAACTAACTACTCCTTTGATTGGTAAACACTTTGCATCGTAATTTTTAATAATCACTTTATTTAGTGATCTGGAGTGTTGTGCAATAATTGTGTGCACAGTTAATATTATCCTTTAGTTTTTTTAATTTTATAACCGTCATTGAACTGTCTACCTAATATTTTGGGTTTACGACTACTAATGTTCAACTCCGCAGCCTTGCAATTTTGAACCTAATCCAAAAGACAAGGGAACTCCTGGAACAAGTATTGGAAGAAACTTGCCTTCATGGAGGACTTTTTGATGGAACTGCGCCGCATTTGCGTTACATTGACAGAAAAACCACGAAAACCTCCCACGGTTAGACTGACTTCAAGGGGACCCTAATCCATAATCCGTCTACCACTGAGGATATTTTACGTCAGCACTGTGGTCGGTGCAAGACGGATGTGTTATTTGTATCGACTAACCATCACTGGGATTTGAACCCGGTTCACCTAATTAGAAGGCGAAAGCTCTGTTTCGTATCTGTTACGAACGCTCTGTGTATGCATAAACGAGCCGTCGTAGCTCGTTAATTTTATCTTGCAAACTTTCAGTTGGAATGTTCGTTATTTATTTTTTTAAACTGCTGAAAGAATCTCGAGCACAAATGTTTAAATGTGTGCTCCCAATAAAAAGAAGTTAAAACGATTCAAATTAGTACGAAAAAACTTGGGATATGGTGCTGCTATTTTTGGAGAAAAGTTTAATCTAAAAATTAGAGACGAGACATTTTGAATATCTGGAAAAGTTGTGATGTTTTGAAAAAAGAAATTACCGTAAGTTTTTTTTAAGCAATTAGTCGTTAAAAATGCTTCAAATTTATTTATATAAGATGTGAGTAAAACGAAAGTTTGCATAAATTTATCTAGTTTTTGTAGATTTTCTATAATTTAATATGAAAAAATATTAAGAAATTCTACATTTGATTCCGTGATAGGAATTTTCAGTATTATGAATGCTCTCATATAATTCCGAATTGGATATTTTGGTGTCAAACTCAAAAACTAAAGTACGATTCAGAAAAATTATCACGAAGAGAATTATTTGTTCAATGTATTGCTTTTCTCTAACCTTAAAGAAATAGAATTAATTAAAATATGACAACCATCTATTTACATTTTCTTATGTGAAGAAATAATCATATGAGTACACCTAAAACTTTCTTTTAAAGCAACAGTTCGTGGATTTAAAAGTATTCTTAATGTAAACTTTATTCAGAATTTCTTTCAAGAACCACAACCTAGAATATTTCAAAATAATATCTCTGATCAAATTTTAGCTTTTATCTACATTGACTTTTTTATTATTTTCAATCATTTTTTAATATTGTTTTGAAATTTTTGTTTTAAATTTTTCCTTTCAAAATTAGTTTTGGTTTTAATTGCTTTAAAAATCATAGGTTTCACTCTTTTTAATACGTAAGTAAGACTAATTAAAAATGTCTCTTTTTGAAGCAAAAATCAATAAATCAAACACTAAATTAAAAAGTTTAACTTAAATAGTTTTTTTAATAATGAGAAAATGCATTACGTTTTTATGCACTTAATCATTTCTCCTGATTTCTATATGATATAGATTGCAAAAAACATTCCAAAAAAACTGAATATTACTCAGTGACGACTATGACTAGACATTATTTTTTTTTGTTCTTGACGCATCTTAATGCCCAGAACTAGAAAATATATTATTTGATTACAGGTGTGCACAAATGACAGCTATTTTATGCAATTGTGCGTACGATAGAAGGCGCTCGCATCTGGAAAATGCTCCAGATGAAGCGCAAGAGCAGGGATTGAGAGAGGCTGGAAAGCGGTCGTTGCGTGTGGCTGCCTTCTCTTCGCATCTCCGATCTTCAGCATCTCGTGCTTTCTTCAAGCATGCTGGTCGATCTCTGATAACTTTTATTCGAATGCTTTAAAAATCTGTATTTTTGAAACTTAGGTAGAGTTGAGAAATTTTCTAAGAAGAATTTTCTATCGGCATATATAGTCTTTTCTGCTAAAAAGAAGAAACTTCAGGTAATTTCCTAAAATTTTAATCAAATTATTATTTTTTTTCAATTTTAAAAAGATATTATTGTTTAACATTTTTGATAGTATGCCATGTGCATAGTTAAAGGAAGCTATACATAATTTTTCTCTACAGAATTAACTAAAATATTTACACTTTTAAGACATTTTTTCGTGAATCACAAAAAGTTTCAATTTTTTAAAGTTATTCCTGTTTTTCCTGATCCATTGCAAAAACATGAAATTTATTCAAAACATTATTTGCTGTCAATTAAAAAAAAATATTTTGACATTTGTGTAGTGAAATTGTTTTCTTTTTAATTACTAAAAATTGAGTAAAAAAAGAAACACGAATAGTATCATTTAAACTTTTCAGTATTATCAAGATATTCCTTGATTCTTAAGACTTTGATACTTTGATCCTTGATACTTCATTCGCTTCAAAAATTTACAAATCAGAAATAACACTCGAAATGTTTCAAGCTCTCAAAAATAGGCGCTCATATTCAAGACTTGTAAGACGTAAGAGATGTCGACTGTTATTTCCAATCTGTATACTTTTGAAATGATAGCAGTTTTTAATACAGTAATATCTTACTGCTTCACTTTCTTGGAATTATTTATTTAATCAATATATTCTGCTTCAGATTTGAGGAAAACAATATAAAAATAGTTTATCAGATTTATGAACTATGATATTGGCAAAACCTAAATATATCCGTTAAGGTTAAGCTTAATTATTATAGAACAGAAATATTTTTCCTATTTAATACGTAGGAACTAATATTTGCCAAATATAATCATAGAGGTGGCTAAATTGTTTTTATTTGTTAAATATAATAAATATATGCTTAAAACAGATACCATAAATAGAATAAATTTTATAGTATATTAATATAACTCTTTTTTACATTTCTTAAAGTTATTTAAATACTTTTTTCGAAGAGTTATTAATATTTATCAATAATAACTCTTCGTATTCATATATTTATTATTATTAATTATTAATTACTCTAGTAATTATATATTTGCTATTTTATTGTTGTTATAAATGTTTACATAAAAAACCACTACCTCACATAAAATAATTAAGACAATAATTGTTTTGTTTACTCAAAATTTGAGACATTAAACTTATTTTTTTAGTAAGTGTCGCGATGCAAGAGATACTTTCCTAAAAGTGTGATATTTGTTTTCGTTGCCTTTACGCAGTTATTTGTCTAATAAAAATATTTATTTCTAAAAACTCTATTAAAGCCTTTTAATTACACTTTTTAAAAACATCACGCTTATAACATCAGAAATATTGTGCCAAACAGTGCAAATCCACTGTGAAAAATATTACTTCTGCCCCCTGTCTCTGGCAAAGGAAAATAAAGTTTCTATAAGCTTGTTATATTTTTTCAATTCAGAAAATTCCTGTCCTTAAGTGTGCTTCTATCTAATGTCCTAATTAACGAATATTACTGAACTGACCACTAGCGGGCCCCATGTAAAGTAATGTAGGAATGACTAGTTCGTACGACTCTTCATCATTCAGCTACATTGAAAATATGATAAATTTTCATACTTAAAGTTTAACATTAAGAAAAGTAACTCGCTTTTACATCTAAATCAACGAAAGGTTAAAAATATCTTTATCTTTAAGCTTAGATGATCAGTGTACATTTTATAATAGTATTTCCTAAGTGTTAATTAAAAAATAAATTAACAAAATGTTGATATCAACTAAACTAGATTTTGGCAAAGCACTACTTTTCAAGATTTCGGTCCAGCTATATTGTCCCTCGGTTATACTGTAATGTTTTAAATATTTTTTCCGAGACCAATTTAAAATAAAATTAATTCCTCCACATATGCGTAAAAAGGGATGCCAAATTGTGCTTTATGATTTTGAATAGCTATGTTATACAGGCTAACTTTTTTAATACTACCAATTTAAAAGAAAAATGCGTTGAACTTCATTAAAAACGGACTGACCTCCCGGAATAAAAATTACAAAAATAAATTTGCTATCAGTTTTTTAGTTTCCCCGAGACACTGAGCAGATTATAAATGAACAAAATTTTATTGACTCGAATGTAATACTTACCGAAAAACCACTGTTAAATTTAATCAAGCAGAGCTGCTTGTGCCCAAGAAAAGAGAAAAAGCTGGTAATAAACCAATTCTATAACTAGCTTGCTTTCGGGAGAAATAAAGAACATTGCATACCTGCCAACTCTTCCGGATTTTCCGGAAGATTTTATTTTCATATTTAAAGTGGTAGCAATACTCAGGTTAATCCAATTAATTTTTTGAATTATAATGATAATTATAAATGAGTCTGACCACCACTACATATAAATAATTACAATAAATACATAAAATCATAATAATCATTGCACAGGCGAATTTCAACGGAATCAAAATATAAATATATTTTTGAGTCAGATTGTTTTTCGTTTATTGTTTTACAACCACTCTGAAAATCCATTCTCGGAAAGAGTGAAAGTTGGCAGGTATGACATTGGCTATCAAGACTAATTAACACGTTCACGACGGATGTTGCGCCTGAAAGCGGGACGGAAAAGAGAAAATACTGGTAGAAGAACTATTTCAATATTAGATAATATTCTGGAGGAGTTAATCAATTCTCAACAATTAAAATTCACTGTAAGGAAATTTACCACGGCGAAGAAGCAATTCAATAAAAAAAATTGCATCCGTTAAAAGCAATTGGTAGCTATGGATTTTTATTATTCCCGGAAAAAAACTAGAAAATAAAATTTATTTGTTACCAGTTTTTACTCCGGTGCGCCGCCCGATGAGACAATCTAGCGTGACCCACCGGTGGGTCACCCCGGCGTGAACGTGTTAAATGTTAAAATGTATATATTAGGTTGTTTCCTTCGCAAAATAGCTGTTATTAAGTATTGATATTCAGAGACAATTTTTTCTCTGTAAAAACAAGCTGGAAATAAAATAGCTTTTTTGCTACCAGTTCTTTCAAATTTTCTGGGGTACAAACAGCCCTGAATCAAGTGAAATATTGAATGATTTGTTATCATACTCATCATATTTGAAAAGAGGATCTAATTATAAATAACATTTAGATATTTACGACATTCTTAAAAAATATTATTTTAGTGACAAAAAAAAGCTGATTATTACATTATTTTGAACTACCTATTTAATAAAATTTAAATAGGTAATAACTCCATGTGGTTTGTAAATTTTTTATCTGTTCCCTTATCCAGTATAAATCTCTATCTTTAAAAATCTACTTATCTACAGTTCTATAAGAGAATACTATATACACATACATTGAATTCACCAAATAAGTTAAAAAATACTAAGAAAGCAAAAAAAAATAATATTTTAAACGGAAGAAAAAATATATTATAAATAGAAAAAGCTTTAAAAATATTTAAAAAATGTAAAAATATTTAATAATTAAATAGAAATTAAAAAGCTGCAAAACGAAAGTCTTTAAACAGATATTTTCGTTCATTTCTTCTCCTTATTTTGTCTCCAATTTTGAATTTGTTTTTTTTTTTTTAGAAATTTTTGATTTTTTAAATTTTTTTAAAGTATTTTTAAAAACATTTTTCAAAACGTATTAACAATTTTTTTTCTTGTCTGCAATTTTTCCCTGTTTTCCTTGTATTCCTAATTTTTTTTCTTTGTTTTGTACATTATGAATATATTATCGTAAAACTGATATTATGCGCAACTTTCAACAACTGCGTAAATTCCAAAGTTTTAAAACATATTTTCCTAAAGGTAGGTGAGGTAGTGAATTAAAATATTAATAAAGTAGAATTAAGAGAATTTTGACTTACAAATATCTTTTAAAAAGGTATATAAAAATTCAGATACAGAAATTGGCAGTAATGCACAAACAGCAGAGCTAATACTTATTAGGAAAAGAATAAAAACCGGTAAAATCTTTTATTTCTCCCGGCAGAAATCAATTATTTGTGATTATGGTAGCGTAGGAATTATACTCATTGTAACAAATGTACATTTTTAACAAACATTTTACATGTTAGTAAGTAGTTGTAGTTTTGGTGAATATATTTTTACTGGCGGAAGAAGGGAATGGGGTGGTATTTAACGGAAAGAAGTTAAAGCATTAGAATATATTAAGCTTTGTCATTACTTAAAATCAACCTTGTAAATAGTATTAATTCAAAACTTCATTTAACCCTCTCGGGACTTTCGAGTCATAAATGTATTCGTAAGTAATCAGTATCAGGACGGTAAAAAATAAAAAGCGGTAGCTTAAGTTTTGGGCATAGCTGATTTGCCAGATATATTTTTGCTTTCACTTTAAATCTAACAAATCCAATAAACGAGTGATAAAAGTGTAGTTATAAAATTTTTTATTCGAACTAAATAGTGTTGAATTAAATAAAGCAAACTATCATTACCCCACCCACAAATAAACTGCTAAAGAACTACATTGGTTACCAGTTTTATCTTTTTACCCTGATTGATACGGTTTCATGTTGGTATGTATTTGTGACAGTCGGCGTGAAAGGGTTAACGGATAAAAGTTGAAGCGTTAGAATATATTATGTTTTATATATTTGAAATCAACCTTGCAAATAGTATTAAGTCAGAACTTTATTTTCAAGCAAAAAAGTAGTTTTACTTTGATTTTATCTGTTTTCTTTGCAAGTAACAATAGATTAAATAATGACTTGTCCACGATATAGCCATGATATGGGGCTAACGTAAACAAAACCAACTTTAACACAAAAATATTGATAAAAAAGTATCCAGCCAAATTAATTTACGCATCCAAAATTAAGGCAAATGTTCAATTTTCAACAAATTGCTGCACATGTTCAAAATAATAAAACGTACACTTTTATATTTATTTATAGGCCATCGCAATTAAATCACATTAAATTTAAACTACAGAGAATGTATAGGATACGCAAATATCCTCCAATTTATGGGATAAATATATAAATTTTTAGGAGCAAAGCAATTTAGACTTTCAAAAAATTTTATACATACTTAACAAGTTAACAAAATTTGAAATCAGAAATTAAAATGCATTTTAAGATGTCTCATATTTATACATCATTATACGGATAAATCAGTAGTAAATTCTTTCTTACTTAGCATTAATTACTATTTGAATCCATCTCGAGACATATTCTGCAAGTGACTTGGGAGTGTCGACTCTTACAAATAAACTATGAGGTTGATATCAGAGTATGAAAGAGAACACTTAAATCATTTATTCCATTACCATTTCTGGCATTTATTGAAGTGTGAGGACTAGCATTATCATGTTGTTTCAGAAGGTCTTCAGGATAAAGTGTTTCAGTCATGGGAAGGCAATTCTGCTAATTGTTTCAGAACTTCAATGATTATTTTGTCGTGCTAAGCACGATATTCAACAGTTATCATCAATGAGAAAATCGAGAGGTCATTCAGATCTTGGTCTTCTCTAAGCCCTTTGTTATTTTCAGATGGTCATACAATAAATTGTTGCTCTGTTCTTTCCAGTCATTTATCTCAGTTTATGGACGTCATGAGTACCAACAATTATCAAAGTTTCAAGTTTCTTTCATTTCCTGGCCTGGATAAAATACTTCACTCACTCAAATGAATTTTTGAAAATGAAATCTATATTTAAGCAAAATATGCTGAGTTGAGTTGTATCGAGTAATTATGTTCAGTAGTAGTTCAGATCCTTCATAATAGGTTTTATACAAAATAATATTGTATATGTATATATATATATATATATAATAAATAAATAAATACAAGAAAACACTAAGAAAGTTAAGAAAAACAATAAGTATCATTATATATATATATATATATATATATATATATATATATATATATATATATATATATATATATATATATATATATATATATATATATATATATATATATATATATATATATATATATATATATATATAAATTATATATATATATATATATATATGTGTGTGTATGTATATATATATATATACACTGTTAAAATTTTCATTCTAAAATTATGGTAAAATAACAGGCAGCTGTCTGTCCATCCGTTTAACCGTAAAGTTTACGGTGGCCCACTCGGCTGTGATATGTACGCAGTTGCAAAGAGTTAAGTAGCTTCATCATGTGATTCTAGTTGGTGCGATAAAATTCTGGTTGTTTAACCGTATTAAGTGAAATCAGTTAATAAGCAGTTTTTCCCAAACATGGCAAAATGACCATTCAATAAATTGATATTTAACCATTTTTTCCGAGAAATTTCTGACAGTGTGTATATATATATATATATATATATATATATATATATATATATATATATATATATATATATATATATATATATATATATATATATATATATATATATATATATATATATATATATATATATATATATATATATATATATATATATATATATATATATATATATATATATATATACACTGCTGGACAATTGCTAAGGACGGATAACACTATCATCCATAGCAACCACAAAATGAAGGGAAGCAAAATGTGGAAAATTAGAATAAGTGCGGGATATAGTAAGAAGGGGTATGCGTATGTAAATTTTTTTGTCCACGTTTGTTCATCACGTGATAGCGCTGATAAGAGCTTTAAAGGTTTTGACGCGTTGTGGAGAGTTGTTGTTTCAAGTCAAATTTTTACAGGAAAGATTTAGTTGACGAACTTGAAATTTTCGGCATGTCTTCCTGATACCATATAGATGATTTTAAGCTTGGCCGAATTATTGGAAAGATTGAAGAAGGGCGAAAAATAACATATGTTGCCAGGGAGTTCGACATCGCTCACAGCGTTGTTTCACGGCTGTGGAAATCATTTAAAACTACTGGAATGTGTAGTAGGCGGCACGGGGGAGGTCGTGGTAGAAGTACGACGCCTGCAGAGGACAGATACATCGTTCTATCAGCAAAAAGGAATAGACGCACCACAGCTCAGCAGGTGGCAAATCAGTTTCTTGCTGCCACCGGAAAGCAGATCTCCCGAAAAACTGTTGCCAGACGTTTGAGGGGAGGAGGACTATACGCCCGCAGACCTGTTGTGTATGTCCCATTGACCAGACAGCACCGTACTGCCCGTTTGCAATGGTGTCATGAGCATCACAATTGGACTGAACAGGACTGGGCATGCGTACTATTCTCAGGTGAGAGTAGGTTCAGTCTGTCATCGGATTGTAGATGCCAACTGATCTGGCGCGAGAGTGGTACTGGTTATCGTCCAGAAAATATCCAGGAAAGGAACCGATATCCGACATGCAGTGTCATGGTGTGGGCCGGCATCATGATCAATGGCCACACACGCCTACATGTGGTTGCGAATGGGACTATGACGGGTCAACGATACACTAATGAAGTTCTACTTCCTCATGCTCGTCTTTTCCGTGGTGCTGTCGGTGATAAATTTGTTTTTATGGACGACAGTGCAACATGTCATCGAACACTCGCTGTTCAGGATTGTCTCGACAGCGAGGGTATTCAACGCCTCGTATGGCCATCACGTTCTTCAGATCTAAACCCCATTGAAAATGTTTGGGATGCTTTGGGGAGGCAACTTGCTGGTCGAAACTATCCTCCGACAAACAAGAACACCCTCATCCGTGCACTGACAGAGGAATGGGATAAATTGCTTCAACAGCTGCTGGATAATGTTGTGCAAAGTATGTTACGACGTGTAGAATGTTGCATCACACTCCACGGTGGACATATACCGTACTGACACCTTTCTTCAAGTTGCCTGCTGACATTTAGATGCATTGTTCCATTTTTCCGTACGCAGAATCAAATGAACATTTTTTTCTTTCAAATGTTTCATAGCTTTTGTACTTTCCAGAACAATGAATATTCTTTATTCTAATGTTTGAACAGTGTGGCAACTATATTTTATTCCACTAGGCCTCAAGTCTCGCTTAATGTTATGCTACATTGCAATTTGTGATCCGTCCTTAGCAATTGTCCAGCAGTGTATATATATATATATATATATATATATATATATATATATATATATATATATATATATATATATATATATATATATATATATATATATATATATATATATATATATATATATATATATATATAAATATATATATATATATATATATATATATATATATATATATATATATATATATATATATATATATATATATATATATATATATATATATATATATATATATATAAATATATATATATATATATATATATATATATATATATATATATATATATATATATATATATATATATATATATATATATATATATATATATATATATATATATATATATATATATATATATATATATATATATATATATGTATATATATATATATATATATATATATATATATTATAGCTTCTATAATAGCTTTCCATCTCACTCTATTTGTGACCAGATATTTTGCCTCCCTCCGTGTTTCTCTTATTGTTTTCAATTCGTTTTCCTGTTTGTTTCAATTCATCTTGCACCCTGAGGGTTCAAGACAAAATCTTGTTTTTCTTTAAATTTTTCAGGTTTGAATAGAACATTAGAAATCCATTTCCATTGACCAACCCATTTCTACTGAGCTGCGTCAGCGGTTGCAGTAACTACTATCTTGTAGCATCGAAGTGAACTTTAATAATGGAACACTTGGGATACCAATGTTTTCTCTTTTATGAAAATCCTGTAAAAACGAAACTAGATAGAATTGATGCAAATAGAAAGGAGTTTATTGTAATTCAATTGAACTAATTTAATAGCGCTGATTGCTAGTTTAAAATGATGTATATTAACCCCTTAAATCCACGATTTATTTTTCTCCAAAAATTTGTGAAAAATAAAAGCATGAAAAAACTGGTGTGGCCAACTTAGGGTAAAGACATAGCTGAAAATTATTATGGATTCTCCATATCATTTAATTTTTATATTTATAGTAATAATTAAATAATGAATTTCTTTTTAATTATTGCATATTTCAATTTAAATTAAAATAATTTGGATCACCACTACACCGAGGATAAAAAATACTGAAAAATACCAGAATATGGTAAAAATTACCACTACAAACAGAAATCTCGGTAGTTTTTACTGAAATGCTGTGGTAATAATTTCGGTAAAATCAACAATAAAATATTGTTTTATAATAAATGATTAAGTTTGATAAATGTGGTAAAATTTGGTAATTTCATGATACCTTTAGGGCACGACATGAAACCATTTAATTGATTAAATTTATGTAATTGTACTTTTTTCTAAATGTTTGGTTGGTAAGAACTATAATTTTAAAAACCAGATTTTCCAATAAACCGTTACCAATTGAACGAAAAAATTATCAAATAAATGGTATGCCTAATTTTCGTTTTCTTCTACAGAATTATGTTTTTTTTCTACCATTGCCATACAGTACTGTAATTCTACCGGAATGTTTTTTTTCTCCATGTGTATAAAAATATATGCTAGTAATTTAAATGAAAGTCTATTTTAGTCCTAGCAAATTAAAATAAAATCAACTAATTTATTTTTTTATCAATTGCATTTATTTTTATCAAATTATTTTTTTATTAATTGTATTTAAATTTTTTTACTACCACTTCGAACATTCATCCTTGAAACGAGAAAAGTTGCAGGAAATAGCACATACAAGCATTAAGAGAATCAACTCAGCTTTGATTAATATTAGTCACTCAAACTTGAGCAGTTGTAAGATCACAGCGCCCTCTAAATGCTAAAAAATGGAAGTCAATTTATATTTAAAGAAAATACAAGTATTAGGATTCACTCTGCTTCTCACAGCGAAGTCGCCATCTTTTGAATTTTTCATTGAATAGTCTTGGAATACTCCGAGTTTACTTCCCATCTAATATAATTATAATTATTAATTTCAAAATGAATTCTAGTTATGAAACTAAATATATTTTAATCAATTCAAATAGTGCAGCAATAAGAGTGATAAATATGATAAAATGATTTTAACCATCATATGAATGAATTGGTTCAAGTAAGTAAAGTGCTTTGCTGATAATATGGTGACTTTCACCCGTTAGAATTAATGGAATTACTTAAATTATTAATCTGGTCTGGTAGTAAATATCGTGTTTGATCAAGAAATTAATGAAAAATGTTTTGATAATCCTACCACTTTCTATTTATCAAGCTGGAATCTCCTGATTTCTTTTTTCAATCCACTCTTGCACACGAGAGAAAAAACAGTGAGCAAATAACTCAATTTTAACGGAAGATTCGGTTTATCTGAGCAAATGACTTATAATAAACTTAATTTGAGTTAAATTTCATATGTATATTTTTAAAGATTAAGCAGAAACTACAATGAGAAAAAGAAGTACTGTCAGAACTACCAAATTGTGATAAGGTTTATCGTGTTTCTGGCTATACGGGAACCCAAAAGTTCGGTAGTTTTTATCGAAGCTCTTATATAGGTAATTATTTTGACAAAATTACAAAAAATATTGTTTTTTAATATGTGACAAAAATTGGTAATGTGGTAAAAGTAGGTAATTTTATCATGATTTCTTAGATCATGGCATAAAAACAATTTATTCGGTTTATTAACATTTCAGTTTTGTATTCAGTATATGTGTTTATAAGAACTATAGTTTTGAAAACCAGAATTTCCTGTAAACTATTATCAGATGAACCGTTAAAGTACCAAATGAATGGTTTAAATAATATATATTTTGGATTTATTAGCCAAAAATATCGGGTTTTTAACCAGAAGTGTCATAACCATACATTACGGTAATTTTACCAGAAGATTTTCCAGTGGATCTAAATAAACTTTAAATTAAACTAAATAAAATCTGATTTTTATACTAAATTAAAAACAATGTACGAAAGATTGTAATAAAAAATATTATTTAATTATTATTTAACCTGATACACTTATTATTTAATTACTTAATTAATGACTTGATGTTTAATTACTTAAATTAAATTAGCATGATTTTAAAATTTTACCTGGTGAAGGCGAAAAGTAAAAATACATTTTCAAAACCGTTCTTAATTTCATGAAACATCAAATTTACTTTTTTAATCGTGTAATTTTCATGCAACAAAATTAAATGTTAAGATTGAAAAATAAGCTTTTTAACAAGTTTTATTATACATATTCATTTTTTTATTTTAAATAAAGACAAATAATCATCTAAATATCCTACTAACCTTAGCATTAAGCAGTACAAAACAAATATTATATTCTACAGAATAAACACAGAAATATCCACTTATCACTAACTATCGTATAAAACAAACTAATTAGCATAAATTTAACAGATCTCGTTGATATTGAATATCAGGATACGAATAACAACTACATCTTGTTAAACTAAAATATAACTTTAACCAAATATAATTGACTATAACTGTGAATTGAATTTGCAAATAAATCAAGCTATCACTAATAGTAGGTCATAACTGTTACTCCTAATGTAGAATAATATATATAAGTCGAAATTTACCAGAGCTGCTGCTTGTTAATGATGTGTAGACATATAACACTGTTTAATGTATATTTAAATGTACATCTCATAGCATATCTCTTTGGAGGTACACAACTGTCTAATTTTTAAGAGTTTCTTTTATTTATTTTTAAGAACAATTCTATAACAAGTCCACTGAAGAATAAAGAAAATTAATTTATATAGTAAGAAAAATACAACACACTTAATTTACGCTCATTAGAATAATAAACTTTTAAATTATTTTTAACTTTTATCATTAACCTTTCACATTTTTTCTTAAATATTTTATTTTAATAATATTTTTTTTCTTCTTCTCTTTTCATTAATATTTAATCTTTAATTTTTTCCATGTTTTCTCTATGTTTTTAATAAGCTTAATATTAAAAGTAGCATATGCTTGAAAACATGAAAATTAAAGTATAGGTCATTTTAATATTTTTATCAAACATAGTTCTTTTTTAGCAAAAAATAAAATGCCAATAGCTGAAAAATGCTAAAAATTATCTAAAGAATGGATAATGTAGTTCAAATAATTTATATAATATTATATATATATATATATATATATATATAATATATATATATATACTATATATATATAGTATATATATATATATATATATATATATATATATATATATATATATATATATATATATATATATATATATATATATATATATATATATATATATATATATATATATTATAATACAAATTTCTCGCTTTGAATACATAATAATAGAAATGGACAAAATAATAGAACACGCTTTTATACTAACACATTTTTTTTTATAGTTTCTCAAAAAATACTATATATATATTTAATCAAATGCAAATAAATAAAAATCAATATTTATATAATGTCACCCAGACGTGACATGAGATAGGTCTCAGGTAAGGACATTCAAAAAAATATAGTTTGTATATCATTTCTGAATGGTTGGAGAGCATCCAAATCACACAAGAGCATCGAAGAGCTTCACTCGTTAATGTGAGGGATTTTGAAAAGGGAAGTCTTACAACTATTCCCTATAACATTTCTCACAAGGGATAATTCAACAATTATGATAGGCTAGAATACTTTGTGAGAAGTTTCCCGCAGTATTTTATATTTTTTAAATAGAAAAACTTTTTTATAATAATTATAACTATTTTTTATTTAAAGTTAGATCTAAAATGCCGGATTACTAATTGCGGGATGAATTACTAATTGCGAAAACGTGCTTCATCTTGAATAATGAGCCAAAAAAAAGAGAGAATGAATGACATCTGAAAAAGTTTGTTTGAAGAATCCTTTATATTAGATAAGCCAAACAATGTTGCTAACATGGGAACATAAAGATCTTGAAAACAATGCCTTCCATTTTCTACCCTCGTGTATGCATACTCTTCCCTTTAGAGAAAAACGTGTTTAGAATTCAATACATTTGTGGCAATTCAAAAATGTTTAATGTTAGTTTAGTCATGTTAATTTCAAAAACCCGTTTAAATAATTATTTCATGTTTATAAACTGTTGAGCACATTATAAATATCAACCAAAATTTCTTTCAAGAAAAAAAAAACTTTTTTATTTCAATGCATATTAACCAGAGTTTGAACTTTGCAATTTTTTTACCTCTTTTCCTTCCTAATTTTTTTGTACATGAATTCTTCTTTTCAAGATATCAGATAATTTTTCTCATGAAAGTCGTTTAATTTGAATATATATCTAATTTCAGAAAGAAACAAAATTGTTTACGTTATTATTTATTGCTCCATCAGAAGTAAAACTATTCTATGGTAGCATAAATTCTCCTCTGATATTTCTATTTTTTTTAAACATAAAATCCATTAATGTTTGTTACGCACCCTCAAAAAACGTCTTTTTTAAATATTTATGTGCACTTATCATATTTTTACGACTTTTTCTTACTAACTTAAGTAATAAACTCAAAAAATGTGAGTGACGTAAAAGACTGATATGGTAGAGCTAAGGAATTAATGAAATATAAGAACGTTGCTTCAAGACTAATTTATTAGTTCATTTTGCACAGAAATGTTTCTGATTAAAAGAAAGTACAAGCTTGAATGAGTTATGAAGGTTTTGTTTATCACTGTAGTTTATTGAAACTTTTGATGCGACAGTGATAAACAAAACCTTCAATATTCAAGTGTATTTCTTTTAATCAGGAAACATTTATGTGCAAAATGCAACTATAAATTAGCACAGAAAGCAAGTATATATTTAATAAATTCCTTAAATCACCAATTCAGTTTTAATTACAGTTATAAACAATTATATTCTGTTATAAACTGTTCTATCGCAAAATATAACAGGTTATAATCTAATATTTCAATTCACAAACTAACATCAAATAAGTATTGTTCGTCCCTCTAAATTAATGATATGATGAATTTTAATGAAGCTTACGGATGATACACTCAAAGTGCCAGTACTTTATGTCGTAGTTTAATCTGAAATTTTTTACATTGTACTTCAGTAGATTAAGGGAAATACGTGGCATTAAGTAACTTAGCAACCTGATAAGGGCTTAGCAGGAACTTGAAAATAATGATAAATCTATCAAATTTATATGTTTCTATGCCTTATTATAACCTCTGAATGAACTCGAAACGCAAAATAATAAAATAAATATGAGTGCCCTTTTTTATATGGAAATATTATAATAACTGCATCTATCAAGATATATATTTTTTATTTAACAAGGGGTTTTATTGCCAGTATATATTATCAGAACATTTAGGAGAATGGCATTCATTTATTATCAGGTCATGATCAAAATATTTGAAACACTTCCATGCTTACTCCGTGTAGGCAATTTTTCTTTTAGCATTAAGTGTTTTGGAAGGTTTTTACATGGCAAATCTGTTGAAACACTTAGAAAGTTCATAATTTAGGCTTTTGAAAATGGTGTTCTTTTTACCCATGCAAAATTTTCAACGACCGTAATGATTGTAAAATTTAAAAAAAAAAAAAAAGCTCTTACAAAATCTAATTTTATTGAATCAGTATCAATTACAAAATCGTAACACTTTTCATCAGATAAATATTATTATGAATATAGATCTTAAATAATAAAGATGTTGAAAAATTAAAAAGCAAACCTAATTTTTTTTTATTTATTTAAGTTAATCGATTTTTTTTGCTTTAATCTAGATTCAGGAATAATTTATAATTTCGTATTTATAATATAACTGCAGTTAATTGAAATGAAATTCAAATTTGATATATATACAGATTGTAGTTTAGAGTTCTGCGTGAGCTAAATGCGATGCATGATGTTTTTTTCTATTTTTTGTTTTTGAAGAATAATTCACATTTTGCTAAAAATTTATATTTTCCAATTTAAGTAGTTATGTATTAAGAATTGAAATAAAGCTATGGAAGAGTACCTGTCGTATTTTTTGTTAGTTTTGGCATTACAATACAACCCCTGCATAAGTTATAGTCAGTTAATAATGAGTTTAACCTTCTCTGGCTTTGATGGTTGCTGCCGCACAAAAAAATGGATTTAATAAATCCTCGGTGTTCCGCTGATATAGATTCCGAATATTAGATAGAGCTGTCCATAATTCAGAAAGGACCCCTGTTTTGTGCCATGTAATCTCATATCCTTCTCCAAAAAAATTCCAAAGGAACTTAATAGGATTGAAGCATGCTTCTATATGTGATCAGTTCATGATACATAAGTTAAAACTTTGCGATAGTATTCATTATATGAATAATGTTATACCTGTTATTATATACCGGTTAAAACTAATTTTATTGGAAAAATATAATATTCAGGATGACGAAGTAAAAATTATTTTCTTAAAATAAAATTTGTTTTGAAAGCTAACTACAATTTATAAAATATTCTTTTGAATTTTATGCATCTTTAATTCCAATCGAATTAAAGAATAATGTTGATCTGATGAGATCTATACTATACAACAGATTTTGCTGTGTGTTTGCAGACATATGACAGGAATGGTAAAAAGATGTTTGCAAATATGCAAATGCCAAGGACCATTTTTAAATTGAGACAGTATATGAAAACTAATTAAACAGCATGCTACAATGTAAATACATGTATAAAGCAAATTAATAACTTAAGGAAAAAGTACCAAATAAAAATATTTTTTAAATTAACTAAGTATATACTTGCTTCAACTAGTATGCGCTTCATTTTCACAGTTTGTGCAAACTAAACATTAAAGAAAATGCAATTTTAATACAATACTACATTTGACATAAATGTATCTTAAAATTAATTTTTAAGTATTGAGTCAGTAATTAATATTGTCTTTTTTTTTGGACAAAAGTAAAAATAAGTTATTTACTTTATAAACAAAATCATATTTTTATACAATACAATCCATAAGGACCAACTAGATCTTTATTTCTGGCCAAAAAAAGAGAATAAAATTGAACAAGTTTTATTTGATTCATGTTTGTGTCACTGTAAAATCATTCTTCAAAACCTAAACTACTGGCTGTTGTAAATCCTTGAAAATCTGTCTATACGAATAAAATTTCTTCACCAATCCTGCTTAGAGAATAAAGTTCTTTGGACACCTGTTCACGCATTCTAAAACTCAAGAAAATAGTGAATGCATATTAAGATTGACGAAAAGTTCTCTAGATCTAAATATTTTTTTCAAAAAAGATGTTTTTCAGTTTCTACTCTGCTATTCTGGTTTTGCTCAAGAAAAACGGAAAAATCTTGAAAGCAATGGCGATTTATAAATGTGGAGCAATTTCTTTACAATTCAAATTTCTGCACAGACTAAAGCTCTGTATAGAAGAATATAGCTTAATGCATGTCGCTTTGATTAAAATGTTCCTAAGCAAGATATTTTAAACTAAAAATGAATATATATATATATATATATATATATATATATATATACACTACCGGTCAAAAGTTTGCGAAAATTTTTAAATCTGCAAAGAAAAGGCCTAAATTCAAATGTTCATAGAACTGCGAAAAATCATTCAAATGGCATGAAAATTTGATATGTTCTGAAGTGAACCCTCTACTGTTAGTTACATATGATCAAATTGCAATACTTTGTTTTTTGCGAACTGAATCCAGCTTTTCATCACGGATTGTTTTTATGGTGAAAAAAGTTGTTAAGTTTGAACACTTGCCAAACTTGCAAAAAATATTTTTTGTACTTTCTGTTAATAGAAAACAGTTATTTGAACAGTTCTATGTAAGCCCTCAAAATTTCAAATCGATTCGATTTTTTTTGACGAAGTTATAGAATTTTGAAAAACATGTGTACTTCTCTCGATTTTTGAGCATTCCACATATGCAGTCTTCTGGTCTATACATCTTCTATCAAAGAACTTTTTAATTTTTATGTTTCTATATTTTCAAATAATTAATATTTATCATAAAACAAATACTCTTATTCATTATTGTAATTATTATTGTTTATATTTATTGCTTACCTGTATTAGTTTTGTTGTGATATTTTTACTTTATATTAAATTAAATTAAAAAGTTATAACAATAATTACATAAATAATTCTAAAAAAATAATAACAATAGTATAAAAAATTTGCATTTTTATTAAACTATTTTATTTACAACAGGTCAAATATTTAACATATTCTTATTCGTATTTTGTAATTAAATAAATTAACATTTAAATCTTAGATTCCTCGAACCATCCACCTTTTGCTTTTATTATAGCCTTACATATGCGTAGCATTCGTTCTAATAAACCATTAATCACTTCAAGTGATATAGAGTTCCATTCCTGTTGTAAAATGTCCCATAACTGACTTCGATTCAAATATCAGAGCATCGTTTGCAAGAACAAACAAATTTTAGATGAAATGTGACATCTATGAGATATTGTTTTAATTATATTCATAATAATAGTTCCTTGTAGTAACAATAATTACAATAATAAATAAGAATATTTGTTTTATAATCAATATTAATTATTTGAAAATATAGAAAACATTAAAATTAAAAAGTTCTTTGGTCGAAGATGTATAGACCAAAGGACCGCAAATGTGGAATGCTTAAAAATCGAGAAAAGTACACATGTTTTTCAAAATTCTATAACTTCGTCAAAAAAAATCAAATTGATTTGAAATTTTGAAGACTTACATAGAACTGTTCAAATAACTATTTTCTATTAACAGAAAGCACAAAAAATTTTTTTTGCAAGTTTGGCAAGTGTTCAAACTTAACAACTTTTTTCACCATAGAAACAACTCATGATGAAAAGGTGGATTCAGTTCGCAAAAAACAAAGTATTGCAATTTGATCATATGTAACTAACTGTAAAGAGTTCACATTAGAACATATCAAATTTTCATGCCATTTGAATGATTTTTCGCAGTTCTATGAACATTTGAATTTAGAACATTTTTTTGTAGATTTCAAAATTTTCGCAAACTTTTGACCGGTAGTGTATATATATATAATATAATAAACTCTAAACTCAGTGGCGTGACAGCCTAAGAGGGCCAAGGCCTACTGTGGCCTTCTCAGTTTTCTTGACCTTGGGCTCTGAAGTGCAGGAGCAGATGTTCCGGTCAGGTGGTCAGCCGAATGCGGAACCCCCAGTGCTTAATTCCCAAGCATGCTTGGTACTCATTTATTGACCCACTGAAGAGATGAAAGGCTGAGTCAACCTTGCCCGGCCCGAGGATCGAACCAGGGGCCTGTAGCACGACAGCGCGAAGCGCTACCGCCCAACCACTGGGCGTCATAAATAAATATATATATATATATATATATATATATATATATATATATATATATATATATATATATATCTATATATATCTATATATATATATATCTATATATATCTATATATATCTATATATATATATATATCTATATATATATATATATATCTATATATATATATCTATATATATATCTATATATATCTATATATATATATATATATCTATATATATATATATCTATATATATATATATATATATATATCTATATATCTATATATATATATATCTGGGCGTCATAAATAAATATATATATATATATATATATATATATATATATATATATATATATATATATATATATATATATATATATATATATATATATATATATATATATATATATATATATATATATATATATATATATATATATATATATATATATATATATATATATATATATATATATATATATATATATATATATATATTTAGACAAAGAAAAATTATAGACATATGAAAAAGGGGGGGAAATAATAAGTAAAAAAATAACAAACAACGGTTTGAAAAAAAAAATGAAAAAAAAAGGGTTAAATTTTATTTATCCTTTTTTTTTTCTTCTTTAAACTGTTGTTTGTTATTTTTTTACTTATTATTTCCCTCCCTTTTTTTCATATGTCTATAATTTGTCTTTGTTTTATCTTCATTTTAAACTTATCTAATGAGTTCTGTTTACTTGCAGCTTAAGCGCAGTAAATGAAACTAGTTGTTTTTCTTAACTTTCTTCGTGTTTTCTTGTATTTATATATATATATATATATATATATATATATATATATATATATATATATATATATATATATATATATATATATATATATATATATATATATATATATATATATATATATATATATATATATATATATATATATATATATATATATATATATATGTATACACATTTACAAATTTAGCAGCAGAATTTAAAATGGAATATATATCTATATAATTGAATGTACAGTGCGTCATAAAACGAAGGAAAAAAAACGATCACTCTGAATAACTTATGATATAATGATCGAATCCTTATGTTCTATGAATCATTCCTAATGGTTCGAACATGCTAATTAATTAGCGCAAAACGATAATTTGAATTACAAAAGCAGACGCAGAAACGGACAGTCTCTAAATTACAATACTTTTCTTCGTGGGATTTGGATTTTTGACTCTCAAAATATAGGGGGTGGCAGCTATCTGGGTCCCAATTGTTTGGTCAGTAGAGCGGTTCAAAGTAAAGATCCCTTAATATTAATTTTGCTTTCGGTGTATTTCACCATATCTCGAGAACTATTTAAGTAGACTGAAAAATATGTACATATAATTATAAAATTTGTCTATCAAAAAAATATAGGTGTTGCCATTTTAAAATTTCAAAATTTTGTTTCTGTAACTGTGTCCGTGAGTAATAATCAATCGTTTAAAAATCATTCCTGAGCCCTTAGATCACAATATGAATAATAATTCAAAATTTTATTTCATTCACTCACACAAACGGTTAGCTACTCAGAAGGTCGTATGCCGGCAAAGGTATTTTATAATCAAACTGTATAATAAATAATTTTAAATTTATATGTATAATTTATATCCGGTAGAAGTTACATAAAAAGAAGTATGCATAGTCACTTGTAAAAAAATGTATTTTTGTAAAAATTCAATTTTTTTTTTTGAAAAACGATAAAGCATAAAAAAATTACACTGCAACGCGTTGCTTTTACTTTCTTTCATTGTCTTTTTGAATGAAGAAAAAATCAAAAGAAAGACTCATAATCGAAAGACTCAAAGTTCTTAAGATTTCACCCCTTTGAAATTGTTAAAAAGTTGGCATAGAAATGCTATTTTCTTCATTATAATTTATAGACGCATATTTGAAAAATTCTAACCAATTAAATTTTAACATCGTTAAATTACCATTTTATTACACAAGAATTTCTACCATCTAAATTAAAGAAGCTTTTAATTAATTTCAACCAATTAAATTTTCACAGACTATGTAACTTTTATTGCTAATGGTCATACATATGTGACATACTTGTGTAATAAACTATGTAAAATTTTTTCTTGACAAATGACTTTTCTGATTTTTGTTTTCATAATAAGTTCAAAAACATATTAATCATATTTTATCAATTACAGACTTCATTAAAATTATTTTTTTTTATAAAAATAGTAAGTTTGATCATGTTAATTTACTGTTGTTAATCTTAAACTCTTAGATAAAATAGCATACAAAAATTCATTATCGTTATAAGGCAAAATAAGGCAGTTATAAGGCCAAAATAACTCTTACTGATTCATTAAATTTAAATACAAATTAAGCATTTTCAATACAGATTAAGCAATTCTGGTCAAATTACCGTAATGTATGGTAATGACATTTCAGGTAAAGAAAACATAATTATGTTAATAAAAACCAAAATATATGTTATTTAAACCATTCATTTGGAACTTTTTCCGTTCATACTATAACAGTTTACCTGAGCTTCTGATTTTCAAAATTATAGTACTTATTACGAAACATTTAGAAAAAAATTACAGGACTGGAAATTTAACCAAATAGATGATTTTTACGCCATGCTCTAAGATATAATAACCGCATTTATCACATTTACCAAATTTTAACATATATTATAATCATTACAAAAAGCTTTAATTAAAATAACAAAGATATTTGGTGTTCCCATAGAGAAGAATCACAACGAATTTTACAATACTCTGCTAATTTTGATCATATTTTTTTCTCTGTATAGTTTTCAATCCTTAAATATATAATAAATTTATTAACAAAATCATATTTTGTAATGTTCTATTTTTCGACTATCGCTGAAACTATTTCTAATAGAAAAATTGGAAAAAAAATATTCTTATATACTCTTACTTAAGTCAGAAATATGCTATTAAATAAATTGATTTTAAATCAATTAAGAAATTAGGTTCGACAGACTAGTAGTAAGCATAAATTTAACTTTGGTGTTTTACTTACAAAAATTAAATAAACTTTTCACGTGATTAAACACTAACAAAACGATTATGAAAACTCTTCATAAACCCAGTAAAAAAATAAAATTTTTGAGTAGCTTATTTAACAATATTTTTTACAGTTTTCTTTTAAAAAAATTGAAAAAGTGATCTGCAAGGTGTCTAAAAAGAGCTGTCTGGCAGCATAAGAGATAATTGAAAAAATTCTCCTTCATTCTTCGATTAAGTTATTTTTTAAACTAAGAGTTTAGTCAGTTTTTTATAAAGACTCTTAGAAGAATTTTTTTCGACTTTAACTCATCGATAAGGTATTAATGTCTAAAATAATTTTTCTTAGCATTTTTTCAACTATTAAAAAAATGCTCTCTGTCCGTCTAATTAAAATATCAGAAGCTAAAAATCAATTTTTCCCTCGTTTTCTAGATGGAATATTATACATGAATAAGAATCATTGTCGTATTTAAAATACTTACTGGTTGAAACTCAATTTTTCAAAGTTATAATAATCAATTTGTCTAATTAGGAAAGTTAATTTTCATTAAATTTTTTTAAATGCTTTGATCCATTATTAATAGTTTATAAAATATAATTTAAATAGTTCTTTAAGCTATTTGCTTGAAATAAAATAAAAATTTCACGTAAGAAAAATTGACAAACTGTTTTATTTTTGGTATTTATCATTAATACTTTATTCTTTAATAATTTAAATTCTTTCACAAAATAACTTTGAGTTAAATTTGAAGTATGCACTGCTCAAATTTCGCGGAAATACTGTTAGATAACAATTTATTTAATTGCTAGTTTACGACATTTAACCGTAACAGTCAAATAACCGGGAAGAAAAAAAATGGTATTTGAATTATTAACTTTGAGAAGAAAAAAAAAACATTTATTGACGGTACCTAATTGGTTTAACATTTATTGACGTCAGATAATCGGTTCACCTTATATGGTTAAAAAACTCGAATTATGCACACGTCTATTAAACTCATAGACACTGAGAATCAAGTGCACGCTTTTCGAAAGCTGGAAGCTAAGGATTACGAATTCATATTTTAATTTCCCATCATCAGATGCGTAACAAAACGGCCAATGCATAATAATCTTGCAGTCATAAGTGTGCAGTGAATACCTAATGAAACCTCTTAGTTCCTCAAAATTGGTTACAAGTTTCAGCCGAGAGGGCTGATCTGTCAATCTCAAAACAGACTGAATATTAGTTCGACTCTCAGTCAATATCCAGTTCAATTTTATTTTCACGGATTTGGAACCATGGTAGTTGTAAATGGTTGCAAAACTGGATAGTTTTGTATTCACAGTTTTCCAACCATTCAAGTTGTAAACGGTTTCGAAAGCGTAAAGGTGAAAAAAAAATCCTAACCGTAAACTTTATGGTTAGTTGCTGGTTTGTTAGTTTACGAGCAGACTGTTGACATTTATTTTGCTGCAGTTTTAGAATGAACATTCTAACAGTGTATATATTAAATTGGAATTATTTATTTCTACAATCAAAGAAAAATTGTTCAATAAATAAAATTAGTAGTAAAATAGGGTTTTATGATATTTAATAAAATTTGGTAAATGTTACAAAATTCGGTAATTTCAGCATGATACCTTAGAGCAGGGCATAATAACAATTTATTCGGTTGAATTTACTTTTCAGTTTTGGTAATTTTTCCTAAATATGCTTACTTTGAAAACTAGATTTTCTAGTAAACCGTCACCATATGAACGAAAGAATTATCAAATGAATGATTTTAGTATCTTATATTTTGCTTTTATTAACCAGAATTACGGTTTTTATTTTTTACTAGAAATACCATTATTCTAAAGTAAGGTTAAATTTACCAGAATTCTTTCTTCCTGAATAAATAATTAATTCTGAAACAATCAGTAAAACTATATTTTTAACACGTTTTAAAACAAATGGTAATTTTCAATATTTTTAAAATAGCAAGTATTGCCCATCATGTGTATACCACTTTTTAAGTGAATCAATTAAAAATGACAGTTTCTATCATAATTAAGAATAAACAAAAGAATATTTTAACTCTTTTATAATAAATTGTGCTTAAATCTCTTTAATTGTACCATAAGCTTAATTCTATTGTTATATAAACCATTTTGACCTATGATCAAGATAGTTTCATGAAATAAGGTGATATTATCTAACATATTTTCTTAAAATAAATACCTCTTTATCAATATATACATGAAATTTGCAATATCAAAATATATAATTTAGTAAATGTCACAATTTTAAACTCATAAAATATATTTAGTTTCTGTTTTCAAATAATTTTAGTTTGAATTTTATACCTTTTCTATGATCTGAGTTTCATCAATATTATCTAACTGCAAGTTGTATTTTATAGTATTGAATAATTTTCATTTTGGTAAATTCCTAGTTGTATCTTCCTCCTTATATAAATTAAAATGCCACAAAGAACTTATACAAATTTCAGAAAGCTGCCTCTTAGTAGCATCATCGCTTTTACTAAAGTCTTATAGAAAATAAGCTAATCGATGTGCTGCAACTCGTATTAAGGCCCTAAATCACCATTCTTTGCGTTAACGCTTTTCAAATTTCGCTTCAAAGATTCGACACAAGATTCTAGTCTTTGATAATTTTATCAAGGTTGAATGGCTCCATATTTCGAAACATATTAAAGGATTGGATCAGCATTTCCAATAGATCTTCAAAGAAATAATGCGAGTGGCATATTATTTACTTTGCATTTAATAAATTTCAATATTTTTTAGGTCTTCCCAGCTTTTAGTTTAGACAGGAATAAATAGGCAATTTATTAATATTAAATAGGCTATTTGTTCTCCTAAAATTATAATTCATAATACAATGTTTTTCTTCCTATGCAGGGTATTAAAATTAGAAAACAATTTTGCAATATGCTTTATATTGTCTATGGTAAATCTTTTAGATTTTAGTTTAAATAGGAATAAATATACAATTTAATAATATTATACCGAAGTTCTGTTAGGCTAAAATTATTTTTCCATAATGCAATATTTTTCTTCCTATGCAGGGTATTAAAATACAAAAACAATTAGCAATATGTGCTTCATATTGTCTATGGTAATTCTCTTCAGCTTTTAGTTTAGATAGGAATAAATAGATTATTTAATAAAAGTAAGCAGAAGTTTTCGTAGGTTAAAATTATTGTTCATGATGCAAAATTTTTCTTCCTATGCAGAGTACTAAAATAAGAAAAAATTGAGAAATAGTTTCATTTGGAGGGTTAACAAAATCTGTCCTACTTTTGTGTGCAATAAACCATTAAAAAAACAAGATTGATAACTAAGGTATATTGATTGTGCAGCTTTCAGCAGCAAGGAAAATAAAATCAATTATTATTTTATGTGATTTGTGTGTTAAATATTCAAAGGTACAAGGGTTGGACAAAATGATGGAAACACATCTATACTAACACATTTTTTTTGAAATTTCGCAAAAATTACTTAGAAAAGTAGTTTGTAAAATTAATACGAGTGTAGATCAGGCGATTTTTCATACTTATCACTTAATTTTAAATTTTTTTGATGTTTGAGGGACCATCAATAAATAACAAACGGAAAAATTGTTCTTAAACACCCTATGTCAAAAAATTTAGGAGTGAATTTGTAACTTACAACTATTAATTATTTTGGTTACTACATTCAATAATGATAAAAAAAATTTTGAGCTTAGCTTGAATATTTATGCAAATATGGAATTTTTTTAAAATAAAAATCACATTTTTTTTGTCTTACTTTTTTTTGTTATAACTTCGAAAATATTCAAAACAATTAACACAAAACTTTTGGATTCATTTAAAATTTATCTAAAAATTATTGCTTTCAAATTTTAGAAGAACTGCTCAAGTTATAAGTATTTAAATTAGTTATTTTATACTGCGCATTCAAAGTTTTTGTTTTTAAATGCTTTTAAAATTATCAATATTTATATACAAAATTTGAAATCACATTTGTGACAAGTGAAAGAAAAAAACAAACTTACTTTTCAATTTAAATTACCACTTTGCAGATTTATAATTAGAAAAATATTGAATAACTTAAAAAAAGCTAAATAATGATTTAAAATCTATATATTTTTTTTCATAAAATTTGTTAAAATAATAATTTAAGACTACTTGTAGATAAGCCATTGGGGAAACCCAAGTTTGTAGTATATGATTTCCTTGCAAAGTTGTCAATATTCATAAACTAAATTTGAAATAACAATTTAAAAAAAGCGAAAGAAGAAAAAAAGGTTCTCAATTTAGAAAAGCACTTTTCAGATCTATTATTAGAAAAATATTAAATGTCTTAGAATAAAGCTAAATAATGATTTAAAATCTATGTTTTATTTTATAAAATCTTGCTAAAATGATAATTTAAGAGTTTTTGCAGATTCCAAAGGAAAATCCAAATCCATTGAGAAAATCCAAATTGTTAGTATTTAAATGCTTTGAAAGGCATCAATATTTATAAACGAAATTTGATAATATTTATAAACTTTCCAATTTAAATTACCACTTTGCATATTTATAGTAAGAAAAGTAATAAATAGCTTTAAAAAAACTAAATAATCATTTAAATTCTATACATGTTTATAAATTTTTGTTAAAATAATAATTTAAGACTACTTGTAGATAAACCATTGGGAAAATCCTGATTCTATTGATTTTCCTTCTATATTCTTCAAAGCGTTCTTGCAAGCATATTTTCTGGAAATAAGAAATATTTTAATGCCCGACACTACGATATTAAAGAATGGAAACAGTTCTCTTTTCTTCGCATTTTTCAAAAGATTTTAACACTCAGCTGTCGAAGCATGATCAATAAACGACAGACAGAGAACTCATTTTTTCTTGATTTTAGATTTATAGATTTTTTTTCCTTCTTTTATATCAAGATCTTCGAAAATGAAAACGGAAAAAAAAAATCTTTATTTTAAAATTTATTTTCTTACTGGGGACTAGAAGCGTGTTTTAACTTACTTCAAGCGCTGTTAGCATATTTTAAAATAAATCAGTATATAAAGGTATTTTTGTATTCAACACCACGTTTTGAGAAAATATTTTGTAGTAAGTCACGAACAATGTATGGGACTGCATCATTAATAAAAATATAACATGCATGCCGGAAAATATATTGATTGTTGAAACATTTTTAATGTATAATATTTTGAATACTTTTTTTTTATTGAATATAGCTCTTTGACTGAATTTCAAAATTATTTTGCAATTAATAATTTAAATCGAATTTATGCTTATTGTGCAATGTTAGAAGAGTATGGTCAGAACTACCTGAATATAGTAAAATTTGCCATGTTTCTGGCTATTTGGAAAGACTAAAAATTTGATTAATTTTTACAGAAGTGCATTAATGAGTTATGTAAATTTACATCAATATAGTTTTTTGTAATTTGCGATAAAATTTAGTAATTTTATCATAATGCCTTGAGCACAGCATGAAAACCATTTTTTCAGTTACATTTATTTTTCAGTTTTGTATTTTTTATGAAATGTGTGGTAATAAGAAAACAATTTTGGGATGTAAAGAATAGAAATAGTTATATTTTCTTCGAATTTTTCATGCAATTTTAACAGTCAAAGCATGATCAAGAAAAAACAGTTAGAGAACCCCTTTTTTTTTCTTTATTTTAGATTTATATACTTTTTTTCTTCTCTTATTTCAAGATCAACGAAAATGAAAAAATAAAACTTTATTTCAAATTTTATTTTCTTATCGAAGACAAGAAGCGTAATTTAACTAAAATTAAACTTACTTCTAGCGCTGCTGGCATATTTTGAAATAAATCTGTATATAAAGATATTTTTCTATTCAACAGCAAGTTTGTTTAAATAGAAATGATATGTAAAAGAAAAAAAATCAATACAACCATCTACACAACTAATTTTTTTCTTCCAAAAATGCAATGAATGAGTTTTTAAAAATAGCATCTAGGCAGCATAACACTATTATTCATTTCAATTAAATCTCCATATTCAAATACTATGTTAGCAAAAATTTAATATTATTTTTTTGATTCCTTGTTATACCTGAAGTTAAAAATGTTTTACAGTCTATATGTAATCATCATTAAAATTTTGAGTATTTAAAATTGGAAAAAAAATACAATTCAGATTCGAATTCCAGACATATTTTTTTTGTTATTCTTTCTGTGTGGGCTTCTTTTTTTCGCGCTTTCAAAATTTAAAATTTCATCGTACATGGTATTAAAAAACAAAATATTTCAAACTCATGAAAATGTATTAAGCAACAGCCAACTTTATTAGTACTATTTAACTATAACCAGTATAGAAATTCGCTTTGTTAAAGTCGCAGTAGAATTTATTTAAGTTAAAATAGTTAAGTAAAATTTGTTATAGCAATATTTTGTAACGAAACGAAAAGAAGACGAATATTTATGCTTACATATTTTATCCCCAAATAGAATAACTTAACCAATCTTTTTTTTTTGGAATGATATTTTTATTCCCTTATAAATTTAAGATAAAAAGCAGACATAAATATGCCCGTCATTTGTAGAATTTGGAACAGATTAGATTAAAGAAAGCAACATTATAGCACCATGGTTTATAATATTATGGAAAAATTATAGTACTCCATGGTAATGACACTTCCTAAATAAAAATAAATTAAGAAAAGGAAAGAAAAGATAAAAAACATAATTTCAATTAATAAAACCATAATATACGGTTTTTAAACCATTCACGTGATAATTGTTTTTCGGAAATTCTGGTTTTAAAATTTACATTCCATCTTACCCAACATTTCGTAAAATATACAAATTTGAAAAGTATATTTAACCCAACGAATGGTTTTCATGCCATGCTCTAAGGTAGGATTTTAAAATAACCGAATTTTTACACGTTTACCAAGTTTTATTACTTATCACCAAACTATATTTTTTGTAAATTTTACAAAACTCTTTACCAAATCTCTTCAGCGAAAACTATGGGGCTGTTAATTTATTAAATTTATATTTTCAATATAATTTATATCTTTTCATGTTTACTTCGTGTTATTACAATTTTAAACATTTAAAATAAATTCCCTAACTTAAATTAAAGAGTTAAATTTTTGATCTAAAATTTTATTTTAAGTGTAACTATAGATAAAAAAAATTTAATTTTAGAACTATGTTTGCATGTTTGCTCTCTTTTCTGTTTTTTTGGATTTGCCATTTCTCTTAAGTTATTTTATTTTATGCGTACTAGTTAGGGATAAACAATAAATCTGTTAAGATAGATTAAAACTAATTGCAACTTTCTGAAATTAGCTTTAACAAAAACATCAAAGATTATAAAAAAAAAACTTCAACATTTAATATTCAATAAAAATATTATATGCAGTGGAGCATTAGAGTTAGACAAATAAATTTTCTTTCAAGCATTACTAGTTCCCTAAAAACTACATTCGAATACTGAAAAAATATTTTTCCAGTCTGCTACAAAATTCCCAAAAGGATTATTCTTTGTATCCCAGATTAGCAACAGTCTGAAAGATCAAGATTACGAAAAAGCTCTATCTTGCATAGCGGAACCTTTATGTTGAAATTGTTGAAGGCCGTTCTTGGAAAATAAAAGAATAGTCTTTATCACATTGAAAGAATAGGCTTAAAATGTTGAGGTAAAAATTGAAAAAGAAGCTTACAGTAATATTAAACTTGATACAAACTACGTTTTTTTTCTTAAAAATTATTTTATTTTGTCAGATAAGTTGCTAAATAAATAATTAATATGGCGTTTATTTTCATTAATATTCCATACACGGTGAAAAGTATAGGCATAAACAGCAGAATATGGTAAATTCTAATGTGATTCTAACTCAATAGGAACACCAAGACAGCTAGACAATTTTTAACTATGCGCTTTGGTAATGATTTTGGTAAAATTAGCAGTAAAATATGGGTTTATAATGTGGCATGAAATTTTGTAGATGTGGTTAAATTTGGTAATTTTATCAATTTTACCATTTCTACACGAAGAAAGTGCATGGCTTAGAAATCACTTATTCGGTAAAAATTACTTTTCAGTTTTGTATTTATTACTAAATGGTGGTAATAAGAACTAAAATTTCGAAAAACCTGGATTTCCGGTAAGTATTTACCATATGAAAAGAAAAATTACCAAATGAATGATTTTAAATACCTTATATTTTAGCTTTCTCAACCAGAATTATGGTTTTCTTTACCAGAAATGTCATTACCGTACAGTACGACAATTTTATCATAATTTTTTCTTCGTGTAGAAACGAGATAAATTTTACAGCTTTCATTGCGCGTAGCAAATAATCTTATAATTTGATGTAAATGAAGAGCTAAGTAATAAAAAATATGCCTCATCCCTTTAAGGTTAAGAGATTTTTATGCCACTTTGTACAATTTTTGAGACAGATGGGAGCCCTGTAAATAATTAGAATCTTAAAAGAGAATCACGTTATTGAAAAACTGTTTATAATCAAATGCGTGGTACATCTAGCTCTGCTGTTATTGTTAAATAATATCCGAATTTTGTCAACGCTGTAAAGCATAGACACTATAAAAGCAGCGAATCTATGAACAGAGACAATAAAGGAAACATGTGTTAAAGTCTTTTTTATTTCAATTTTACTCTGTCAATTGTTAAACTAAATGTTGCTATGAAATTAGATCTATACATCAAATCATCAAACGAAATGTGCATAATCAATTTGTGAGCAAAAGGCATATGCAAAACACATAGGTTGTAAATATTCAGAATTTAAAAAAAATGAACAGCTAAAAAATTGTTTATAATTCTATTTGTGGTATATCTAACCTTTGTCTTATTGTTGAATAATAACTGAATTTTATCAAGTTTGCAAATTATTGATACTAGAAAAGTAAAGAATAAAATACTTTTTTTAGTTTTATTCTGTCATCTGTTTAACTGAATGCTGTAATGAAATCAGATGCATACATGATGTCATGAAACAGAATGAGCTTAATCAACCCGTGAGCAAAACATATAAGCTGTGAATGATCAGAATTGTAAAAGAGATAAAACTTATTGAGAGATTGTTAGTAATTCTATTTGTGGGATATCTAAGCTTCTGTAATTGTTAAATCATTTTCAGAATTCACATTCAGAATCACATACAGAATTTTAAAAAAGATAGAAACTACTCAGAAATTGCTTGTAATTCCATTTGTGGTATATCTGACCTTGCTGTAAATGTACAATATTTTACAGAATTCACACTCAGAATCACATTTAGCATTTCATATTCAGAATCACATATTCAGGATCACATTCAGAATTTTTATTCTTTTCATTCTGTCATCAGTTTAACTGAATGCTGTAATGAACTATGAAACAAAATAAGCTTAATCAATTTGTAAGCAAAACACATAAGCTGTAAACAATCAGAATTTAAAAGAGATAGAAACTGCTGAGAAATTGCTTATAATTCAATTTGCGGTATATCTAATTTTGATGTAATTGTTAAATAATAACCTAATTTTGTCGAATTTGCAAAGTATTGACTTTAAAAAAAGTAAAGAATTTATAAACAGGGACAATCATCGAAGCATGTATAAAAATATTATTATTTTATTTTCATTTCGTCAACTGTTTAACTAAATACTGCAATTGAATTAGATTTGTACATTAAATTATCAAACAAAATTTGCTCAATCAATTCGTGATCAAATGGCATAAGCAAAACACTTAATCTGTAAATAATCGGAATTTTTAAAGAGAAAGAAATTACTTTGAAACTTTTTATCATCCAATATGTGGGGTATATCTAACCTTCCTGTTATTGCTAAATAATATCCGATTTTTTTTCTTCAAATTTCCAAAGTATTGGCTTTAAACAAAATAAAGAATACATAAACAGAGATAATGAAAGAAGCATGTATTGAACTAGTTTTATTTATTACTTTCATTCTATCAACTGTTTAAGTAAATATAGTTATGAAATCGGATTTATGTATCAAATCATCAAACAAAATGAGCTTAATCAATTCATGAGAAAAAGACATAAGCAAACATGACAACAAATGTGGAAGGGTGGATTCATATCAATGTAATTTAAAACTTAGTTGTATTTTATGATATCTTTCATATTTATGCAGAAAAGATATACGCTAAGTTAAACTTATGTTCGCTTAATGCGATTTATTCAGTAAAAAACAGGAAAATCAATAAAAGGTTGCTATCGCTTAACGGTCGAAAAGATATCTATAATTAATAATATCTCCTTGGATGGGGTAAAACCCGAATATTTTAAATTGGAAAATTTTACATGCAATGTCAGACATTTTCCTTTTGAGGAATCAAAATCTACTATTGCAATTTTAAATTAATGGCTTTTACAGCAGTAAAAGGTAAAAAAGATTAAAGTATCAGGAATACTCGCAATTTTGTTTTCCACAACATTTTTGAATTATTTTACTTGTTTCATGAAATGTGAAATATATTTATTAAATAATCGAAGAATTTAGCTAGAAAAATGTTAAAAGACGTTAAAGTTTCAGAATTTAAATAGGTTAAGAGAATATTATATTTAGCTGTTAGTATAGAACTTTTATTTATTTCCTTCAGTTCTAAAGATTGACGGGATACATGTATTGATTGAAAAACTAATTTTTTAATGAAATCTTAGAATCTTCTGCAAAATGTGAAAACTACAGTGGACAAATTAATGGAATTATTTTAAGATTAATTTATTTTATCAAATCTTAAGGGAGATCGTCAGGGCATGTATCAATAATGCTAAATCTGACTTTATGCGATGTAGGAGAGAGTGGGGTCAATTGTAACAGGGTATGATTGTAACAGAGAAAAAAATTCGAGTGTCGGGCTCTAGATTTAGTTCCTAGGTGGCGCACAAGGTTTATTTAATAAATCTATATGTACACCCCTGCTGGTAACCATTTTTATGTACTTTTGAAAGAGTTACAACACAAAAGATATTTTCACGCTACGTAAGTACTTTTTTTGGTATTAGAGTATTATATTATGACAAAGTAATTTTGTTTAAACTAATAAAAATTATTAACCGAATATGTAAGTGGACACCTTAATTAACATTTCAATAGAAAAATTAGTTTTGTTAATTAACCAGCATTGCTTTTAACAAATGAAGCTGAAATGGCGTCTTGGGGACGATTGTAAGAATAAGTAAGGGGACGATTGTAACAGCTGAAAATAAATAATCTTATGTTTACAAACCATTACTTAACTCTTTAAGAATCACCAATAGTTTCCTATATCACTTATATTATGTTGCATGTGCATTATTTTATTTGTCACCTTTCACATCATAAATTAAAATTTTTAACCCCTTAAAGTTAAAAGTTTAACCCTTTAGGTCTCTACTCATTATTATTTTTACTCCTAAAATATCACTACTATTTTGATCAATAAAAAAATATATCACAACTGTGATAATATGTATAATTAACTATGTTTTAGTTGAATTTATGAATTATTACAACTGACCCAGCAAGTGGGGACAATTGTAACAAGTTCACGACTGTCAAAAATTGTTAATAACTAATATAATAAAATTTAAAATAAGGTTTTTTTTCTAGTAGAGAGTCTACTTTACTCGTCTGTCAATTAATACTAATAATATATTGGATTTTTTGTTAGTTAAAAATAGTTAAGTAAAAAATGTTACAATTGACCCACTCTTCCCTACTTTTTCTATTAAACTACTTATGACATCCCTCAGAAATCTGTTGGGGATATTTGAGATAATATCCGTTATACGCTACGATTATTTTTCAGCTTAATGTTTAATATTTTTTGTTATGAAAGATTTTTGAGGAAATTTTTTAAGAAAATTAAATATTCTCAGTTTACAAATTTTTAAGAAATTCTCTGTCAAAGATATGCACTAATAGTTATTATAGTGCAAACATGTATATGTAAATATTCTGTGAAAAAAAATTAAAGCAATATCTTGTTTAGATGATGAGAAATGATACATCGAAACATGTCAGTTTTAGTATTATTCGTATATACCCTACTGACTTAAAAGCTATTGTGAAAATCGCTGTAGGCTAATAATTAATGTATTGATCTGATAATTGATATCTTTACCATGCATTAAAACATTCAATTAAATATGGAAACTACAGTAGTCAATCAATCAATGGATTGATTTGAATTAAAAAAAACTTGAGATTCCATACTAAGTTTGCCTCGAATAATAATAATAAGAATGATAAATTAAAGAACTCGTATAAAACAACAAAGAAAAAAATTTAGTTTCTTCCTTTTTTGACATTTTGTATTGATTAAATATAAAAAGACTAGCAAAATCAAATAATTTAAAAAATAGAATCTTAACGGAACAAGAAAGTGCAGAAAGTAAATCTTATACTTTTTTTTCAATAATAAGCACCTATCACAGTAAAATATAAAAAACTCTCATACACAAGTTTATTTGCATGAAATAATTTATTAAAAAATACAGTTATCATCACATTTATCATATTTTGTAACAAAAAAACTTTTTTTTCATCTCATATAATTATTTCAATGTGAAAAAGAAAAGATTTTATGAAAAAAACATTACAAAAAATTTAAATAATTAAAAAAATCCTTTTTGACTAAATTTTTCTTATTTCATTCGTAGAGTAGCGTTTCTTTTATATTGCAGCAAATAAAAAAAGAGTCTATAATAATTTAAAATAATTTTTTTTCTGAAAAAGTTCAATCAAAGCGTGTCTATGTTATAAAGAAATAAAGTGTGCATTTAAAATTGGATTTTGTTTACTCTTGACTTAAATAATCACAATATTATGCAAAGAAGGGCTTTTTTTCCTTAAAAAAAAGTATTTCTCATAAATAAAAAAATATTTTGCGTCGCATTACATTGGCCATAATTCAATATCGGTCTTTGATGGTTTGAAAAATTGATTTTTTCGAGATTCTTAGAAAGCAGGATAGTTTTAGACGTGAAATTTTATTTTCAAGAATAATGAATTGATATGTAGATTTTTCCCTCATTAATCAAAACGGACAAATTGCTATCTAGTTTTTATCACTGTGATCTTCACTGCATAGAAAGAAAAACTTGTTATTTGATCATTTAAAATAATATACCTTTAAAAAATGGAAATTATAAAAGAAAAACTTTATTAAAATATTACTCATTTATTAGAAGGAGAAAGGGCAGTTTCGAGCAGTTTTTTTAAAGAAAAAAATCACATTTCTCATATTTAAAATATATTTGGTCTAAATAAAACAAGGAATTATAAATGCTTATGTGTTTTTTTAACTTAAAAACTCTCAACTGATTTAACTCTTACTGGCCCGAACATATTCTGAATAAATTAAAAACAATATCATACAGCCTGTAAAAAACCTTTCGTTCTTACAAAGGTGTAAAATGATAAGGTACTATCACGAAAAGAAATTATCTGGCAAAATTACCGTACTGTATGCTAATGATATATCGGGTAAAAAACACTAAATCTGGTTAATAAAACCGAAATATACGGTACTTAAACTATTCATTTGGTAATTTTTTTCGTTCAAATGGGAATACGTTTACCTAAAATTCTACTCTTCAAATTTATAGTTCATTATTACAACAAATTTAAAAAGTAAAACATTAGTAAAAAATACAATCCTGAAAGTTGAATTTAACTAATGAAATGGTTTTTATACTATTTACTAAGCTATCAAGATAAAATTACTATATTTTACCACGCTTGCCGAATTTTATCACAGATCATAAAACCATATTATATTGTTATTCTTACCTAAATCTCTACCACAGTGCTTTGGTAAAAGTTGCTGAGCTTTTTCGTGTTCCCATTGAGTCATAAGCATGGTAAATTTTACCATAATCTGGTAGTTTTGACAAAACTTTATATATATATATTTATATATATATATATATATATATATATATATATATATATATATATATATATATGCATAAAAAGAGAAAGAGAGATGTATAAATAGGTAGATAGATAATTCTGGTTAACGAATATATGGTTTTTATGCCATTTTCCATAATATCATGTTAAAATTATCAAATTTTAACACATTTATCAATATTTAAAGCATATTTTAAAACGTAATTTTACTGTTAATTTTATCAAAATCATTACCAAATCGCTTCAGTAAAATTTACCTAGCTTTTAGGTGTTCCTACGGAGCAAGAAACACAGTAAATAATACCATGCTGTGGTACTTTTGTCCATACTATTATTCGCAATGTAATAATACTATTTCGTAATTAAATTAGATTTAAAACACTGAAGTTATAGCAGCCTTCCGTGGTCCTTCAGTTATACTTGATTGGCGTAGTTTTCCATCAATATTTTCAAACTCAACATGTAAATTTGTTTTGGCATGAAATCAAGCAGAATTTTTCAAATTGATAAATTCAATCTTACTATTTAATCAATCGCTTATCTTGCTTCTTTATTTTTGTTTTTGCTAATTATGCTAATGGGGAACATATTTTATTTTTTTTCGTTATAAGTTTTAATTCTCGCTCTTTCAGACAGATAAACTACTATGCCATATTAAAAAACTCTTCCAACATTCAACTCCAGGTTTTCTTGGTATGAGAGCATTTGTTTGAAGCTAAGTATTCAATTCTGGTTACATAACATATAATTTATCAGATTAATTCATACATGTGGGATTAAATAATCATTTTTTGAACAATTTAGCATGCATTCCTCAAAAAAATCATTTAGTTCAGTGATGCAGGTTTAGTGAAATCATTAAGAAATAATATGGTTAAAAAACATTAAATGCAAAACATTACGGATTTGAAAAAAATGCACTTTTCACGGTTTTACTACCGTAAACGGGATATTGCAGTTAGGTTTTGTTAAGCTTTTCTTCAGGTAATGGACCAATAGAGCTAGGTTTTAGTTGCGTTATTTTTTGTCAAGGGAACCGTGAAATGTGATTTAAGAAGTTTATCTAGAGATATTAGCTATCTTGAGAGGTGGGCATTGCATGCAAGACACTGGAGACTCATCGTGTGTCGAAGGAATTGAGCAAACAGTGCGTTGTCATCACTGTGATTTGAACTCCCATTCAGACCGTCAAGAGATTGACAGATAAGCTCTTTCGGTTAAAGTATGTATTTGATTGTTTAGATTGAATATGGTAATACAGCAATCAAGTGAATTTTAGTGTAACCATCGTTTCCAGGAAATTTCAAATGTTGTAGAATTTAGAGGATCTCTTGAGACAAATGTATTATTATCAGTTAGATATAATTCAACAAATGATTATGCCAAAATTATGAAATCGCTAAATTATTGAAAATGCTTCATTTTAATTCAAAAGAAAAAATAATGATACGACGAAGATCGAGAATTTCTAATCTCAGAGATATACATTTTATTTTATTTTAAAACCATCGTTGAACAACCAACACAATTATTTTGGGTTTATAACTACTAATGTTTAATTCCATAGTCTTGTAATTTTGAACCAAATCCAGAAGACAAGGAAAAACTCCTGGATCAAGTAATGGGAAGCATTTTCCTTCGTGGAGGACTTTTTGAGGGAACTATCTCACGTTCACGCTAGATGGAGAGGAAAACCACGAAAACTTCACACTGATAGCATGGCAGCAACACTGTTAAAATTTTCCTTCTAAAATTACGGTAATATAACTGTCAGCTGTCTGTCCATCCGATAAACCATACGGAAAAGAATTTTTTCTTCCTTTATTGTATTATAACCATTTACAAAAATATCGTTATAAGACCATGAATGCAAAACTATACGGTTTTTTAACCATTTGCAACTAGCATTTTTTTAAAAACGTAATAAGTTTTTAACTAAACATAGAAGCTCGGATTTCGTAAGTTAATGGTCATTGGAGAGTGCCGGACACTGGGAATTCTTCACGTGTTGAACGGAATGGAGAAAATATTGTTGTGTCAACACTAGGACTCGAGCTCCAGTTCTGATGGTCATGAGATTGACAGATAAGCCCGCTCGGCTATGATATGTACGCAGTAGCGAAGAACTAAGTAGCTTCATTAGGTGGTAATAGTTGGTGCGATAAAATTCTGGTTGTTTAACTGTATTAGGTAAAAGCAGTTAATAAGCAGTTTTTTCCAAACTTCACAGTTTGATTACCATTTTATTTATGGTTATTTGGCTGTTTTGATTAAACATGGTAAAATAGACATGCAATCATTTGTTATTTAACCATCTCTTCCGAGAAATTTCTGACAGCGAAAGGTATTCTAACTTATGATCCGTCTACCACTGAGGATATTTTACGTCAACATTGTCATCGGTGTGAGTCGGGTGCGCAATTCGTATTGATCAGCCATCGTAGGGATTCGAACCCATTTCACCTCATTGGAAGGCAAAGGCTCCATCCCCTGAGCCACCAAGGCTCCGAAAATGTCAATTTTTTTTATTTCATATTATATTATATTTTAAAACAGTCGTTTAACAGCCGACCCAATTTTATGGGTTTAAGACTACTAATGTTCAACTCTGTAGCCTTGTAATTTTAACCCCCATCCAGAACACAAGGGAACTCCTGGATCGTGTATTGAGAGAAATTTGCCTTCGTGGACTTTTTATAGGGCTAACCCGCATTTGTGTTACATGGAGAGGAAGACCACGAGAACCTCTCATGGTTAGCCTAACGGCAAGGTGACCCTAACCCATGATCCGTCTACCACTGAAGAAATTTCTCGTCAGCACTGTGATCGGTGCAAACCGGACGCAGAATTCGCATCGACTGGGATTTGGACCCGCTTCGCCTTATTGGAGGGTGAACGCTCGATGACCTGAGCCATCGCGGCTCAATGAAAATGTCCATTATCTCTCCCGTGGTTTTAATTAAAATACAGTAATAATCTATAACAAAACTAAAGCCTCTTTATAATGAAATATCATTTTACTGTTGCTGATAAATACTTTAAAAAATATATTTTTGCCTTATTCAGAAGAACAGTACAACGGAAAATAACATTTTTGTCACAAAATGACACTTTCTAATTGATTAATAGACCTCGTTTTGATGACACTTTACTTTCACTTTATTAAGATTTATTATAGCTACATAAGAACACTATCTCGCAAGAATCCAAAATTGTGATTAGATGGGAATAAAAAGGCGAAACATTGTACTTCATTTCTAACTACATTTAATCTTCAACTTTAAAGAAATAATTATTTATATTAATGATGTCTTCATAGGAATTTTTAACGTACATTTCTTGTGGAATATTTCTAAAAACATCTTACAAATGGTGGTTTATATTTTGGCTCTTTAAAGAAATTATATATATATATATATATATATATATATATATATTATATATTATATATTTTATATATATATATATTTATATATATATATATATATATATATATATATATATATATATATATATATATATATATATATATATATATATATATATATATATATATATATATATATATATATAAAATACACTTTGAGAAATAAATACAAAACTAATGAAAATCAAAGAAAAAGTATAAGTTGTGAAATTTCAACAAGTTGTGTCAGCGCCATGCTGCTAATGTTACAGATAGAAGGATATTTGAGGAAAATATTAAAAGATGAAATAAAATAAGTTATTACTTCATAAGAGTGCTAAAAGTTTCAGCAGAGCGGGAGAAAACCAAAATCATTAACACTAAATAACAAACTGAATTACAAAGTGCTACTGGAAATAGCAACCTTACAATCAAAAAGGAAATAAAAGAAATTATAGAGGAAAAACTGACAGACATAGTAGCATCATCAGGAAGGGATTACTATGCAGCCCCTTCGGAAGCAGTTTTACCGACTGGCGGTATATTACCGCAAACAATCATACCCCCTATTACCCCAAGAAAAAGTAAATTAAACCAACAGCAAGTTAGATGTTAGATTATATCCTCAATATTCTCAATATTCTGATTCAATTACAATATATTCAATTATAATTAAAGTTAGAGAAGAAAATTCACGCATAATTTGCTTTATAATTCTTTGGACTATGTTTCTTGCTTTTTAATAACTAGAGATATATTATTAGAAATACATAATTGGAGATATATAGAGAATATGTCTGTTACATATTTTAATATTTACTTTTGATTGATTTTTTTAATTGCTTATTTTTTTCTAGATATTGATACTAATAGGGTTATTTGAAACCACGTCAGTTATTGAGGTATTTATTTAAAAAAATTAATTATTTATGGAAAATAATTCCTTTGTTTTTACAAATTATGTTCTCATTTTGAGACTAATTAAGGCTATATTTTGAGTTTGTCTTTAATCGAAAAGTTGCTATCTTGAATATTTTTTAATTTTTAGAATGTGTGTAAAATGTTTTAGTTAAAAATTATATTAATGTCTCTGTTTAATGCTGCTTTGTCAAAATGCATTATTTAGTTTAATGAAAGAAAGCAATAATAAGATTATGTACTTAAGACTGCATTTTTGATTGAAATGAGATCATTGCTGATTTTTATTTATTTTTAAAAGTAACTATAAATTTATAACTTGCGTAGCCATAGGTTTAGGAGAGAAAAAAATTATTTGGATTAAAAAAAAAGAAAATTAAAAAGCAAATTATCAACTTAGTTTACGCATCCATCGAAATGAAAATAAATCAAACTTATCAAATAACAAATTTAAATTTAAAATATTAGTTATGATCAAAATGATTAATAGAAAACTTTTTGGGAAATTTTTTAAAATTTTTTCACACTTGTCTCCTACTTCCTCCAACAATTATTCCTAATGCTTAAACAGCTCTAGGATTTCTGAAGGGGAAGGTACAAAATTTAAGAAAGGAAATAAATATACAAAACTTTTCTTTATTATGTTTACAATTTTTTACAAATGCATCGCAAATATTTAGAAAATCTTACAAATCTATCTTACAAATGTGCAGAAAATTTTAAGGCATAGTTTTTAATTCAGTTATACACTAGATAAATAAATCTTAAGAACATAATCTTGGGGAAAATCAAAATTCTTTACCTTTCTTCAACAAATCATATTTTAAACAAAATTTCGTCTGATTTTCTAAACCAGTGTATGTATTTTTTTAGGTATTTTCGAAACTCGCGTATAACTTTAAAGTTAAACGCAACCCTAAAAGAAAAAAATACCTTTAGAAATTCACGAAAATTGTATGAATAGGTAACTCTCAGATTTTGAGGAAGATAACCGTATTCGAAAACTAGTCTTGTTTGCTTTATTCAATCAATAATTTCCCAGAGGGATAACATCTTAGATCCAAAACTCCTAAGAAAATAACTCTGAATGTAAATCATCACTTTATTATACTAACTTCTATTAGAATATTTTTTTATAATTCACTATTTTTGTACAACACTATTGAAATTTTTGCGCTGTATTTATGCGTAACGAAAATTGAAAGAAAAAAAAAGAATTCAGATTGAAAAGTCTCTTGAGAATTCAAAAATAACAATTAAATACAACACATATTTGTAATGTGATACGTTTTCGAACGTTTAAAAATTAAATTTGATTAAAATGCGATGTTTCTAAGACTTGAACAAAAATTAAACTTGTTTACAATCATTTTCAAAATGATTAAAAATAAAATACTTTTCAGTAATTTCCGTTTGAATATTCATCTAAAAAATAATAAAAACAGAGAGTTTATAAAAAAAATTAAACTATGCACTAAGAAAAAAAAATTTGTTTAAACTACTAAAATATGGTATATATTAAAGTGTTTCTTGCTCTATGGAAAAAAGTTCGTTGATTTTGGTAAAATTAAAAACAAAATATGGTTTTACAATCTATTCAATCAGTAATTTCCCTGAGGTACAAAATGTTAGAACCAAAACTCCAATGAAAATAATTCTGAATGTAAATCATCTCTCTGTTATACTAACTTCTATAAAAATGCTTTTTATGATTCAGTGTTTTTATACAACATTCAGTGTTTTTTTGTGCTGTCTTTATGAGTAACAAAAATTTAAAATTAAAAAAAAAGATTCCAGTTTGAAAAATCTCGATAGAATTTAAAAATAACAATTATATATAACGCATATTTGTAATATGTCTGTCCAGCGGTATGAAAGTGACATGAAGAATTAAAAATAATTAAAATTATTGAAATGCGATGTTTTTAAAACTGAAACAAAAATAAAAATTGTTTACTATAATTTTCAAAATGATAAAAATAAATATTTTTCAATGTTGCATAGAATATATTTTTAAGTATGTTTGGTCTGAATATTGTTACAAAGAATATTATTAATAGTATTAATATTATCTGATATTATTAAAAATATTATTACAAAATGAAATGGTGCGTTAAGAAAAATGCATGGTCAAAACGTCTGGAGTATGGTAAAATTTACCATGTTTCTGGCTCAATAGTATAAAGCTTGACGAGTTTTGTGAAATGAAGAATAAAATATGGTTTTATAATGATTTTGGCAGTGATTAGTAAAATTAAAAATAAAATATGGTTTTATAATAGTTTTAGTAGTGCTTGGTTACATGAAAATAAAAATATGGTTTTTAATAATGCTTGATTTGTAAAATTGAAAATAAAATATGGTTTTATAATTTATCACAAAATTTGGCAAACACGTTAAAATTTAGAAATTTTACCATGGTGCCTTAGAATATGGAATAAAAATCATTTATTCGGTAAAATTTACTTATCAGTTTTGCATTTTTCATTAGATAATGAATAATGAAGATGGTGATAAGTACTATAATTTTGAAAACCAGAATTTCCGAAAAGCCATTACCATAAGAACGGAAAAATTACCAAATGAATAACATAAATACCGTATATTTTGTTTTTATTAACAACATTACGTTGCTGTTTTTTTACCAGAAATGCCATTACCATGGAGTTAGAGACCTCTAAGTATAACTTTAAAGTACACTGTTATAATTTTCATTCTAAAATTATAGTAAAATATCAGACAGAAGTCCGGTTTCGGAATCTTTAGGGTTTTGAAATCGCTTACAAATAATATATTTTATCCAATGACAGTTCTGCACGTAAAAAGTCCCATTTTAACCTGCAGTCTTCTCCGCATAGCAAAACCAGATTTTCCATATTAAGAGATAGGGAAGAGTGTATAAGGGAGAAACAATTCCCCGATTTTTCTCATTTTCTAAACTGTCAGTTTCTAAACCACACTTGAATACAAAACTATAAGGTATTTAAATCAATTCCTTTCAATTATTGAAGAGTTTCCAGCTTCCTGCACTTCCTAATTTATAACCCTTGACTATTAGAATATAATGCACTCACTCAAGCGTAGATGGCAGCACCATAAAACTACTTATCACAAAAAAGTCTAGTAAAACCCGTGTCTTAGGTGAACAACCAGAAATACAACCATATAGGTGAAACACCCAGATAAACTAATTAAACCCTATTTCATTGTTCAAGAGATGGATACAACTTAATCTCAAACTCACTCCAAAGCTCATTACCAAGCAAAATGCCTAGGTATAATGGTCTGATATTTTTTTTTCCTGGTTTTGAAACCATGCTAGTTGTAAACTGCTAAAAAACTGTTTAATTTTATATCCATGGTTTTAGTAACCATTCTAGTTTTAAACGATTTTACAGGCGTAAATGTAACCATCAGTTTACCGTAAATTTTACTGTTACATTTATGACTGCCAGTTATTTTGCCATAATTATGGAATGAAAACTCGAACAGTGAGACCATACCATGCAATTATGAGATAAAAAAAACAATTTAAATGTCAAAAATGTCGTTCTATTTTTATTTGTAATTACATATTAAGAACACTGAAAAAATAGTATAATTATTCGTCATGAATGTCTTTTAATTTTGTTTTAAAAAACGAAAAAAATGACATTCCTGATATGAGGAAAACGTTTTAGTTATATTAAAAGATTTTTCTTAAAACATTTTTGCATTCCCAAGCAAAATGAAACTTTTTTTTTAATTAAGCTTCTCCAAGAATATCTTCTTATTGATAGTAGGTTATATTTAGAAACCTCTTTACTCGGTTTTTCACGTAACCATTAGAATTTCTTTGCGCTTTCATTTCACTGTTGCGACTGTTTTTAGCGATTAAAACATGATTACGTTATTCAATATGATTTTAAAAATTTCATATACAGTATTTCAATGGTGTTACTATACATTTACTTTTTATACTATATATATTATACGCTTTTTAATATTTTATAATTCGGTGTAATCGTATATTTTTTTTTTGGTGAACATTTTTTATTGTTTAACCAATATAAAAACGATTTCAATGGCACTGTAAAACATTCCATGTCATACTACGGTATAAATTACCGGCATGTTTGCTGTATCATCCGTAAAATCCATTTTCACTGCAAAAAATAATGCGTAATTCTTACTTAATATTCATTTAATTGCAGTGATTCAGTGATTTTACTGTAATTATTACTGTAAAAATTACCGTGTATCAGATTTTTGTTCCGTAACATATGTTGGTAAAAGTGCCAGTACTTTTTATCGTGATTTAATTCGGAACTTCTAACCCTCCCCCCCCCCAAGTGTGCACAGAAACTCTCTGAGTTCATTTTCTTCATCAATTCTTACAAATGCTAATGAAATATATATTGGGAAATTATTTTGTAATAAAATAACAGCGAGAAAAAATTCGAATCCTCAAAATTTTTAAATTAAATAAGTAAAATAGTAAAATAGTAATTAGTAAAATAGTTGATAGTTGCTTTAAGCACTTATAATTTATAACTTAAATACTAAAGTCAGTATTTGTTTGTAAGAACGTTTTTATAATTACATATTACGTTTTCTCACCTTACTTCAACTACAAGTATATTTCTTTATTCAATCAGGCATGTAGGAAACAAACAACATACATTGCGAAAAATATATGGTAAAAACTACCATAATATGGTAAAATTTACCACGTTTCTGGCTCTATGGGAACACCGAAAAGCTTGAAAAGTTGGATTTTAGCAAAATGAGCAATAAAACATGCTTTTATAATGAGTGTTAAAATTTAGAAAAAGTGATATATTTTTTAAAACTTATTTCATCTTATTTATATGCAACAAATGACAAATTAATGCATCGATTTTTCTTTCTTCTCTTTATATACTTCTAAACAACAATTTTTAACTTATAATGATCCCACATAGTTTGAAACATAAATTCGTAATTCCAATGTTATACAAAAAAAAATTCATATTTACCATTTGAATTTCCACTAAATATTTCAATGACAAATATTTACTTTTTATAATTTAGTCTTACAAGAGTTTAATACTGAATTTAGCTTAAGGATATATACAATAAAGATGAATAATTACGTTTAGGTGCTTTTTTCATTGTGCTTCTATTTCTAAATAATACTAAATGCAGGCAACAAACATTTCATATACAATTCAAACAACAAACACAATTCAAAAACATTTCATATACAATTCAAATATTTAAAATAATTACAAACAGATTATATTCATATTCAGTATTTTTTTTCTTAATTAAGATTGATAAATCAGTCATTAAACATTAAAACGTATTCTTCAATTTACACTTTTATTCCTTATAAACTAAAAATATTTTTCCAAAACATTTAATGTATAATATATATGTATAATTAAACTTCAATATGTGTAAATCAATCTACTGCATTAGTGTCATTTCACATGAAAGAATACGTTTCATTAATATCTCTCTAACTGTATGTCATAGAACCAAATTTTGGTTTATTTATATGACTCATATTTCATTTCATTTCTTTCTGACTGAAGATTGATGTATCAGTCATTAAATGCGTTGTACTTTTTAAACTTTATTCCTTTAAAACTAAAAATATATTTTCACCGAAAACTAATTAAATAACATATATGTATAATTAAACTTTAATATGTGTAAGTCAATCTATTGCATTAGTGCCATTTCACGTGATAGAATACGTTACATTAATATCTCTCTAACTGTATGCCATAGAAACAAATTTTGGTTTATTTATATGACTCATACTTCATTTCCTTTCCTTCTGACTGGAGATTGATATAGCAGTTATTAAACGAGTTGTACTTTTTGCACTTTATTCCTTTGAAAATTAAACTATATTTTCTCAAAAAACTGAACAAATAATATATAAGTATAATTAAACTTCAATATGTGTAAGTCAATCTATTGCATTAGTGCCATTTCACGTGATAGAATACGTTTCATTAATATCTCTCTAACTCTGTGTCATCGAAACAAAATTTGGTTTATTTATATGACTCATATTTCATTTCATTTCTTTCTAACTGAAGATTGATATATCAGTTATTAAACGCGTTGTACTTTTTACACTTTATTCCTTTAAAAATAAAAATATGTTTTCTCAAAAAACTGAACAAATAACATATATGTATAATTAAACTTCAATATGTGTAAGAAGTCAATCTATTGCATTAGTGCCATTTCACGTGATAGAATACGTTTCATTAATATCTCTCTAACTCTGTGTCATCGAAACAAACTTTGGTTTATTTCCTTCTTCGTATAAAGCTTAGTATTTTCCTGTTCAATAAAGAAGGAAGAAAAACTAAATATTCTTCCAACTTTAGCAATAGATCACCTCCTAATGAAAAGCCAGGAAAACATATTTTTTTTATTTTTCTTCTATAAACGTCTGAAGCATCTTAATCGTTGAGTTCGTATTTTCCCAAGTTCAGCTTCAAGAAGATATATATATTTTTTGTAAGAACTACTGTATAATTCACAGCTTACTTCGTGCACAAACATTAATTCGTCGCTTCAGAAAATATATCCTGTATAAATAAAATGGCGGTAACAATAAAGTTTTAAGATAAAACGAAGACTGTTTTGACCATTATTTCGATTACATAGCTGAGATTATATTATCTGTCTAAATATCACAACAGCAAAAAAGCTATTTAATAGTTATGCAAAGACTGATTTAGTTATTTTTATAGAAATTAAAAGGTCACAGTACCCTTACAATATTTTTTTTTAAATAAAGGTATAATCATTCATTTTGTGGATGCTTTACATGCTCATGTAACTTATAATCAATAATTTATCTTTAAAAAATAGTTAAACTGTTTAATTTTTTTTAAATTTTAAACAAAATTGAAAAGATTCAAAATTTTTAAATCCCTAAGGCTTTTTTATTTTAACATATTTTCAAATCTTTTTTTCTTAGTGCTTACAATATTCATCTTAAAAATTTTGTGCATTCATTTGGTGATAAATCAATTATAACATTTTTTTATAGATTTTTTTGTAAGAAAGTAGAAATAAAAGGTAAAAAATTCCTTTTGGTATACATAACATGCTGTAAAAATTGTAATACCTCATAAAATGCTTATTCCATGCACAATTTAAATAAGTGTATTATACTTAAGATAAAAAAGTTAACTTCCAAGCTTTATCTTAAATAGAAAAACTCCTTAGGGATTTCATAAAGATTAAAACACAAAATTATCATCTATGAGAAAAGGCACTTTAAAGTCTGTCTGCAGATCAAGTTGCTGTTTTAGGGCAATCTGAAATCATTCATAACTTTTTTAAAAACGTAGATGGAGAGATGTTTTTTTCTCATTGTATTTGAAGAAGTTTGAAGTTTTATTATAAACAATGAAAATATCGATATTTTGGTCATTTTTTGGGTACTGTGACCCTTTAATTTTATGAAATAAGTATAGTAAATTGAATAGATCTAAATTGCAAAATGATAGTGGTTTCTAATCGATCCATAATATTCAACATATACTTTGTTTCGTCTTTCTCTAGTTTATGTCATAATTCGTCTTTGTGTCTTACGTCGTCTTAGATTTTTAAGTCATTATATGCATACGCATTAAATTTAACACCATATTAAGTTTGTATCAAATTTGCACGGTTTTACTGTTCATTTTAGCGATATCATGAAGATAAGTGATAAGCCGAATTTTCGTAAGCGTACCACTGATTATAGTTAAATGACATGATTAACACCTGAGCTGATCACACCATTCATTTTCGTTTTTAATAACTCCCAGTCAGAACATTACTTTTCGCTGAGTTTGGAAGGTACAAAATACAGGGTTATTCATAATTCCCTCCGGGTTTTCAAAGCGTTATAGTAAAAAAACAAAGACGAATATGGCAAAAAAGAACATATGAATTATTCCGAAAGTATTCAAGTTTTAATTTAAGCAGTTGCCGGTAGATGGCAGTAACATGTACCACTGAAGCCAGTTGCAGTAAACTTAAGGTTGTAGTAAACAGAGGGAATTGTGAATAACCCTGCTGTATATTCGTTAGATGTTTTTTTTTTTAAATTCCTAAAATTTGACATAAAGCAATAAGTGGAGAATAGACTTCGACTGATCACGGTAAATATTGGTTACTATGAAAAATAAATTTTGTCACTATGAAAAATAAATTTTGTCACTATGAAAAATAAATTTTGTCACTATGAAAAATAAATTTTGTCACTATGAAAAATAAATTTTGTCACTATGAGAAAAAAAATTTTGTCACTAGGAAAAATAAATTTTGTCACTATGAAAAATAAATTTTGTCATTATGAAAAATAAATTTTGTCATTATGAAAAATAAATTTTGTCATTATGAAAAATAAATTTTGTCACTATGAAAAATAAATTTCGTCACTATGAAAAATAAATTTTATATTAATTTTATATTTTAATCTCCATGAAAGAGATTAAAATAACTATGATTTAATAATTCTCTTTGTGTCTGTTTATTTTGGAAGATATATACTAAAGAATGAGCTCGTTTCCTGGAAAAATTGACCACTATTTAGTATTTAACAGATACCAAATATTTAATTATCTTGTAAGTAGGATTTTGGAAAGAAAACACTGCCTGACATCAAAGGTAAACAAAATCGATTTAATCCTTGTTAATTAATTAGATAACTGATTTTGGGAAACTAGTTCAAATTTAATCAGTGATTAAGGTATCATGAAGTATTTAGCTAAATAAAATGAAATGATTTCGGTGAAGATAGGAATAAAGAAGAGAAGCTGTCAGTTTGAATGATATTCTTAAAAAGGAGTGGAATAATTTTAATTATTTGATTTTCTTTCTATTGCAGCTGTATTGATATGTGACATAAACGAATCGTTTTTAATTAGCAAAACTTCCTTTAGAGGGTTGGAATATTAATTTGCAAATTCAGATCATCGGATATTGTAAAACAATTGCCATTAAGTCTACACTCTTAGAAAATTTTCTGAAAAATTGTTAAGGGGTCACAGTACCTTTGCAACAATTTTTTCAAATAAAGGTATAATCATTCCTTTGGTGGTTGCTTTACATGCTCATTTAACTTAAAATCAATAATTTATCTTCAAAAAGTAATTAAACTGTTTAATTTTTTTAAAATCTTAAAAAAAGTTGAAAAAATTCAAAATTTTTAAATTCCTAAGGCTTTTTTATTTTAACATATTTCAAATTTTCTTTTCTTAGTGCTTGCAATATTTCTCTTAACAATTTTGAGCATTCATTTGATGATATATCGATTAGAATATTTTTGATAGGTTATTTTGTAAAAATGTAGAAAAAAAAGGTTAAGAATTCCTGTTAGGTGTATATAACATGCTGTGAAAATTGCAATACCTCATAAAATGCTTATTCCATGCAAAGTTTAAATAAGTGTATTATACTTAAGATAAAAAAGTTTACTTCAAAGTTTTATCTTAAATAGAAAAAATTCCTTGGGGATTTAATTAAGATTAAAACACAAAATTATCATCTATGAGAAAAAGCACTCTAAAGTCTGTCTGCTGTGCAAGTTTCTGTATTAAGAGAATCTAAAATCATTCATAACTTTTCTTAAAATGTAGATAGAGAGAGAATTTTTTGAAACAGTCTTAAGTTTTATTATAAGCAATCAAAAAATTTTCGATACTTTGGTCATTTTTTGGATACTGTGACCCCTTAAGCAACAATTTATCTAATTGTTATTTTACCATTTCCAACTTAAACAGTTAAATAACCACAAAAAGATTATATTCAAACTGTTAAATGCGAGAAAAAACGTTATTGATTGCTTTTCCCTAATACAGTTTACCAACCAGAATTCTATCCCAGCCAACTAGGCTCACCTCATTCAATATCAGTTTAATTTTTATGTTTATGGTTTGCTATGTTTAACTATGCTAGTTATAAGTGATCAGTAAACCTTATGATTTTGTATTCACGGGTTTTTAACTGTACAAACCGTAAATGGTTTTAAAACGGTAAAGATAAAGAAATGTTAATAACCATAAATGATATGGTTAATAGAGTGGGCAGACTACTGCGGGTCATTTTACCGTAATTTCGGATTGAAAAATTTAACAGTGTAGAAAAATACTTTTTTCTCTAATTTCATTTTGAATACGAATGTAAAGTGGAATTAATTCTGTTAATAAAATATGAGATAAATTTTACTTTATAAAATTGCATTAATTTTATGTTTTAAGAAACATTTTACGTCTATTTTATCTGCTATGAGATGTAGAATAGTTATACAGACAATCTCCCCCTAAAAAACCTCTTAATAAATTTAAAATATATAATTTGTCTTTTTATTTTATTTTAGGTGAATTTCTTCTATTTTTGGACTGTAAGAAGATTCTGATATTCGTAAGTAAAAATAAAGTTTTAATTTCAAATGTTATTCCCCCTTTTATACTAACTAATTGAGTACAGTGCGCTAAATAAGAAATGGAACACCCTGAATTACTTTTAATCCAATAATCGGAATTTCATGTACTAGGACTGAATTTTTATGGTTCTAGGGCTTAATTTCAATTATACTAATTAATTAGTGTAAACGATATTTAAAGTTATGAAATCTAAGTCACAACGTACTTTTCTGAATAAAAAATACTTTCGTCTCTATGGGTACAGACCTTTGACCCTCAAAATTAGGGATGGGATAGTCGCTGTCTGGAAATTATGGTCCCAATATTCTGTTCAAGAGAGCGGTCAAAAAGTTAGACCCCTTAATGTTAATTTCACTTTCAGCATATTGTGCCAAGTCTTTTTCAGTGAATCGAAAAAATTTTGCATCCACAGTTTAAGATTCAAAGATAATTTTATGCAGAAATTCATTTTTGTTAATTATTTACTTTTTCGATTATTTTGTTTAATAATAGCTGAAAAATGCTTTAGTTATAAGGTATGCAAGATTTTGAAGAAAGTAATTTTATGTGGCATTATTTAAAACTTTAATAAAATTAATTTCATAGCTTTTGAAGTATGGAATTTCAAAATGAATCATATATTTAAAATCTGATTACTCAGAAACTGAACAACCAATTTTTCATGCGAATTTGCATTTGGTAAATCAGCTAAAAAAGTGTTATAAGAATTTGTCAAAATGCTATAAGAATCTGTATACTATTTTTAAAAAAATTTCCACTATAATTAAATTAAATTATTAGAAGCAATAACTAATTATTAATAAAAATTTATTTTCGAGTGGAATTATCTGTGTATAAATGAATCTAATAATTGTGTGCAAAAATTTTTATTAGCTTCGAAAATTTGGAGCTATAGGATATAAGGAAGAAGTAAAATTAACATTAAGAATTCTAAACTGTTCTCCTGGCTAAACTGTTTGGACCATATCTTCCAATGCTCTAATCCCCATAACCTGAGTGTCATGAATCTAAATCCATCAAAAAAGATATGTTTTTTCAGAGATAGTATCGTGTTTTCAAATTAAGGTTAGTTAAATTAAAGTTAAGTCACTCAATCTATTAATACCGAGTACATGAAAATCCGTCATTAGGTCAAAAGTTTTTTAAGGTGTTTTTTAAGATTTTTTAAATTTTGCCGACTGTACATAATTTACATAGTTAACTGATCCCATATATGAAGAATTGAATTAATAGTTTTAATTCTTATTATACTATTCAATACTTATTATGCTTTAAAAACATTTACTTAACATGTTTTCAATTTCATTTCAATTCTTACCTACAAAGTTGTCCTTAAAACTATTATATTTTTATGTATATTGTCAAATTATTTTAATGATTTGGAAGCTCATCTGTTGAAGGTAAGTAAGGCTGGATAGATCTGAAGAGCATAAAACCAAAGTAAGTGAAGCAAATACAAAAATATTTTAAAATACATATATTAACACATCGGCTGATAAGTTCCCGGTCTAATGAAGTAAACACAACTTTTTTTTGTAAAATTCAAATTTATTCATCAACATAGTCTCCTTTAAGAGATATACAGTCACTTCATCGCCTCTCTATCATCTCTACATCTTTCTTAAAAAAAGAACCATCTTTGACCTCAAAACAGGCGTTTATTTCGGCAATCACTTCCTCATTTGTGCTGAATCTCTTACCAGCGAGAATTTTTTTCAAGTCTGCAAACAAGTAGAAGTCACTAGGAGCCAAATCTGGTGAACAGGGTGGGTGCGGAAGCACGCTGAAACAACGTCAAACAGCTCTCGGAATAATCAATTCGTTGTTGTTTTCGGTCAACTATTAGCACACGCTGCACCCACTTCGAAAACAGCTTTCTCATAAAAAAAATGTTCTTGCAAAATAAAGCCTACACAATCTTTTGATATATTTAGAGTATCAGCAATGTCATGCAACTTCACTTTGCGGTTTTCTCTACAATTTTGTGGACATTTATTATGTTTTCCAGATTAATCACATCTTTAGGGCGTCCAGAGCGCGGCGCATCTTCAACATTTGTACGACCACGTTTAAAATCAGCAAACCAGTCAATAATGGTCGATTTTCCTGGTGAAGAACCCGGATAACACTTATCGAGTCAAGCTTTAGTTTCTACCGTGTTTTTTCCCATTAAATAACGATGTTTAATAAGAACACGAAATTCTTTTTCATCCATTGTTTCAATAATATAAATTGGCGTTCGATTAAGATCACTGTAACTTTAAAATCAATCGATAGATCGTTATAAAATTTTGACACCATTTATTTGAAGGTTAGGACTTGCTAAACAAAATACTAATTCTGCATTTAGGGAGCCATCTGTATGTCAGACCGGAAACTTATTAGCAGATGCGTTATAACTTTTCTTTAAATTCATGTCTTAATAATTATAAAGCCACATTTTATAATCATTTAACAGTTTTTTTTGTCAGTGTTTTGAGCAACAGTAAAACGATAGTATTAAAATCTGTAGAACTATCATAATTAGAATCGATTAAAATTTTTCCTCATAGTTGTAGTTCCCATTTTTCATGGAAAGAAATATAGCCATTATTAAAATCTTTGATGACGATTTCTTAAATTAATTTCATATAAAATTAAATCTAGATATGATTCATTAGTATTTTTCCAGGAAGAGTTATATGGACATACATTGTTCTTTTTGGTGAAAGTTCACCAATCATCCTCAATGAAAGTGATTTTATGTAAATAAATAATTGTACACCTGATTCATATAGGTGGAAAATCTGTGTGACTTGATCTACTAAAAGAAAGACTTGATTTTTAAGTTTCAGATATTTACAGAAATTATTTTAAAGAGATTCGGTAAGGCATACATCAATAATGCTAAAACTGACCTTCTTCGATGTATCTTTTCTATGAAACTACTTTTAATATCGCTTTGAAATTTTTTGGGATATTTGAGATTATATCAGTTGTATGCTGTCATAATTTTTTAAGCGTTAACAGAAATACTTATTTACTCAAAAATGATTAAACTTTTAAAACATTTTAAAGTTTATAGTTCATAATATTTTAAAAAGAATTCTGCTAACGATATGTATTAGTAGTTATCACTGCATAAGCATGTATGTATGAATATTCTGTGGGGAAAAAATGAATCAATATCTTATTAAGATGCTGAGAAAAGGTACATCGAAAAAGGTCAGCTTTAGTATTATTGATATATACCCTACCAACTCCTCTCAGCTAATAAGGAGTCGGTAGGGTATACATCAATAATACTGAAACTGACCTTTTTCGATGTACCTTTTCTCAGCATCTAAACAAGATATCTCTTCAGTTTTTTTGCCAGAGATATGAATTAACAGTTATCACAGTGCAAACACGTAGGGGAGAATCTGGTAGCCCCCCTCCCCCGCTTAAGGAGTATTGCTTATATTTCTGTATAATAGTGAGTAATAATCAATATTTTTGCATGTTTCTATTGTTTTATCATCTAACTAAATAATGCAAAAAGAATAAACAAAGAAAGAATAGTTTAACTTAAAAAAAATAGAAGTATAAAAAAAAAACATGCTTTTCAGCTCTTTTCAAAATGTGTCGGGTAGCCACGCCCAGTTACAAAAATTATGTTTTTTGACTGTTTTTTCAGGTGTAAATGAAAATGACCAATGTATTGACAATAGATAAGCCTCATTTATCATTTTCATCACAAAATTATTTTATTTATTACATATTTATATACTTTTAGTGAATTCTGTCATTTAATATTAATCATTTAATAACAACAATACTTGTTGTTAAAAATGCATGTAACATTCAAATTTGAAGCAATAAAATAATAATCTTTGCAACCGTACATTTATCGACGAAATAAAATTGGGCGGGGATACCCGACATTCATGTGAGCGGGGCTACCCGAAATCCAATTTTTTTGTAAATTTGTAATTACTCGAACAATTTTTCACATATAAACTTCTTTCTTTGTGCAAATTAAACTTAAGACTACATACTTTAATGCTGTATGTATAGAAAAAATTATTTTTTTAGTATTAAAATGAAGTTCAATCGAAACATTCAACCAATTTTTCTAAATTTCATGACTACTGTATTCAACATATTTTCAAAACTATTGTGTACCATATTAACACCTACATAAATGCTTGAAACTCTGAAAATAATCTTTTTTTAATATAACAATTAATGTCCGATGGCCCATTGACTTGAAAAAATATTCTATACACATGAAATTGCCAGTGGGCGGTGGTACCAGCTGGGCGGGGCTACCCGACTCTCCCCTATACATAAATATTCTGTGAAAAAAAACTGAAGCAATATCTTGTTTAGATGCTTGGAAAAGGTACATCGAAAAAGGTCAGTTTTAGCATTATTGATATATGCCCTACCGACTCCTCTTTAGCAAATACAAAATCTTTGCCAATTTGCTAGAAGTACTTTAAGATACTAATGAAATTTTTATCGAAAAACAGTATTTCCTATTAATGCAAAGCAAATTTAGTGTCAATTCATGTATAAAAAAGGCGAAATAAATTTCATTGCCTACATCTCTGCAGTAAAGGTAAGTAAAACACGAACATTTTATATACCTTTATTTTAATTTGAAGATTGTCATGAATTCAATCTGATTTACTTCTTTTTTTGTCAAGTTTCGAAAGATGAACGAAAATAATGTTTTTTCGAACCATTTTTGAATTTTTAGTTTAAATAATTTAGAAATTCATCTAAACATTTATCGTGCAACTACCTATGAATATATGATTTTTTGAAAACAAATTATTTCACAAACTTCAGCAAAAAATAAATTTATGTACGAGAAAATCTGCCTCAGTTGTAACATAATGTTATAACCTATAACTAACCTAGGAAAAGGTGTTTTACTTTTGGGTATATCATATATTGTACCTTAGATCATTGGATGTTTAGTCTTGAATAGCATTCAGTTTGAGATCTTGTCCTGCTAACTTGAAAGTTAATAGAAATTGAACACTCATGCCTCTAAAACTACTTCAGCGGAGTTTTTCAATATCTTAAATTTGACTCTGCAATATATATCTTTGAATATATATCTGCAGTAAAGGTTAGTAAAACACGAACATTTAATATACCTTCATTTTAATTTGAAGAATGTCATGAATTCAATCTGATTTACTTCTTTTTTTGTCAAGTTTTAAAACATAAACGAAAATAATGTTTTTTCGAACTATTTTAGAATTTTTAGTTCAAATAATTTAGAAATTCAGATAAACATTTATAGTGCAACTACCTATAAATATATGATTTTTCTGATTACGAATTATTTCACAAACATCAGCAAAAAATAAATTTATGTACGAGAAATCTGTCTGAGTTACAACATAATGTTATAACCTATAACTAACCTAGGAAAAGGTGCTTTACTTTTGGGAACACCATATATTGTACCTTAGATCATAGGATGTTTTGTCTTGAATAACATTCATTTTGAGATCTTGTATTGCTAGCTTGAAAGTTGACAGAAATTGAACACTCATGCCTGTGAAAGTTGTGAAAAGTACATTGTATGATAGTATGATTAAGACAATATTTAAGCATAGGAGATATAAAATTCTGCTCATATGTATTTACTTTAAAGTTGTTTATAATTTAAAATCTGTCTGAGTTACAACATAATGTTATAACCTATAACTAACCTGGGAAAAGGTGTTTTACTTTTGGGAACAACATATATTGTACCTTAGATCATAGGATGTTTAGTCTGGAATAACATTCAGTTTGAGATCTTGTCTTGCTAACTTGAAAGTTGATAGAAATTGGACACTCATGCCTTTGAAACTACTTTAGTGGAGTTTTTCAATATCTTAAATTTGACGTTTGATTAAATTTCAAAGTGGCTGGATGAAGCTATTGATAAAAAATGACATAACTACGGTGCAAAGGGAGATGATATATGTCTGCTGGCGTTTACTTGACTTTCTCTACAGATTTCGTTTTCACGAGAGCTCTGGATTTATTTCCTTTCTGTAAATGTTTAATATAATAACAGTATTAAGTTCTATTTCCATTGCTTTGACTGTAATAGAAATTATCACAAAAAAGCGGGAAATGTAAATAGTATTCTTTTTGAACAAAATGAAAGATTTAAACGAAATATTTATATAATTAAATAACAATCATTCAGAACAGAACTGAGTGACACACATATAAATATTAATTATTCCACTAAAGACAAACGTACTTAAGTTCCTCTTACACAAGCACGTAATTAAATCATCTTACCAAGAAACATGAACATTAGCTCATACTTATACAATATCGTATAATTAACGAATTGTTTTTCGCTTTAAAAGGAATTTCAAACTCATGTTTTAGAAGCAGGTCGAGAATATATTTCGCATTCCCTTTCAATTTCAATTTTATTTTAACATAATTTTTACAGTATTTATTTCATTAAAGTGATTCAGTCATTTTACTGTTACTATTACTGTAAAAATTATGGTATACTAAATTTTCTTGTTACGTTACATGTTCCTATAATTTATGGTAAAAAGTACCGACATCCTGAGGGCTAGTTCTTTTTATTGTAATTTGATCCGGAATTTTTTACAGTGTACTTTTTTACAGTGTACTTTTTTAAAAAAGTAACAAAATAACATAAGAATTCGAATTCAAATATAATTGTAAAAGAATCAGCAATCATTGATTGAAGTATTCAAACCACTCCTTTTATTCTCATATTTAACTTAAATTTTCAATAACTCACTCACTAAAATTTTCTTAAGAACGAGCAACATCCACTTACTGTTCAAGAACAATCATTCAGAACAGATCTAAGTGACACACATATAAATATTAATTATTCCACTAAAAACCAAACCTACTTAAAGTTCCTCTTACACAACCATATAATTAAATCATCTTGTCAAGGAACGTGGAACATTAGCTCATACTTACACTATATCGCATAATTAATTAATTGCTTTTGCCGTTAAAAATGAATTTCAAACTCATGTTTCAGAAGCCGGACGAGAATATATTTTGCGTTTCCTTTCAATTTTCGTTCCTATAACGTATGTTCTATGATGCAACGAACCTGATGATTTAATGGCTTAACTAAAGGAGAAACTGGTGTATGACTGCGCATAGACATATTTCATTACGTTATAGCTAGTCCAAGTTGCAGAGTCAGCATTCTTTAGAGCGGTTAAAGTTATTCAAAGGAGAAAATTTGAAAGGCCTTTAATTTACTATTCCAATCTGTTCAGTTCTAACTCAACCGTGACTTGCTGATTATAACACTAAACTTGTTTTAAGCCTTGCTTTATGAGAATCACACTCGATTTACTTCAGTGATTTGGATGTAGTTCTGATGGGGGAATTTAGTGTTAGTAAATAGCTTTAAATAATGTATGGTAAAGATTAAAAAAAGTTTCTTCTTTAGCCTTATTTCAGGGAAATAATTTTTTCGTGCATGTAATGGTTTTTAAAAATCGTTTACTAATATCATATTTTTTAATTTATGATTTGCAATAATTCGTGTTTTTTTTAAAAAAATTTGGAGAAGATGTGTACTTTTTCCTAACAATTAAACCCTGTGAAAATTTCTGTAAACAGATTAAAATTCTGTATTAGTGTTCATGAAACTGAAATTTTTTTTTTGAGTGTACACACACACACATATATATATATATCTATATATATATATATATATGTATGAAGTAAATATGAAATTTTTTTGAAGTATTTCATCTTGTTCCTCGCAGTTAAACTTAATTAAAGTAAATATGAAATTTTCTCGCATTGGCAAGTAAAGATTTTTGTATGAATCTGAACTAAAATAAATTCATTGATATTATTTAAACGTCGCCTGAAAAAAATTTTTTGTCTTGTTGTTTGCTAACTCAGAAAACGGAGAATCGTCATCAATATTTATAATAGATGAAATAGTTCATTTTCTTTTCTTCTGGCTCGTAAATAGATTGTATTTTCATTCTTTCACTATTATTCTATATCAGAAAGCTTTCACACTATCCGATTCAAAGTTTTTTGGTATCATACCAAGTAAATCAACAAATTCCGGCTGCATAACAATACTGAGTAAAAGTACATGGTCAAAAGTAACAGAATATGGTAACATTTACCGTGTTGTGTGGCTCCATGAGAACGTCAAAAAGTTCGGTATTTTTTTTGAAATGATTGATAATGATTTTGGTAAAATTAACAATAAAGTATAGTCTTATATCACGTGATAAAATTTTGTAAATGTAATTAAATTTATCATGAAGACTCTGCGAATGGTGTAAAAATCATTAATTCTGTTAAATTTATTTTACATTGTTGTGTTTTTTTACCAAATGTGTGATAATAAGAACCATAATTTTGAAAACCAGAAAGTCAGGTAAACCATTACCATATGAATGGAGAAAGTACCAAATGAAGCTTAAATATCCTATACCCTTTTTTTGAACCAGAAATGTCATTACCGTACAGTGCGGTAATTTTACCTCTTAGTTGCATGATAAAGTTTTTCCAATTAATTTTTTAACAATTCATATTATATTATTCGATAAAATGTTCGTTTTTAGTAATGGAAAATAGGCAAAAAAGCACATTAAAAAATAAATAATTTTACTAGCATTACCCGTGTCACTATTTTGGTCCGTTTTTTTTACCTGTTATACTATAGACATAAATTTAATTCCATTCTATGTTGCATGTTTTAATTATATTTTGCGTCCTTATACAACTTTTAAAATGCATTCCTTAAATTTTCTCCTCTGTTATTTTGAATACATTTTCATTTTTTTCCCTTTTTTTTCATGAATTTAAAACATAGTGATTTCTTTGATTTATCTGCAATAAGAAATGAAATAACAAAATTTTAAAATAGAATGCAAACATATCTTTATCATGAATTTGAATTAATGTATTTTGTTTTTCTTAAATCGGATCATTTTAAAATAGACAATATAGGGCTTATATTTTCGAAATAAAAATTATATGGATAATTTAATCCAATAATTAGTTAAAATAGTTATGCTCATTTCATTTCCCTGTCGACGACAAATTTCATTCAAAAATTTCAAAATTAATTAAATTATACATTTTCTGGTATATACTTGTTATTTTAGATTGTTCAATGGTGGTCCATTTTTTTTCTTTTTTACTAAGATGCTTTATTATATACCTTTGATCTCTATCAAGAACAACTCAAGTGTAAATTAACATGTTAATAAACTGAGATGGAAATTAAAAATTGCATTTTAGTACTTAAATATTCAAAAAAATTAATATTAAATTAAAGCTAAATTATTTTCAGTTGAAAGCTTACAAATTTATTTTCATAATTTTGCATTAAAAAAATATCAATGGTTCAAAACAGAATGGCTGAAATTGACTTAACTTTTCTGCTTTGGATGAATCTCTACATCTATATCTGAACAATGTTATTAAATTTTAAGAAGTTCATGGGTGCTCCCTCTCCCCTAATTCATTTTTTAACAATGCTTATGTTACGTAATAAAAATACAGTCAACATGCTTTTAACCGTTCTGAATAAATTCCAAAATCTCTTCATTTCCTACATTTCTTCTACGAATTCCTCATTCTACAAAAACAAACATTTAACTTTTAAATATTTTAAAATTTTTAATATGACTTTTAAATAAACTTCATTCATCAATAAAGACTACAAATTTAAAATTAGAAATATTAGAAATAATCTAAATTTAATTTCTATAAGGAGTAACAGTCTAGTTTGCTAAAATATTCATCTTTCTGTACTTCATTTTCTAAAAAAAAAAGTTCAAATTTAAAGTTATATATGTTAGAAATAATTCAAATATATATGTATATATATATATATATATATATATATATATATATATATATATATATATATATATATATTATGATTAATAGTCTATTTTGTTAAAATATCTTTCTTTGTTTACTTCGTTTCTAAATAAAAATACAAATTAAATTTATGTACATTAAAAATACTCTAAATATTTGTTACGAGTAGTAGTCTATTTTCTTGAACTATTCATCTTTGTTTACTTCATTTCTTAATAAAAATACAAATTTGAAGTTATAAATATTAGACATAAACCAAATATATAATAAGTATTTCGAGTAAAACTCTATTTTACTCAACGATCCATCTTTGTTATGATACATGCTGGATTAAATCTTCTAGCCCAAACATATTTAAATCACAAACTCGTTATATCCTCATAAGTATTTCAAATAAATTGTTCAAAACAAGCTGTAATAAAATTTGACATAAAAGTACATTTATTTTGCGTCGCATATGGCGATGCTGTTTTTAATATTCTCTTTTATTATACCTTACTTCATTCTCATTTATTTTATTCTTTTCCACCTTTATTGAAGAATATTTTCGGATTGTTACCCTTAATATTTATTTTCCCGACAGTAATTAAATGTCTTTCCGCTGCTTTTTTCGGAAACGTTAATTCCTTAATAGCATAAGAGCGACATAATTTCAATGTTGATATTTTATGTGCGTGTTCCTAGCTGAAACAGATGTGATGTTTCGTTATAATTGTGCTGTGAGAGAAAACTCTACGCAAAATAGTAATAATATATGCATCTTAGCTAGTCACTTCTAATTTAAATTTCTTAATTAAGAAATATTCCCAAATATTTGTCGGAGAATAAAAAGAGATTTTATATTAATTAAATGTTTCTTTTTAATAATTGTTCACGTTAGTACATTTTGTAACGAATTAAATTTATTTATATTTCAATTAAAATCCTTTTGTAAAATTTTTATTTTTATTTTTAATAGTTTAATAATTTACTTATTTTAATGAACTTTGGTTAAAAGTTAAATATTTGAGATCTACCGTATTTATTTTATAGGAAATTCAATAAAAGTGAAAAATAAAGCGAAATTTAGTATTGATTTATTCATTATAATCTCGTTAACTTTATCTTCTTATACTTATTGCAATTACTGATAAACTTAACTGGTGCCATTGCCAAATCACAAAAAAATGAGTTAAAACCTTCGCTCAAAAATTATTCTTTAAACGTAACTTATTTGAATTGTGTTTCGTTTAAAATGAAATTTGAATTTAGCATGATTAGCATGGTTCTGGATAATTTTTAAATTAAAAAAGTGAAATGCATGGTGGTATATTTTAAATAATTTTGTCCTAAAATCAATTTTTATTATTTGTACGTGTTATTTTAAAGTAAAATAATATGTAGAAGAAAGTTAAACAAAACACTAAAATAAAAATAAAAATTATTTCTTTCAACTTCAAAAATTTACGGATTTCATTTTCAAATTATTAGCAAATCTTAAAATGTAACTGAATTAGTTTCATAGTCGAAAACAAACTTTTTAAGATAAATCGGTTCAAACTTCCATTTAAGGACCAAATACTGACCCACAAAAGTTTTTTTACAAACCAAAAAGAATTTTAAAGCATAAGCTTTTTATTTTTAGTATAGATCTTAAGCAATCTCATGCATTTTTTTAAACTTTCACTCTTACTATTTCCTTAATATTTCTTAATAAGTAAATTAAGTGATTTTGGAGAAAAATCAGGAGTAATAAATTTTCGTATAATAGATATTTTTTTTAGAACTAAGTAACATAATTATAAAGACAATCATTAGGAATAATCATATAATTATAAATTTTGATTTATGAAAAATAGGTAATGCTAAGTAGTTTTTAGTAAGACTCAATGCTTCGCCTTATTTTAAAATGTACACTTCTCATGCAAATAATATTTTTTTTATAAAAGGTAATCATAATTATACAAATAGTAGGTAATCATAATTGTTTGTTCACAAAAACTACTCATTTCAATGTCTATGCTATTTTTACATCTTTTTAAGATGTACTTAAAACTTTAACTTGAAAAATTAGAGTTATACTTTAAATAGCTTTTCTTTTTAAAAAAAACCAACTTGTTTTTTCCACATTCAAAAATAGCTATAGACATTTTAGGGGTGGATGTCACATTCTTAAGAGAAAAGAAAATTATGCACGCTATTTTCACCTTTTCCAATATAAGAAAAATATATTAAAAAAATAACATTATAGGCTATGTAAGGGACTATTCGTAAGCAAATAGCAATTTCTTCTTCTTCTTGTAAGTCTGAATAATTCAGAGTTAAAAAGAAATGTAATAAACAAAACTAAAATACATATTAATATTTGTCAAAAAACATTTAAAAGTGTTCGGTCAGTTAGGTTAATTTAAAATAAAAGTAAATTACATGAAATTTTCATAAATAATTATTAATCATTCAATATTTCATTATTTAATCATTCAATATTCAATATTTCAAAGCGTCTTTGCAGGCATTGTTAAAACTGCCACTAAGCACTTTTGCATGTGTACCGTGGGTTAGCCATCAATGCTCCAGAATAACATAATCACTCATACACAACAAAACAAACTACTTCAAGTTTGAGAAAAAAAACTAACGACGGCCTTGTATCGAGTATTTATTTTTAGTTCATTAAAATTCAATCCACTTTAGCTTTTATTTAGAACCTAGGTTCCACTATTACCACCACATCTTATTGGTACTTCAGATGTCATAATGTTAACTTATAAAATAAATATGATTCCATTTTGAAATATGTTTCTCTTTGCATTTACTGTCATAATAATTGGAGATAGATTACAGATTACTAGATCATATTCAAAAACGATATTACTTAATTCAAATTGTATGAAGTATATAAGAAAGATAATATTCATTGAAGCATTTAATTTAAACTGCAAAGTGACATGTTATATATATTTTCATACATGAAGAAACTTTTATACACGAGGATACTTTTATACACGAAATTCTGATATAAATACCGTGTAGTACAGTAACGATTTTTCTAGTAAAAAGAACGATAATTCTGACTAATAAAAGCAAAATATACTGGATTTAAACCATTACTTTTGTACTTTTTCTATTCATATCTGTAACGGTTCATTTTCTGTACGATCCATATTCATAACAATTCATATTTTGTAACGGTTTATCTGAAATTCAGGTTTCAAAAATTAAAATTCTTATTACCAAACACATAGTAAAACATACGAAACTGATGAATAAATCTAACTGAATAAATAGTTTTTATATCACACTCTAATGTATCATTATAAAATTACCAAAGTTTATAACATTTACCTATTTTTACCTCATATTACAAGCCACCATATTTTATTTTCATTTTACCAAATCACTTTTGTAAAAATCACGGAACTTTTTTGTGTTCTCACAACAGAACACGATAAATTTTATTATATTCCGGCAGTTTTTTCAGCCTACTTTTTTCTTTTCAGTATGCAAAAGTTTGAAAATTTTACATATTAGTTATTTGCATTGATATAAAATCGTTTCCGACATTGGTAGTAGAGTATATTTTTAATAATTTAAAGGTATATTTCAAGAAGTAGACCGTAGCAGAGATATCAAAATATTGTAAATGGAAATTTTTTTTATAAATATTTATTATTATAATAATATTGTTTCATTGTAAAAGGACATTTTTGACTTGCAAAGTTGACAATGATCCAAAGGAAAAAAAATAATGTTAAGAGCTTCAATATCCAATTCAGAACTTTCTGTTTTTGTATATCTTATTACACTCCCATAATTTAAAGTTTCTCTAATAATGAAATTGAAAAAAATCATTCTAATACTTTTGATAAAGATAATGGAACCTACTGTACTTCCGAAATATTTTATTTTCAAGAGCTCTTTCTCATTTTCCTCATATATGAAGTTTTAAATTATTCAAAAATAATACGACGATATTTTTCGTTCCCTGTGTTTGACAGGTAAAATATTTAAAATTAGTGTTAAACATGTATCAAATAAATGTATGTAGCGTTTATGCTTAATAAGGTCATGAATATTTACAAGCAAATTAAGAAAGTTTATGAATTTATAAAAAAATTGCCCCATTTTTATACAAATGCACTAAATTCTCATTTTATTTTATTCAAATAAGCGAAGTACAACGCTAAACAATACAGTCAAATTCAAAAATTCATGTTTCTTCAATATGATTGTTTTTTTGTAAGTTGCGAAAATGCCAATTTTTATAAAAAGAAGTTTAATTTACTCACTAATTTATCTTTTATTCCTTAATTGCAGTGAATAAAAATGCACGTGTTTGTGTTTTATTTCACTGTTAAAATTTTTTCATGAGCTGAAGCTGGGTTCCTCTTAAAAAGTTATTTTTATCATATAATTGTTATTTAATTGAAAATTTTCCGGTATTCTTATTATCCATAGCAATCTTTATTTAAGTTTTACTAACTGGAGCTAAATAAAATTTTTAAAGATAAGGTATACTAACAAAGTTTTGTGATTCCAGAACTTAATTAATTTAATAAAACATATTTTTGTTTTTAAAGAAGAGAAAGAATACTTAATTTAACTATTCTTAGGGAACTTTTCCTAAGATTGATAAATTTGAATTTAAGGTAAAATTCATATAAAGCCAATTAATACAACCATCGATTATGAAAATTATTTGCATCTCACTCATATCTGACAACGTTCTATAAAATATTAAAATGTATATATTTCCATTTTTGTTGAAATTATACAAAAACTTTAAAACACAAAAATATTAAAAATCCGGACGTTAATTTAAATTAAAATAAATTAAATTTAAATAAATTAAGTTAAATTATACACTATCCCTAGGTATAAATTTAAATTAAATTAAATTATGTCACATCCCGAATTTGTTTTTTATTTCTTATTACGTCTAACAACTTAACAGTTAAAGATCTAAATATAGCTTTTCATTACTACTGTATTTTTTCTTGAGACACAATCCATATAGCTTCAACAATTTTATCACTTTTTAAACGGATTTTGCTTTGAACCGTTTTCAAGCATGCATTTATTTCTAAATCGATAAGCCATTCTACACAAATTGAATTTGAAATACAATTCCGGAGAATATAACTACAACACAGCAAAAGGTTTTAAACACCTTTTATTCATCAGTGTGTAAAACTCAATTTTAAAGCTTCGTGTTATTTAAAGTGTATATTTGAAGCATTATATTACAGAAAATCTATTCAAAATTTGCTCTAAAGGAATTTAGTCGTTTTATTTAATTTTATGTTTCGTTTCAATAATTTGGATGTCAAGCGCCTGTTTTCTTTTTTTTCAAGAAAAAAGAATGGAAAAAAAAGAATGAAAGAAAGGAAAAAAGAAAAACAAAAGTATTTCTTTAATAATAGTTTCTTTTTTCAATTACAAATAATAAAGGCGGGATTTTACTAATGTTTCAATGCTTTGTTTCAGTACCAAAAAAAGTTAAAAGTTAATAAAATTAATTCACGCTTACATAAAAGCAAAAAATTTTCGTGATTACATTCATACGGTATTTAATTAATCTATGTTTCCATTAATTTTGAACCATAGTATCATGCAATCAAATTCAAGATGATTTTAGAGTTGCTTAGTTGTAGCACTTACTATACATAATGTTTTAAATTTTAAGTTGATTTAAAAATTTTCGAGTGTTAACAGATTGTAAGAAAGGATTCCTCAAAATTAAGCTAAAATGTATAAAAAAAAATCTGAGAGAAACGTTAAAATAGCAAAACTGCTTGCTTATATTAATTCTAATTATGTCTGTATTAGCTAAAAAGTGCATTGCAGTGCATTGCTAAAAAGTGCATGCATTTTATACAAAATGAGTGTACGCTGTTTCAATATTGAATTCAGGATTTACAAATACACAAATTCGCCGCACAAGTTTGACTATTATTTGTTTCGGTGCTATTTTGGACAAATTTTGCACAATTTAGGAAAATCGTTTTCCACAGTGCTCCAGCTAATGGGTTCTACAGATGGTGAGTTGTAGAGCCTTCTAGATGACTGGGGGAGACAGTGAACTGTAACATTGATATCTTGAACCCTAATGGTGACATATAAAATCCCTGCAACGTAAAGAGAAAAAAATATCGTTTTGAGTTCAGTTTATCCATAGTTTTCAACCCAGCTATTAATATAGTAAACAAATAAATTTGATGTTATTATTTAATAGTTCCAAACAAAAAATATTTCATCTAAAATAGTATTTCAGATAAGTTTAAAAGGGTACAGTTTTTTCAGATATAAAGGTAAGAATAGCAAAACTATTTACTTAAATTAACTCTAATTATGTATGTATCAGATAAAAAATGTGGTAAAATATGTTTTGAGAAAGAGGTATTTAAAAATATCTATATTATTTTCAACAAGAAGGTTAAATTGATGTATTCACATAAAAACGTGGTAATTTTTGGCATATAATTACATTATGTACTAGAAAAATGCCTCATTAATGTTTTTCTTACTTCTCAGATGCGTGCGATGACGTAGTTTACAAAAAAATCGAACACGAATTCAGAAAAAATCTTTCACACAGCTTTTCGTCATAATTAAAGGAACTATCCATTTTTTTTTACCTTTTGCTATGAGTCTTTATTAAATCCATATAATTAAAAAAATGAAAATAGAACTTAGTATGTCATTGTGGCGTCCACAATATAAAGTTTCTAACTCTTCCTGGAATGGGACATACGAATATAATGGTTAGAGTAACCTATTACAAACCCGGATGTCCTCCTTGGCTTGAATCCACCAGGCAGCCAACGTGTATCTCTTTAACATATTTCTCCCTTCCCCCTTACATGAAGGTTTCTCAAAAATTAGCATGAGCCCTCTCAGTTTTGAATGCAACCTAGTGAATTCGACAACCATTTGTTTCACAGCCATTTTAAAAAATTTTGACAAATTTTTGCTCAATTCTGAAAAATCCTTCTCTATAGTGCACCAGCCACTAGGTTCTACATACTGTAAATTGTTGAGTTATCTAGTTATATGCACTCAAATAGCCACGAGTGATATTGAAATCCTTCTCTAAAGTGCACCAGCCACTAGGTTCTACATACTGTAAATTGTAGAGCTATCTAGTTATATGCCCTCAAATAGCTATGGGAGACATTGAAATCCTTCTCTATAGTGCACCAGCCACTAGGTTCTACATACTGTAAATTGTATAGTTATCTAATTATATGACCTCAAATAGCTATGGGAGACATTGAAATCTTTCTCAATAGTGCACCGTCCACTAGGTTCAGCATACTGTAAATTGTAGAGTTATCTAGTTATATGCCCTCAAATAGCTATGGGAGACATTGAAATCCTTCTCTACAGTGCACCAGCCACTAGGTTCTGCATACTGTAAATTGTAGAGTTATCTAGTTATATGCCCTCAAATAGTTATGGGAGACATTGAAATCCTTCTCTATAGTGCACCAGCCATTAGATTCTGCATACTGTAAATTGTAGAGTTATCTAGTTATATGCCCTCAAATAGCTATGAGAGACATTGAACTATGACATTGATTCTTTGAACTCCAATGACGATATGTAAAATCACTGCAACGTGAAGAAAATGTTTGAGTTCAGTCATTGCTGTTGTTAAAAATAAAATTAATTTAATGTTAATTTTATTAGTTTATAGTACCACCTAAAAAGCATTTCATCTTAAATAATATTTTTAAAAAAAGTTTTTGAAGGTGAATTTTTTCAGACATAAACGTAAAAATAGTAAAACTGTTTACTTTTATTAACTCTAATTATGTATGCATTGGATAAAAAGTGTGATAAAATATATTTTAAGAGAGAGGTAATTAAAAAAGTATATTATTTTCAACAAGAAGGTTAACTTTTTGTATTAACCCAAAAAACGCTGTTTTTTTTTACACCACTTCAAGACATATAATTACATTATGTATTAGAATAGGTCTCATTAATGTTTTCTTTACTTCTCTGTTACGTTAGAAGGCGTGGGTTACAAAAAAAATCTTCTCGAACACGAATTCTGGAAAAACTTTCACACAGCTTTTCCTCATAATTAAAAGAACCACCCGTTTTTCTTTCCCTTTTCCCATGAGTCTTCATTAAATCCGTTTAATGCACTTTCTTTATAAAACATTTAGCACGTTTTAGAAGGCACATTTCTCAAAGATAGTGTAAAAAACGCATTTTTTATCAAATATAAGTCGTTTTTTTTACATAGTATTAATATTTTGGATTTTGATGGCCAAAATTAAAAATGATTACTTGCATTATCTTTTTGGAAATTTTGTCAGTTATTTATGAGATGATTATGATAGCGTGGGTGTTTTATGGGATAAATATCAGTTTAAAACAAATAATGCTCTTCTTAAAATATTATGGTTTTTTTTCTGGTATTTTCTCTCATATTTTAATTTTGAATTCTTATGAGGATATTAGCAAGCTTGTTCTGTGATTTATGATAAAATTAGCATCATTTGAAAAGTCTATAATCCACTAAATAAAACCTTTTACAAAAACTAGTTTCTTTGAATATCAGTATCCAGGCGCGTATAACATAGAAATAAATAACACGGAAAGTAAGAGTATTAAAAATATTTTTCTGCTTTGAAAAAAAGAGCAAAAGTTTTTTTTTTTACTAATGATATGCATTACCTTTTGTTATTAGCGAGATATATTTTATGAAGAAAAATACGCCATAAACATGCCATAAGGGCAGAGGGGATGCTCTTCCTTGCTTTCCAGTGGCGCTATCTAAGACAAAGTATTCGGCTCATGCCACACACATACGTCACTGCCCGTTTACTGTTCGGACTTATTCTTACATCCAGTCATTCATCCACAGATTATAATTTCGACCTGAACGAGAGAAGGATTATTCTCTGATTCAGTACCCTCAGAGGTATGATTTGTTTATGGGTACATGGAGGACTTTGTGTACTGACAGATTTTAACTGCACAAGGCACCATTTACTGCACGGGGAGTCCTGCCTGCAGCGATCGAAATCACGACCTCCTGCACGTGGTCCCCACCACCCTACCAATTATGCTATCCCTGCCCCATATATATATATATATATATATATATATATATATATATATATATATATATATATATATATATATATATATATATATATATATATATATATATATATATATATATATATATATATATATATATATATATATATATATATATATATATATAAACACAAATTACCATGAAAAACATGAATAAAATAAATAGAGAAACAAGAATGGTAAAAGCAAATAGTCGTTATCAAGACACATCTATTGCTATAAATGCGATATTTCGGAATAAAGAATAATTATCCTAAGATAAAAATTATTCTTTATATGTGTCGATATCGCAAAAAACCTTATGTTGTAAAAAATCATGAAATAAAAGAAAAATGTAAAAAGAAATCAAACTTACCGGCGTGAATTAAAACGCGGTTTAGGTTTAAAAGCACAATAATAAAACAGTTAATAAAAATCGCGAAGATGCAAAATATTGGAAGTTGTGCTTATAGCTTGAATCGAATAAAATAAAATTAAAAAAATATATTTGATCGAAGAAGAAGAAATTTTTTTTTAAAATTTTTTTAGGAAAATGTTAGTGCTGCCATCTATGAGAAACAATTAGTAAAAATTTAATAAAATTGAAATAATAATAAAAATGTTAAACGGATTGATTAAATTGGCAGACTAAAAAAAAAAAAAAATCTTTTATAGGGAAATTAATTTAAAAGTCAGTCTGTCAGGATAGAAAGCCGTTTATAGACTTATCCTTCATTCATAAATCCTTACATAATTTTACAGAATACACATATCCAACTTTCATAGGGTGACTTATTTAAAAATCAGAGCCTGCATACAGGGATAGAAAACCGTTTATAGGTTTTATCCGTCATTCATACAACCTTACATAATTTTAAAGTATGCACGTATCACCTGCATTCATTTGGGGTGGTTCTTTACGAACCAGAGCCCATTCCACTTATACAAAATTAATAAATAAATAAATAAATAAATATATAAATAAATAAACTGTTTATTATACTGGACAATTAAAATTAAATTAATTTTAAGAGGCTACAAATATTAAAAAGTATCTAAAAATATTTAACTAATCCAGTATAAAAGGTCATACATCCAAACTATTCCGTCCAGTGGCTTTAGGAATAGTTTATCATAGTTAGTTCCTACCTTGAAAAAATCAGAGCTTATTCTTAAAACAGAAAAATTAAATAAAAATTAAAAATTAATGTACCAAGTTTTTTAAGATATTTTTAAAATAGAATTTAAGAAATGAACTAGGAAAATGGCTATTAATTAAATCGTTTTTATAAATATCAGTTTCTAATAAAAACTCGTTATAGTTAGAATTATTCCTGTAAAATCTATGAATTTGATTGGCAATAATATTAGAAAAAACCTTATTGGCTAAGTCAGAGTTAAAATCTATGCATTTTTTAACTGGAAATTTAAAATCATTTCTTTTGTCAAAAAGTTTCAATGTAATATTTTTATCTGCATTAATATTAAGAGTCAAATCTAAAAAATTTGCTGAAGAATTACTATTATTTGTTTTATTAAGAATTAATTCATTTGGATAAATATGTTTTGCTAGAATATCGAAATCATTAAAATTAATAACTAATAGATCATCAATGAATCTGAGAAAGAGAGAATCAATTGGAAGATTAACATGTGATTTTACAAATCTATATTCTTGTAGAAAAAGAAAAATATTGCAGATGTTAGTACTAAAATTATTTCCCATGGGAATACCATTAATTTGTTGAAAAAGGTGGTCATTGAAAAGAATATAATTGTTGTTAAGGTTAATATGTACTAGAAAGTTTCAGTTATCTTCATTAATAATATCACTGAGATTAAACATGCTATGAATTTGAAGAAGGTCATCATGAATTTTATTAGTTGGAAGGGAAGTATAGAGGTTTTCGAAATCAAAACAGTGAATTGAATCTACATTTTTTAAAGTTTTTAGTGTATTTAAAACCTGAATGCTATTTTTAATATTCCAATTTAAATAGTTATTATTTTTAGTAAGTTTATTAATTTTGCTATAAACTTTTTTAAGAATGTTCTCAAAGTAAATACCGATTTTTTTCATGTTACTATTAACGCCACTTGCAATAAATCTGAATTTGGTTGGAGTCTTATGGAATTTTGGATTGGCAAAAAGAAAAGGAAAATTGTTAATATTATTTGGATATAGATAGCGTTAATTTTATTAATAATAATATCACTGCTGGTGTTAAGTTTTTTGTAGGTAATATTGCTATTAAGTTTATTGGAAAGAAGTTGTTTGTAAAAAAATTTTCAAATAATTGCAAAATTATTACTGGCTTTATCAACAGTGGTAATACAAAATTTATTTTGAATATTTTTAATATCTTGTCTTAGAACAGAGCTAAAAATTAAATCCTTTTGAAAAACTAATTTGTCCCTTTTAATATTGATTTTAAAATCTTTAATGATATTCTCTCTCCATTCAAAGAAACCTTCAATTGGGAAATTATGTTTGTAAGATAATTTTAAAATAAAATCATCGAGATTTTTAATAAAAATGGAAATAACTTTGTTTTTTGAAGTTGGAAAAGATGGTCTAAATTTTGAACCTAAAGACATAAATTTTTTAATTTTATCGTTGTCAATAATATCTAAATCCCCTGTAATAACGTGTTTATGGAAGTTATCAAAAAAAGGGGTATCTTTAAAATCATCACAATTACATACATAGTTTAAATTATCTGTAGCTATATTCCTATAATTACAGATTAAATTTTTTAGACTCTTAGTGTATCTAAAAGTTGATTTACAATTAAGTTGGATAGGAAGAAAGTTTTTATTATTACCTATAATTGCATTTATGTTAAGATTATTAAAAATTTTATTGGTAATTGGCATGTATATATATATATATATATATATATATATATATATATATATATATACATGCTTTAATTTAAAAAAAATTCTTTTAATTAAATTTTTGGTTGCAATTCGTAAAATGCTTATAATCTTAGTTTTCAGTTTTTTGTGTGCTTTAATTAAAGCTAGATCCTGTAAGAAGCAAGCTGATTCAGGTGAAAATACAACTAAGCAAATCGCTTCAGACAATAGTCAGATTTAATTCTAAAATAGAAAAAAAAAACGAAAAACTATTTTTCTATGAGAGTGATACTGATTAGAATTAAAAAGCGAATAAAACAGTAGACAAATCCTTCGAAGCTAAATCCGATTTAAATATGCATTTAAGTGAAAGAACAGTCATTGAATTATTTAAAAACGTTAATTTGAACTTATATTTAATAAAAAGAAAAACTGCTTTACTCTGAGAGTGACACTGATTAGAATTTTAAAAAAAATAAAAAAACACAAAACAAATCCTTCGATGTTAAGTCTGATTTAAATAGGTATATAAGTAAAAAGAAAACAACATTTAATAATTTAAATCGATGATTTGAACTACTATTTAATAAAAAAGAAAAAAGAGAAGAAAACGGACTTCAATATTTAAATCCTTTGTATTTAAAGGTTACAATATCAATTTTATTAAAATTAATAAAGATTATAGTTATTAAAATTTAATTATAAGTATTTATCTAGGGGGGACAAACTTATTCATTCAAGGATAGTTCCTTTCATATTGAAGTTATTAGTTTTAAGAAATCAGACTACTAACAATTTAAGCTAACTGGAATTAAAATAAGTACAATTAAAATATTTCTTTATTTAAAAATATTTCACAATGATTCAATTTCAATTCATGCAAAAAAATAGTTTATTGTAAAGTTTAATATTTAAATATTTAATAAAATGCATGTTTTTTATTATTAAGAAACCAAGGTTTAATCATCATATTTACAACTTAATTATTAGTTCGTTGTGTCTAGAAAATTTAACATTTGTGTGGAATTTATAAAATATTCATAATCTCAGTTTTTAATTTACTAAGTCTTAATTAAAACGAGATCTACTGCAGGATTCATTTTTCAATCCTCTTTTGATGAAAACACAACAAAGTAAAGAGCAAAAAAAAAATATAAATAAAGCCACAACCATAATTCAGAGACAAAATTTAAAAATAAAGAAAAAAATTCTTTGAGAGTGACGTTGATTAAAATGAAAGAAGAACTACACAGAAAGCATCTCCAACAAAATTAAATTCTATTAAAATGTATGTATATAAGCATAAAATCCATTATTTAGATCCCATTTAATAAAATTAAAAAAAAAAACAGAGAACCTGATTTATTTCTTGCTAGTTAATGTTTCAAAACTTAAAAAAAAACATATACTTTCTGAGATATTAGTTTAATTATTTTATGAAAAAGCTTCAAGAATGCAACCATGCTATTTACGAGAAAATTAAAATGTTTTTTAGATCATTTCTCTGAAAGTTAGATTAATAAAAGAGATTTCTTTTTAAAATAAAGAGCTGTATGTCTTGTTGTGTCCAAAAACTTTACATTTCTTTTAATAGTCGAAAAATGCGTATAAAAAAGAAGAAAAAATTAAGTTTATGAGAGGTGTTTTTATTTTCGTTATATGTGGAAAAAAAATTGCGCAAAACAATTTTGCGCAAAGGGCATACACGGCTTTATAAGCTTACATTTTCATTCGTGCAGTTTTCTTTTATATTTAAACTATAACATTATCTCTCTCTCTCTCTCTCTCTCTCTCTCTCTCTCTATATATATATATATATATATATATATATATATATATATATATATATATATATATATATATATATATATATATATATATATATATATATATATATATATATATATCAAACATATACCAAATTACTTTAGAAATAATTTTACAAACTACAAAGCAACTACATATAGCAATAAAGAACATCGACATTTTCTATTTTACCCAAAAAGTGCAGTAATAGTTAAAACAATTTCAATGAGAAAAGGATGCTATTTTTTTGAAACCTCCTAAAATATTTAGATATTTCCTTTCACATTTAGAACAACAAATTCATTTGCAGTTGGATAACACTTTAATATGACTAATACTAAAATTAGTTCTGCAGTAATTGTATTTTTTTAGATATTCTATTTTTAGCATTCTACACATAGTTAATAAATTTACCTGAAGTAGAAATTTTACTTTGTGATCAGAATTCCATATAAAAAAGTGTTTAATTTTTTTTCACTGAAATCCATAAGGATATGTTAGCTCGATCCTTCGCATTTTTTTGCGTATTATTCATTATTTGTTTTTTACTCTTATTGTTTATTCTTTACGTACTATTCATTATTTTTATTGCAAACTTTTAAATGCGATAATTTTCATTTATTTTTATTATGCATTATTCATTGAAAAGTAGACAGATTTTAAACTTTAATGTTTTATGAAAGTAATTTAAACATAAAAATTCTACATTCAAAAATACACCCAGATAATATGTAGCATCTTAACTAAGTAAATACTTTCAAAAGAAAATGATATAAACTTTCATAAATATACTAACACTCTTTAAATACCACTGAAATTTCATAAAAAAATTATGATGCAGTATTACAGTAACCACTAAAAATGATTTAAAAAAACAATAAAATCTAATTTGAAATTGTATTTTTTCTATTTGATATGCTTCCCTTTCCTTAAAAGAAATATCGCACTCTTCTTAACCATATTTTAAAAATGCATAAAGAGATATTGTCTCAATCATCCACAGTTTTTTGCGGATTATTTATTATAAAATTATTTATTATTTGATATTTATAATTTATTATTATCATTTATTATTAGCGCATTATTCATTATTTATTATTGCAAAATTTCAAGTTTATCTTTACTTACTTTCAATATGCATTATTTAATGAAAAATGGACAAATTTTAAATTTTGATGTTTTATAACAAATTTTAAACATAAAAATTATACATTCAAAAATACACCCAGGAAATATGCAGAATCTCAGCAAACTAAATGCTCTCAGAAGCGAATAATAACTTTCATAAATATACTAACTCTCTTGAAATACCACTGGAATTAAAAAATATATTTTATGGCACAGTAATACAGTAAACAATAAAAATTATTAAAAAAAATATATAAAATCTAATTTAATTTATTCAATTTGCTACCACGCTCGTTTCTCCTTTTAAAGGAAATATAAAACTTTTTCAAACGTGTTTTATAGCCCGAAAAATATCACAATCTTATACCTAAAGTATGTTTCCTAAAAAAATAAAAAAAAATGTTTGCTGCAGCAAATATTCTGAAGACTAATTTTAAAAACATTATACTGAATGGGCTCTTAGTTTCAGAAGTCTGCTTCTTTTGAATTTGTATTTCACTCAATTTCTCCTTTTTAAAACGTGTGATGTTAAATAACGCCGCCTTTTATAAATTTAATCTCTTTCTTTCAAAAAAAAGTTTTAACCTATGAAAACAGTATTTTATCCCCTCCTTTTTGCTGAGATTTAGTAAATTATTCGCTGATATGAACAAGACGGGATAAATAAAATGCACTCCATTTTTTTTTAATCTGAGTAGCAAACTGGTTCGGGGGAAAACTGGTTTTATTTTGTCATTTAGGATAAATAAAGGCTTTAAGGTGCAAGAAGGATAATATTTCCTTTAAAATTACAGCTCTGAATGGTAAAAATATATTTCTGGTTAACAAAATAATTCTAGTTAATCTCCTTCCTTCGAAAAAAAGTTTTAACCTATGAAAACAGTATTTTATCCCCTCCTTTTTGCGGAGATTTAGTAAATTATTCGCTGATATGAACAAGACAGGATAAATAAAATACACTCCATTTTTTTTTATCTGAGTATCAAACTGGTTCAGGGGAAAACTGGTTTTATTTTGCCATTTAGGATAAATAAAGGCTTTAAGGTGCAAGAAGGATAATATTTCCTTTAAAATTACAGCTCTGAATGGTAAAAATATATTTCTGGTTAACAAAATAATTCTAGTTAATCTCCTTCCTTCGAAAAAAAGTTTTAACCTATGAAAACAGTATTTTATCCCCTCCTTTTTGCTGAGATTTAGTAAATTATTCGCTGATATGAACAAGACAGGATAAATAAAATACACTCCATTTTTTTTTTATCTGAGTAGCAAACTGGTTCGGGGGAAAACTGGTTTTATTTTGTCATTTAGGATAAATAAAGGCTTTAAGGTGCAAGAAGGATAATATTTCCTTTAAAATTACAGCTCTGAATGGTAATAATATATTTCTGGTTGACAAAATAATTTTAGTTAATAAAATCCAAAATATAAGATATTTATACCATTCATTTGGTAATTTACCGTTCGCATTTTGAACGTTTATCGGAAATGGTTATCTGGCTTCAAAATTATAGCTCTTATTACCAAACATTCAGAAAATAATGCAAAACTAAATAGCAATTTTACCGAATAAATATTTTTTATGTATACTATAAAGTATCAAGATTTGGTTACAAAATTTTACCACATTTACCCAAATATTATCACATATTATTAAAGCATATTTTTACCAAAATCATTCCGGTAAAAATAATTCACCCATAGAGGCAAAAACACGATAAATTTTATAATATTCTGGTAGATTTGACAATATTTTCTTCCTCAGTGATTCTGTTTACCAACAAATTCTGTTTTTTATTTAATTAATCAATTCATGTAAAAATAGTTTTGAAGTATTCATCTTCACTGTAAAAATACACATTTCTTTAACTTTTATTTATATTTAAATACCGTCATTTAATATAAATAAAATACTTTGTGCAGGATTTCGCAGTTTTTGAACTTTGACATGTAAAAAGACTATGTTAATTTAAACTTTAGTAAAATTTACCAATATTATATTCATAACTGGACTCAGACGAGTGAATTTGATCAATATTGTCATTATTTGTATGTAATATTTACGAATAATAAGTCAAAACATACCTTGCACAAAGTAGCCCCCAAATGGGGTTACTTTGTGCAGCGATAGGAATTCAGTTTAATAATCATTTTTTTAGTAAAATATTGATATAAAATTGTTAAAAAAGTTAATTGTTGACATTTCTAAAGACAAAAACATCAAGATATGTAAAGATATTAGTTTGAAAATAATTTTCAGCGTTGAAAAACCATTTTTTTTTGAAGAATTTTTTCTTAAAAAGAATGTTTATTTCAAAACATTTGAGTTTAAACAAAAGGAAACCATATACTTTTTTTAACATTGAAATGGATGGTATTTCAAAAATAATAATTATTACATATTCATTAACATTTATAATATTGATACATTTGAACATAACATGCTTGAATGAACATGTAAGAACTTGCTCTTCAGTTTCTGTCAAAAACACCTGATGTCCTATAAAATATATTTTTATGTCTTAAATCGTTTGATTAATTCATTAGAAAACTCTTTGTAGAAGAAAAATAATAGTTTACCAGCACGTTTCACGTGTTTCTTGTGAATTTTATTAGAGATAGTATTTCTGTGGATTTTGTACTTCCGAGAAGCTTCAGAAATCGACATACCACCAGCAACTGCCTGCAAACATTGTTGCAGCTTTTCTAAAGTGTAATCACGGTAGTTTCTCGTTCCAGGTATTTTTTTATAACGTCTGAACATTTTTCTGTCGAAAAAAAACGAATGAAACTTTGCACAAAGTAGCCCCAAAATGCATTTTTTTTCATTTTCCGTTTATTTGTTATTAATTTTCAAATTTTTTTTAACGCTAACATGATATAATTGTTTATTAATATATAAGTAAAAAATTTTGCACTTACGACAATTGTTTTATCAACGTCTTTGCATTTCACAGCTAAAGTTTCCACGCACACTTTACGACATCCGACGTTCTCGAAAAGTTGTTGACATTGGATGAACGAAACACACTCTGAGATTGTTTTAAAATTCGAAAAAATGTTTGTAGTAATAGAAGAGACTTCTATCTTCAAATTCCACACATTTTTAGCGTGAAATAAACATAATACTGAATAGCAGCACTTGAAAAATGCCAAATTTGAATTTGCACATGACGGTACTTTTAACTGCGCAGCTCTCTTAAGTAGTATCCAATTTTTTACTTTCTTAAATATGCACACGCAATCACTTAAGCTTATGTGGTTTATAATTTATTAGTATGCAGAAAATAATCCAGTAACTTTTTTAAAGTATTTTCAATCTAATGTTTTTCATGTCTAATGTTTTAATGTTCATGTCTATACCAAGGAGAAGACCAAAAACAGTCATATTATTTTCTTATACTTCTTTCACATATGATTCCTCGTTGTTAAAGAATTTTGTTTTATAAAAAATAACCGTAATTGTAATTAAATTACATGGCAGGAGAGAGTAGAAAGCAAGTTTGCAACATTTTTAACTATACTGCTGAAGCAGCTGAATTTTTACAAAATCACCTAGTTGAATTGAAAACCTAGTTGAATTACCTAGTTGAATTACCTAGTTGAATTGAAAACCTGGAAACAGAGATGCTATTCCGTATTGAAGAAAAAAATAAGTAGGATTTTGTTTTTTCAATGCCAGAGTTCCTCATTTATGTATCCAAACCATATATTTATTATTAGTTACACGCTCCCGGTTACGATGAAAAACTCTCTAACATAGTTTTAGATAGTATTTTTATATAGTATCATTACTACTTCAAGTATTTATTTATTTGGTGTTTCAAATAAATATGCCGAATTGCATATTACGATTTATTATAAGCCCTTGTCAAGCTGAAGCACAAGTAGCACAAGCTAGACAAGAATATTACAACTATTGTAGAGTGGCACTATTGTAGAGTGGAGGTTGCACGTTCGAAACCACCCGTATTCTTGGTTATATATTGGTGATGCGCTATTATATCTTTTGCTATCTGTATTTGAGCACACATGTCTGCATAGGTGAAATCATAAATAAATAAATATAAGTAAGTAAAAAATATAAATAATTAAGTAAATAAACATAAGTAATTAAATTATAATAATTAAATAAATATAAATAAATAGATATGCATCCATGACTGTGTTAGATTTTAAACTATCTACCTGCATGCTTCCATTTTAGAATGTTGAAACATTTAAGTTACTGATTTAGTTCTACTTTGTCTAGTCATTTGTATATCTGCAAATACGCATTTAAGTTTTAAAAATTGGTAGATGCTAACTTACAGCTAACATAAAAATTGAGACCGAAAAAAAATCTAGTCAAACGCTTACTAAAAGAAATAAATGGATCAAAATTATTAAGGATCAAAATTATTAGGGGTGTTTTTCCAAACCGTCACCAATAGTCCATTTTGAAGCTTTCATGTGACTTAAAAGAAGTACTACTACTATTTATGCATTTACAAAAAGTCATTGACAAATCGTTAAGCAAAAAATCCGAAAAACCAGAAAAACCAAAGTACTTCCTGGAGTTCTCATAAAGATAGAAAATACGATCACTTTTATTATATTCTGGTAGTTTTGGCAATACTTTTTTTTTCTCAGTAGGACCGGTATGTATTATTTCACTACAATTATTAGTTTGAAGCAACTAATTCTTAAATTTAGCAGTTTCAAAATATTTTGAGGGACCAAATTATAAACATTTTTCTAATAAATGTTCAATTTTATTTATTTATTTAAAAATGTCTCATTTAAGTTTATTTACATAATCTCGATTTATTATTTGTTTGCAAAATATACTAAGATCATAAGCAACTAAATAAAAATAAACAAGCCGTTGCATGTTATAACAATTCAGGATGAATTAATTTTTTATTAAATACCAATTATACTATACCAACTATCACCCTGCTTTTTGTTCCATGTGTTCTTCATATTCTCGTTTTGTGTGTACATATCTATATCTATCTATCTATATATATATATATATATTACCGAAGAGTAAAATCCTCTTTTTCATTTAATAATTAGGTATTTCATGAAATAACTACGAAGTCGACAGGTAAGTTAAAGTAAATAAATTATGAAATGCTTCGATTTAACTAGGAATTCTATAGAATAACGATTACATCGTTAGAGTATGAAGTATGGCACTCGAAAGTCCTTTGAACCGGTTAAAGCTGCTTTTCGTCAGTTTTGAACAACTTATAGCTGCTTTGCTATGACGTGTGTGTGAGCATCATTCTGTCGCATTTAGACGTAGTTATTAATATGAGCAATTTGAGCAATTACAAATAATATCATATGCTTTTCTTTATTATATAAGCTTTTCTTTATTATTTATCATTTGCAATAAGAATAAAATGTATTGTTCGAGAGATTTTAGCTTCTTATGAACAATTGATTTTTAAAATAACTTTGATTTTGTTTGTCTCTTTAACGGTCTATCATTGGTTATTTCATTGAACAACTTATTATTTCACAAAATAACTAGGAAAAGTATGAAATTTTTCATCTATTATATATTTTAGCTGACTCATCTAGTTATTTCATGAAATACCTAGTAAATAACTGAATTAAGCACTTTGAAGGTAACATATGTTATATATTTTATTAGAAATGAACAATAAATCAAAAGTAGGATAAATAGGTAGAAGGAAAACAAATATATCTCGCTTTTATTAGAATTTAAATCTAATAACACATTGATATGTTAAACATTTTCACTGGATTATTTCTTCAGATTTCTTACTCTATATTGATCTATGATGCAAATCGTCCAAAAAAATCCAGGTAGCTGGAATTCTGTAAAGAACTTTTAACTCGGAATTCCGCTGACAGTTCTTTCTTTCTTTAGTTCTTTGGGGCTTTCAGGTTATCCATTTTTCTCCTAGCCTCTATTGTTCTCAATATCAAAAGAAAAAGAAGAATAAAGTCGATAAGACAGAAACGTATAAATTAACTCACGGTAACGAAGCTTTTGGGAAAGATATTAAGGTAACACAAATGCTATAAAGATGAAAGTACCCGGCTGGAAACTTAAACAAAAGGCATTTTTTTGTGGAAAATATTAAATTTTCTTCCTAGTAATATATTATTTTCTTTATAATATAGAGGTAATGAAATGATATATACTAACGAAACTTGAAATTTACTAACAGTTTTCATTTCTTCTGTAATGCATTTACGAAAAATATAATACTTCATTTTTGGTAATCATAAAGAATTCATTGGAAATGATCTAAACAATTTTTCTTTATCGAATATTAACGATTTTAAAGGATCGTGTTTTATATTTTTACATGCTTGCTTATGCAAAAATGAAAGAATATATTTTTCTGAAGTGGTCATTTGGCAATTGTTTGTTTGTTCCAATTTTGTATAAAAAATTCCTTTAAAAAAACATTATGTAAGGTGTACTTAATGACTTAAAGACTATATTCTCTTCAAAAATATTTAAATGGTAATAATCGATATGTTTTGAGCACTTAAAAAATAGACACCCATTCTCAAGACTCGCCACACTTGAAGCAGAAAACTCAAAGTTACCTACCAGCGAAAAAAGGAAAATGAAAGTGAAAGATAAAACTAAGAAAACTGCTTTAGATGAGACAGAAATCATAAGTGAAATATAAATAATAGTGAAAAACCAAAACTATAAAAACAGCAGTGACCGCTCTGGTAGCATTGCACAGTTGATTTAATGAAGAAGCAACTTTTATCGCAAAACTTGCATGGCTTATAAGTGATTAACAACTAAACCATGCAGGCTTAAAACAGTAGGCTATAGAGGCTACAGTGGACACCAGAAATCGTGAAAATCCCTCGAAAAACCTATTTTTGAATTTTAATCGTTTTATATTAATTAAATAATGCTCTATCGCATGCAAAAATAATTTTTAATTTTTCCTATTTGAGAAATTACGAGCAAGCTATAAGCTAGTTTCGTTTTCTTACCTTCGTGCCACGCCCCTTTGTTTACATTTCTACTGTCAACCGAAGCCTCGTAATTTTTAGTATTTGTACTCATTATAATTCATAATTTAGTATTTATTGCTCATAAATTTTTTTAATTCCTTTTGATTAGTTTTGTAAGTTCTGTGTGAATCTTGTCAAATTTCATCATTTCAATGAGCAAAATTATGAAAAATAAAATAATTGTATATTTTATGGCAATTTTTCTGATTCTTTTTATTGTAATACCGTATTCTCTTCCACCTTAGATTCTGATATCTACGACTATAATTTGCTAAATTTATATATAATTAGTTGGTTTGATATAAAAAAAGCATATTAATTATTAAAACTATAAGAATTTGGAACATTTGATAATATCAGTGTTATTTTGCTTTTTTATTACAAAACCTTGTTTTTCTCAAAACAAAATTTTGCATCGAATTGGAATTTGACACTGTTCCATGATCTATAATTTTGAAGACTATCTCATGAAACTTTTTTGACACACTCTCTAGATCAATAAAAAGAACTTGTTAGAAGAAAATTTCAAAATAAGGTGTCACAGCATATTTTATAGTCATTTCAATATTCCAAAATGTTCATTGGGGGACGAGTTTCATGTCTTCTTTGCCGAGACTTGCTTTTTCTACTGTGTATGGCAGAGTTGGCCAAAAATGTAATCGATTACATTTTTTGATTACAGTAATCAATTACTTGTAATCATGATTACAATTTTCAAAAATTTTGATTACAGCTGTAATCATAATTACAATATTGATTACAGTAATCAATTACTTGTAATCGTGATTACAAAGTTTGATTACAGATGTAATCATGATTACATAGTCGATTACAGTAATCAATTACTTGTAATCATGATTACAATTTTCAAAAAATTTTGATTACAGCTGTAATCATGATTACAGTTTTGATTACAGTAATCAATTACTTGTAATCATGATTCCAAGTAATTGCGATTACAAGTAATCACAACAAAAATGATTACAAGTAATTATGATTACAAGTAATCAAAATATATGATTACATGTAATTTGATTACATGTAATTTGATTACATGTAATCATGATTACATGTAATCTAATTACACGATTACAAGACTATTGTATTCTTATAAATGATTATATTTTACAGTAGATAGTAGAATGTATTTTATAAAGATACATTTTGCACGTATTAACATGTACTGCATTTTGTACGTATTTGTATACGTACAAATGAATGTAACTGAAATGTATGTACATATGATTTTATCTAGTGCATATGTTCAGACATTTTAGTATCACACACATGTACATACACTGTACATGTATACATGTACATTTATACACAATGAATATATGCATTTTATGCAAATATTTGTGTATGTAAAATGTATATCTATGTTCATGTACGCATGTATATACAAGTACCTGTGTTTGTACGAACATACATACATTGTCTGTACAATGCATGTCCCATGCATGTATGTGCAATTTATTTATGAACAGTACAATATATGTATGCATGTACAATATAGGTATATCTGTAGGATGTACAATATATGTATGTATACATGTACATGATATGCATGTCCAGTGTATTTATGTACATGTACATAATATGTTCATGCTCAATGTAAGTATCCAAATATGCATAATACATTTGTGAACTATTGTACGTACATTGGGCGTATTTATATTTCACATATATTCATACATGCATTCGACATGCATAACGTACGTACACACATTTGAGATGCATATATTGTACAGATGTATATACATATAGCGTACAGATGTACATACATATAGCGTACAGATGTATATTCATATAATGTACATATGATGAAATGAACATATAATGTTCATATAATGTACATATGTGTGTACATATACAGTACGTATGGGCATAAATATATTGGGCATAATTCTTTCGTACAAATTTTACATGTGTACATGCATGCTATCCCTATCTATGCATATGGTGCAATGTATATATGTACAATGAATGTATCCACACATGTACAATACACGTATGTTCCATGTATGCATATCCATATCTACTATATATGCACGTACAATACATGAATGTATGTACATACATTGTACATGCGCACATACATTACACGTATACATATGTACATTACATTTATGTCTAAATATGTGTACAATGCAATAAATAAAATGCATGTAAGTTAACTTTTAATGACTCAAGCAAGTTAAATGACAAAATCAAACGATATTTAAATTTAGTTTTCAGCTTTAATTGTTCTATATCATTTTGAAATTCTCTGAATAAAAAATTATTTTCAGGTATTTTTATGAAATGTTTGACAATACAGATTTATTTTTTTTATAACATAATGCATGATTCATAGAAATTTTTTAAATGGTAAGAAAAACGGTAAATTTTATGTGTGGAATTAATATTTAGAAATTCCAAATAAAATTATCGTTTGCTTTCTAAAAAATATGAGGTCGAGTTTCATATACCTTAGAATAATTTTAAAAAAAATTTTAATAACTTTACTTATATAAATTTTTTTAATGTATGCACAATGTATGTGTATATTGTAATTACATATATTTAAATGTACGCACGTATTTGTACATAACTTGTAATTATGTACATGTATACGTTGTATGCACATGCATACATTGTGCATATAACTATTCTTTTGTACATCCATGCATTACATGCGCATAAGTATTAACAAAGTATGTAGTTATACAAGTACATACGTAAGTTGTACATAAGTACATACTTTGCGTGCACATATATCGATGTACATATAAATATGCATGTATACATGTACGCATTTTATTTACGCAACTATGTGCATATATTGTACCTTTAAATAACATTTTTACATATTGTACGCAAATACGTACAATTTTATATACAAACGTACATTGTATATACGTGCTATTATCGTAAATTTATACAATATATGCACTTAAGTGCATAAAAGCATGCAAACGCATAAGCATTATTTTCATATACGTTCATACATACATTGTCTATGTATACAAAGATACAAAATATTGCCTTTTTGTACAAACTAACATACATGCGTACATGTATCATAAATGCATAATTATATGTACTAAGCATATGCGCATTGCATTAAGTATATTACAATATAATTATGAATATTGTACGTACAAACAAAGTTTGTGCATACATTGTATGTATAGGAATCGCAAATTGTACGTTCATGCGTGCGTACATTCTATGTACATAAAAATATGTAAACACATGAATACTTACATAAAAAATTTGACTATAGTATACAATCGTAATAACTTGTAATCGTATAATTTGATTACAAGTAATCACAATTACATGTAATCAAATTACATGTAATCATGATTACATGTAATCATATATTTTGATTACTTGTAATCATAATTACTTGTAATCGTTTTTGTTGTGATTACTTGTAATCGCAATTACTTGTAATCATGATTACAAGTAATTGATTACTGTAATCAAAATTATAATCATGATTACAGCTGTAATCAAAATTTTTTGAAAGTTGTAATCACGATTACAAGTAATTGATTACTTGTAATCGTGATTACAAGTAATTGATTACTGTAATCAAAATTGTAATCATGATTACAGCTGTAATCAAAATTTTTTGAAAGTTGTAATCACGATTACAAGTAATTGATTACTTGTAATCGTGATTACAAGTAATTGATTACATAGCTGTAATTATCTGTAATCAATTACAGTTGTAATCGATTACTGTAATCAACGGCCAACTCTGGTGTATGGAAATTAGTAGTAAAATTTGTACATTTTCTCCCTTCATTTTGAAGAGAAATAGAGTTGAAATTAACTTGAAATTAGTTGTAAATAGAGTTGAAATTAACAAATAATCTTTGAATTTAAGGAAAAATTTAGCGCAAGGAGTTTATTTAAACTTGCAAATAAGCCAGGAATGTTTTTTTTAAATTAAATTTTTCATGCTATACCATGAATTATGTATTGAATTATTTTTTCTTTCTATTTTCCATCTAAATATAAACAATTCCTTCAAATTAGAACAATGTAACATTATTTTTTAAGAAAAACCTATTAAGATTCCTCTGTAGCCTTAAATTTAACTTTGAATCTAAAAACATTATTAAGAAATTTTGCGTTCGAGAGCATTAACATGATAATAAATAAGGTTAGAAATAAAAGCTAATAAGTTATTTTTTTGTAAATGTTTATACATACCTTTATTCGAAATTAAAAGAAATAATATTTCTTTATCGTTGGAATAATGATTAACCAGTTAACCTTATTAAGAAAAGAAATCGCAAATACAACTCTTGCAGTAAGATTGCTTGATATCTAGGTGAGAATTCCTTGCACATTTTTTTTTACTTATAATATATGACAAACTCTTAAAAATACATTTTTAACTGCAGATTAAGCAATCCTATAGGCCGATTCTCTGACAATAATCATTTCTCATGACAGATGGTCTGAGATCGATGTCACATACATACAATTCATAATGAATTTTACGTATGTGAATTCATTAGAACAATGAATATATCAGTGAATCAACGTATTAAAATATCAGTGAATCAACGTATTAAAATTGACAACGAAGAAAACATCTGATCTGTGGTCCAAAATCCTGTTAAGCTTAAGAAGTAAATGTTGGAAAATATTTGAATAAATAATACAAAAATATACATAAGTAAGTGGTATTGGAATTAAATATTATGTTTGCAGGGTACACATAAGCATAATTTATTAAGCATAATTTATTATTATTATTATTATTATATTAAGCATAATTTATTATTATTATTATTATTATATTAAGCATAATTTATTATTATTATTATTATTATATTAAGCATAATTTATTATTATTATTATTATTATATTAAGCATAATTTATTATTATTATTTTAATTTTAAAGTTTTCAACTCAGTGAATGGCAATGCAATAATACAATCATAGAATTACGATTATTAAACAAAAAAGCTTTTTTTTTGTTGTGATGAAAATTGTATTCCTTTTATTCGTAATAACATACCTGCCAACTCTCCCGGATTTTGCGGGAGATTTTATTTTCATATTTAAAGTGGTAGTAAATATATACTATTTTTTCTTTTATAAATTTAATTTTTAAATGATTTTGATCACCACTATTCTAACAAAAATTAAGCACATATATTAATATGCGTTACTATCATGGTTGTCAACTTAATTTCTTTCAAATACAACGTATTTGTTTGCTTAAAATTGAAGTTTTAATTCCATTTTAATACCACTGGGAAAAGTGATAATGGAAGGGATTAAAAGTTGGCAGGTCTGGTATTAAGCAAGTTGTAAATATGTAAATATAACTTATTTTAAAGTGTCATTTACTATCATAAGAAGTTACTTATATATTGCTCTGCATACGCTTTCACATAAGAGCCCAACAAAGAGGAAATGATGGTGGTAAGGAAAAGAACACTAATAGCTTACAAGAGTAACACAAAGTAAGTGTAAAAATTCCTCCATTTTGGATAGATAAACCATAAATATGGTTCTATCAAGTTGAAGCGCAGTTTAAAATAAGTAATATAACATGAGAAGAAATAAAGTTTAATTATTCGGTATCACAATTGGAAACAAATACGTTGAAAATATCTGGGACATAATAAATAATGTAAGTAAAACAAAACACGCAGACTCCAAAGATATGCTTCTAAACTAATTTAAAGAAAGTGAAAATGTTAAAATACGCAGATTAATTATCGGAATTAAACTTGGCGATATAAAACGAAGCCAGCTTCTTCAGAAACTTAAATCAATTGCTACGTCCATGTAGATAATATTTTCAATTTTTTGTTTTGAGTTAAACTTCAAATTTCTAATCTAGCTTATTTATGTCATTCAACCATCTGAGTAAATTTTAAAACTCAAATTACTAATTATTCTGAGGGTTTTAAGAATTTTCAAAACATTTCATCAAACGCAAATTTCGAAACCAAAATAAGATAAACACCTTCATAAGAGTTTTGGAGCCTCCTCTGATAAATTGAAAGATAAGCTCCTTTACAAAAGCAATTCCCAAAGTTAAAAATTTAAAGCAGTTTTAATCCTCAATTTTTCTTCTCTTATCTCTAACTCAACTTATTTCCCTGTCATCCGCATTTTGCTATCTTTGTTTTTCTGGATCTGAATTTCTTGGAGCAATTTTAAAAATCAGTTGTTTTTTTTACTGCGCATTTTTTTAATCATTTACTAAAAAGTATATTAACCCTCCGCGTTCGGCTCAGTTTTTGTACTTTCCGGACCTGAAATACGGGGCGATTTTTAAGTTACTTTTAGTTTAGTATTTTTCATTTTAAGTAATTTTTTCACCACTAAATATCAAAAATTATAAGTATGATATGAAATGCAACGTTAAAGCATCAAACTACTGGTTACTATATTAAAAAGTAGGCGTTACTATCTTCCTTCAACGAATTTTTCTATATAATTTGCGGAATTCCCGAACCCTCTAGTGCCACCTAGTAGCGAAAATAAGCATCAGATGATGGTTTTGGATGATGATCGTACATGGGGAAAGGGATCCGTATTGAAATCAGGGGGAAAATTTCGTCGCCCGCGATTTTCACGTGACCCGTAGTGTGGGACGAAACAGATACCCCGCTCAAATCGCGGGAACCGTACGCGGAGGGTTAATAATGGAGATAATGAAAATTTTCGAAATGCAGGAAAATTTTTCCATCAATTTAAAATAATTTCATAGAGACGTGGTGGCTCATGAGACAGAGCATTCGCCTCCCAATGAGGTGAACCAGGTTCGAATCCCAGCCATGGCTTGTCGATTCGAATTTAGCACCCGGCTCACACCGAATACACTGCCGACGTAAAATATTCTCAGTGGTAGACGGATCATGGGTTAGAGTTTCCTAGTCGCTAGGGTAAACGTGGAATATTTTCGTGATTTTCCTCTCCATGTAACGCAAATGCGGATTCGTTCCATCAATACGTCCTCCGTGAAAGCAAGTCTCTCCCAATACTTTATCCGGGAGTTCCCTTGTCCCCTATATTGGATTTAAAATGACAAGGCTATGAAGTTGAACATTGGTAGTCGTAAGCTCAAAAATTGGGTCTGCTGTTCAGCAACGGCCATAAGATAAAAATAATATAACAAATGTGTTTATAATTTTTAAAAAATGACATTCTCATTTAAATTGATAAACTTTCATTGCCCATTTAAATAAGAATGAAAAAAAATAAGATCGATTTTAGAAATCAGTTGTCTTACAGTGAATTTTTTTTTTGTTATTTACTAAAAAAGTACATGAATAATAGACTAATGTGAACTAATAATGTAATAGAATAGTGTAAACTTTCAGAATTTATAAATTTTTTTAACAATTTAAATTGATATAATAAATATAATTGTAAACTTGAAAGTAAATGATATTCACATTAAAATGAATAAACTTTGATCTTTTTAATAAAAATCGAAACAAATTAATTTTATCCGTCAATCAATTTTATAAATCACTTGTTTTATAGCTTATTTGCTAAGAAATATGTGACTAATGAATCTACTGTGAACTTTCTAAATGGGTGAAATTTTTTCTTTTAATTTTAATTAATTTAACAAATAGAGTTGTAAGCTCGAAAGAGAATGATATTGTCATTATAAGGGACAATCTCTAATTGTCCTTGTTAAGGAATTCCTTTAAAAATCAATTTTATCAATCAATTTTATCAATCAATTTTATCAATCAATTTTAAATATCAGTTGTTTTACGGAGCATATATTAACTTATTTATTATAACGTATGTTAATAATAGAGCAAATATAAAATTTATATAAAAATTTCCATCAATTTTAATTAATTTACTAAAGATAATTGAAAGCTTGAAAATAATGACTTTCTCATTAATAGGGACAATCTTTGATTTCCCTTTTTAATGAGAACCGGAAAAAAATCTATTTGATCAATCAATCAGTTTTCTAAATTAATTGTTTTCTGAGCATTCTCATTTACTAAAAAAGTATATGAATTATAAAGTTCATGTAAACTTTTAAGAGTGTATGAAACTTTTTCCATCGATTGAAATTTATTTAACAAATATAATTGTAAGCTTGAAAAATACCATTTTCATTGAAAGAGACACTCTTTGTTTGTTCTTTTTAATGAGAATAAAAATAATCAATTTTATCAATCAGTTGTTGTATCAATTTTATCAAGAATTTCTTAATTTATTCACAAAAAATGGTTATGAATAACAGGGGTAATGTAAACTAATATACTATAAACATTTAACAAAATGTTTCCATCATTTTAAATTAATTTAACAAATATAATTGTAAACTTGAAAAAGAATAAATTTTCATTAAAATTAAATTTGAATTTTCATTAAAAAGGACAATCTTTGATTAATTTTATGCTAATTTTTATCTATTAAAACTTATGATAGATTCTACCGACAATTTCTTTTTCATAGAAATGTTTTATTTGCGTCGAGCTTCTTTAAGTTACATAAAATACAATTTAAATATCTAAGCTGAAGTTAAAATAGTGTGAATGTGTGAAAAAACGCGCGAGTACTTGAAACATTTTTAAAATTTTTAATTTTTAAACAAATTGTAAGAAGAAAACAACTTGAAGAAATTCAAGTCTGTACCTACTCATAAATTTTCCACAGTTTCAATTGTAATAAAGTATTTCGAAACGAGGTTCAAAGTACTTTGAATGTAAGGTAAAAAAGCTGTTATTTAAATTTAGATGTTTTTTAATCTAAATTTAAATTTCTATTGTGTCCTTAATTTTAAAGTCATATACATTTATCACAACAACAAAGAGTCTTTTACTTCAGACAAAATTTAATTATTTTAGCGCCGATTCCTTATTATATTCGAGACTTGCCTTTTATCAACTGTGTGAAATTGTTTATGCATGTTTTATTAGAATTAAAAATTGAGATTTTGTGCATTATTAAAAAGAAATCATTTGTCTCCTTTTTTGAATTTTAATTTCTTAGTGTCTAAAATTTTTTGAAACTTTTGTTTAAGATTCTGAAAAACTTATACTATTGTGTGAAGCTAATCACAAAAAACTTCATCCAAACTACAATATCAGACGAAAACAATTCTAACTAAAACAATACTATCAATAAATTGAAATGTAATACGGTATAATTATACTGCAAGATTAATAAAATATTAATTTGAACCACGCTTCCACTAAAGAGGAAGCAAAATTGCTTACTTACTTTCGGTCCTCACACCTTTCGGTGTATAAAGCCCTCAGCCTACTTTCTAAAAAAATCCTGATGAACTTACATCAAAGAAAAACTGATACTCAGGGTAGCGGTTACTTTTTTTCATGTTTACCGGAACAAGTTACGAAAAAAATCTAATACATCGTAATTTTTACAGTAATAGCTACAGTAAAATCACTGAATTTCACAGTAAGAATTACGGTATAATATTTTACAGCAAAAATGGATTTTATGTTTAAATGAATTTTTCGGATGCTTGTAATTAATACTATTATTTGTTCCAGGTATTTTTTTAAAGGTGTACTTCTCCTTAACTCCTTGGTTTATACCTTAGGATCAAGCTTCCTCTATTTCGTGAAGTCACGCTTTTTTAAAAAACAAATCCGCTCTCATTAGTTTTTGTCGTTTAATTCTTAGTCTTCCTCTTTTTCTCTTACCTTCAGGAGCCCAATAAAAATAAAAGTGAGTCAAATTTTGGTCTTTGCATTCTTAATTTATGTCCTCTGTTCCTGTTTTTGCTTCATTCTTCCTCTATTGTTGTAGATTTGTATTTTTCCAATATTGTATTACTTCTTAACTTAGTAAATTTAGTTTTCAGTTTGGGTTAATTAGTTTAGTTTCCATAACAAATATTTTGGCAATTTTTTCGGATGTCTGATTATCTAAAAAGCTAGCTTCAGCTAAATAACATAAATTAAAAATAATGAACTGTTTTAATGAAGAACCGAATTTGATAAATAATACGAAATATATTTTATTTCAGTACTTCAGGATTTCATTAGCAATGATTCCATGCAAAAATGAATATTTAAACAATGAAATTACTGATTTTGTGGCTGCAGAAGTAAGTCTTACGCGCCACTTCCTTCCATTAAGAAATCAAAAATGCTAGCTCTATGCGCAGTGCTCCAAAAAAAAAAAACAGACCACCCTGAATAACTTTTAATCTACTAATCAGATCTTCACGAATTGGACTGAATCTTAATGGCATGAGGGCGTGACTTCAAATAGGCAAATTAATAAGTGCAAACGATATTTTAAGTTATGAAATAGGACACGAAAACGTACTTTCTCTGAGCAAACATACTTTTATTTCGATGTATTCAGATTTCTGTTCCCTCCCCATAAGCATAAGAGGTACCCTAAATATAAGGGATACCGGGAGATATGCTCCCAATAATTTGGTCAGGAGTGTGCTCCAAAGTTTGGACCCCTTTATATGAACTTTGCTTTTTGCTGATTTCGCTATATCTCAAAAACTTTTCATGCGAATTACTAAAATTTTGTACACGATTATAAAATTCATTTATCCAAGAATAATTCGATGCAAAAAATAACTTTTAGCAAACATTTATTATTTTTTTATTATTTCATATAATGATGGTCAATAAAATGTTAAATTGTAAAATATACAATTTTTGCATCATTTCAAAGAATATAATTTCACATGAGAAAAAAAACTTTTTAGTAAAATTGGTTGTATAGCTCCTGGGAAATGGAAATTCAAACAGTCAGATATTTAAACTTACAAATAATTGCGAATTTAAATTATTCAAAAGCATTTAGCAACCATGTAAAGGTTTTTAAATTATGTGCTAATGTGTTATGCACATGTAAAGGAAATCTCTAAGAATAGATTTTATTCTGCACTCAATTTAGGGTAGTGGTACAGTAAGATTACCGATTACTCATATTTATGCTTTTTATGCATGGAGAAAAGAACGAAATGAAGTAGTTATTAAGTGTTTAAATATTAAAAATATGCTATGCATACTTTAGCGGCGTGACATACTAATATTTATTTATGTTTAAAAAGTACATTAAAATAGTTCATTCAAGTACCCAAGTATGGTTGCAGGAAATTTTAACGACATTATGGTTCACACTTTCTAAAATTTTTAACATCGGATAGAAATTAACAAACTATCATTTTAACATTTCAAAACAAAGTTTAATAGAAAAAAGAAGTGCAGTATAGAAATAAATTAAGATAATATTCGAACAAAATTAAGAAACTCATCAAATTTGAGTGAACTAATGATTTGCATTTTTCTGACTTAACATTAGAAACAAAATCAAATTTAGGTCCCCTTAAAACTGAATAATTTTTTTTTCTGTTTCGTTCAATACTTATCCCTTATTGTTAAATGACAACAGCTGTTTTCAACGACAGTGTTTGATTGAAGCATTAAATTGCTTTTTTTGAAACTCAGACATTTTACGAGCCATTTAATTTTATTGTAAATATGTCTTAAAACACCGATGATAAAAATAACAGAAAAAATAATACTAACTAGCTATTTTCACAAATTGATTTCCTTATCAATTTATAAAGTATTTCTCATTAAATAGTAGGGCTGGCATGCAATTATTATCCTGTCATTCAATCTTGTTTCAAGCACCATTGAATTTGTTTACGAAACATTAACATTAATCATTTATTTAGTATATGTATTCAAATTGCATCTATTTAGTCATTGTCATAGAATATAACTTTAAATAGTGATCAAAATCGTTTATATGCAAAACATTGCTTAATTTCAAATTTTTCATGTACAATACACAAATAATGCATTGGTCTATAAAAATTGAAATTTAAAGTATCGTGAATTCTACATGTTTGTTACAATTCTTATTAGAAATTGAGGTCTTCATAATTGAAATAATTGCTTAATTTTAGACTTTAGGCATTAAATGAAGAAATAGCGTGCAGATTTTTTAAAATACAATTAAAATGTTAAAAATGAACATATATCAAAAGAGTTAATTATGTAAGAAAAAATCATAAAAAAAATGTTGGCATGGAAATTTTGAGGCAATAAACTGAAAATGCACATTTCTTTTCCAAATAACATTTTAAAATATCATTATGAAAAGGTGAACAAAAATGTGTTAAAATAACTCCAAAAGTAATTATAGTCAAATTATTTCCTGTATTGAAAATTGAATATACTCCTTTTTGAGAAAAACCCCGGGCAGTTGTGCTGGGCTATGGAACTACAGCGGTTAAACCATCCTACTACAAACTTGACGGTCCTTGGTTCGAAACCTGCCGGAAACAAACAATCATTTCCCTCAAATTCAACTATTATTTGTTTTTGAGCTATTATGACGCAATTTTTCAGAGTAATATTGTTACGAAATAAATGTTTTACAAGTTTCTGTAATTTTTTACTAGAAAAGAGCAGCTTGGAAAGAAGCATCATATTGCCTACATGAATTTTCTTATTTTTTCCCAAAAATACTTTCCTGAACAATTTTAAAAATGTGATACAGCATTATATTGCACCAATCCTTGCAAAGAAACAGAGTAAATAACCGAATATGAATGTTTCATATTTTTTTCACACGATGTATCCGTTTTTAGATACTCAAATAACTATTTTTGAAGCAAGATGAAAATGTTGCGAAATCCAAACATAGCACTAAGCAAGGTGTGATATATTGCTCCTGTTTCCGAATCAATTGAAAATAGATATTTATGGAATTATCAAATATCACTAAATATAATTTAAGAGATTTTAATGAAGTGCGATACCTTTATAAATTTGAATGCTTAAAATTATAAATAATGCATTTCCTCAAGTTCTGATTTAATGATTTTTAAAACTTTTTTAAAAGTTTTCACCATCATTAAAAATTATTCAGCAGCCTGTTTATTTTCTTCGTTTTCGAAATGCATTTTTATTATTAATCTTTAAAATTCCGTTTTCTGGTTCATATTTGTAAACTACTTTACACAAAATAACGTTATAAGAAATATTTTTCTAGTATGCTTGGTTGGCACTAACAAAACTTTCAGTAGCATAACATATTTTTAATGTTACAACAAGTTTTATAAATATTTTATGGAAAGACGTTCTCCTCAAACTTAAGTACTCAGTTTTATATTCGCAAGACACTAAAGTCAAAAACACCATAACAATATTTAGAAAGTTAAAGTATTTAAATGCCCTAAATATCTTACCATCAGAACAAAAACACGTAAGCAATTTTCTAAAATATTATCATTAATTCAGAATACAAATATTAATTCATCCTCTCTTAAGATTTAATTAGTCAAATACATGCTCAAGTTTTTCAGTTTTATTTACAGCATTATAATTTTTTTTCACTTTGTTTGCTTCGTAATATATAAAATATGTTTTCTCATGTATGGCAGAATATCTTTGTTTTATTGAATAGTGATATTTTTCTTGAGTAGTTATTTATTTTGTAGAAGTTTTGTAATTCTTTTATCATTAGTTATTTTTAAGTTATAAACCTGTTTTCGGAAAATCACTAGGATTTAATTACCTTGAAGCCGTTATCATCAGTATTTTAGAGAAATTTTAAGAGCGCAGTAATCTCTAAAATTTACGATGCGACATCTGAAATTAATAACTGTCAGAGTAAAATTAAAATTTGCCTAAATATTTGGTTTAAGTTCGAAAATTAAATAATAATCTTTCTTAGTTATTCTTCGAAATTTTACTATAATATTAAATAAGAAATGATTAGATACTATAATCTAAAATAAGAAATGATTAGATACTATAATATAAAATAAAAAATGATTAGATACTATAATATAAAATAAGAAATGATTAGATACTATAATATAAAATAAAAATGAATATATAATGTCAAATAAGAAATGAAAACCAATACATGTCTCATTCTTTCCCAAGTATGTCTAAATAAACTTTGACCTAAGTGTTATATAGGGAGCTAGACTTAACATCCATTTTCATAATTTTATGTTCATAATTCAATTCCCTTTAATGCTGAACACTGCACTTTAAATAAATATATACTATTATAATAGTTATTATTGTTAAATATATTAAATACATTTGTAGCTCTACCAAAAAATACAATCTTATTTCAAAGTATGGAAATATGAGTAAACCAATTATGAAACAACTTATTATATAACCAATATTTAAAACAGTATTGTGATTGTAAGTTTTACGATAATTCATGCTCACCTTTCATACATAATTGTGATAAGCAGTATTATGACTTGAAGCGGTAACAGAAATTTCAAATATTTTGAAAAAGTTTTCTTCATTCAATATTTTATTATTATAATGCAAAACAAAAGGTCATGATAAAGTCGAGATTGTTCTCACTTACTTGCTGAATTTGATGTTTTATAACATTTAATATGATAGAGGAAGAATGATTGTAGTACCCAGATTTTTATTTTCACTTCATTTCGCTAAAACTTAAAAACAATACCACAGAGCTATAAATGATTAGTTTTTTTATAAATCAAATAATGAAATATACATCAAAATGCACAGATTTAAAAAAAAATAGAACTGGGCGGAACTATGATAATCAACGCTGCTCGAACATATTTTTTCAAGGTATTTGTCCAGGGAGAATAATTTGCTCCAGAAATTTTTCACGTTAATCTTGTTTATTCTAACTTTTCCGATTTTAATTGACAGTTTCAGATTTTGCATGGTTATGGTTCAGTGACTCGATTCTATACTATAGATTATTTTTATTCATAAGATGCTTAAATTTAATTAAGAAATTCCTTTTAATACAAAAAACTATCACCCTGCTTTTTGTGTTCCATGTGTTCTTCATACTCTCGTTCTGTGTATACATATCTATATATATATCTATATCTATATATATATCTATATCTATATATATCTATATCTATATATATCTATATATATATATATATATATATATATATATATATATATATATATATATATATATATATATATATATATATATATATATCTATATCTATATCTATATCTATATATATATATATATATATATATATATATATATATATATATATATATATATATATATATATATATATATATATATATATATATATATATTGTTGTTGTTGTTGTTAATTTACGTCGCACTAGAGCTGCCCAATGGGCTATTGGCGACGGTCTGGGAAACATCACGGAGGATGATCCGAAGACTTGCCATCACAATTTTGATCCTCTGCGGAGGGGATGGCACCTCCGCTTCAGTAGCTCGATGACCTGCGCGCGAAGTCGAGCACTTTACGGTAGCACAGTTTAACGAGGACCAATATCGCACACCCTCGGTCCCTACGCAGGCTGATCCAAGTGGTCACCCACCCGCACACTGACCGCAGCCAGTAATGCTTGACTTCGGTGATCTGCTGGGAACCGTGTCTTAACGATCAGTCCACTGCGGGACTATATATATATATATATATATATATATATATATATATATATATATATATATATATATATATATATATATATATATATATATATATATATATATATATATATATATATATATATATATATATATATACGGGGAGGGATTTAACTAGATCAAGGATCAAATGTGAAAAAGCCAAAGTCAAAGGGGGGAAGAGCGGATAAAGAAACAATTGGCATCTAAGTTCTCAATCTTAAGTAGTTCCATTTGTTAAAGCAACAGTTAAATTTATTTTCACTATTATATAAAGGATTGTTAATACTTCCACAGTTGGTCGGAAAAATTCAGAAAGGTATGTCATTTTCTTTTATATTTTTTCAAAATCAGAATAACAACAAATAACATTCTAAATAGTAATTTGATTATCGCACTAAAGGTAAGGTAAATTTCCGTTACTAATTTTAAATTTCTGCAGTAGGACACACATTAAATATTACTCCTGTTTAACTTAGGGTCTGTAGATTTGAAGGCATGATGAAGTGATACATGGAAGATGAATTCATCAATATTTTTTGACAGTCATGACATTAATGGTAATATTGTATGGCTTCTAAATATATATATTTACTACAATACCTTAAATAGAATTTCTTATTAAATTAAATGTGATAATATACACATTTTTTCTTCTTAGTACATATTTAAAATTACTTTTTGCACTTTCCTTAAATTTCTGGAGACATATAAAAATTTATCAAGCATTTATCAAATGAATCTCTCTCTCTTCAAATTTGAAAATTTGAAATAAAAATATTTGTCTCTATGCTGATCTATGAAGAAAAATGTAAGCTCGTAGAAAGGTATAAGAAAAGGGAATACTCATTCCCCTTTTGCTTCAATTAAACAGAACTTTGAAGTCTTTAAAAATTCCAACATTAAAATTAAGAGCTACGGTGCCCCGGAGGATAAAGCGTTAGCCTCCTAATTGGGTGAACCAGGTTCAAATTGCAGCAATGGCTGATTGACACGAATTCGGATTCCGGCTCACATCGATCACAGAGCAGACGTAAAATATCCTCAGTTATATCCTTTCGGGCTAACCGTGGGAGATTTTCTTGGCTTACTTCTGCAAGTAACGTAAATTCAGGTCAGTTCTATCAAAAAGTTCGCCAAGGAGGCTGGTTAATCCTATTCCTCGATCGAGGATTTCTGGGTTGGGTTCAAAATTACAAGGGTACGAAACAGATCTTTGGCAGTTGTAAACTATCAATGATTAAAAATTGGGTCGTTTGTTCTTCACCGGTTGTAAAATAAAATAAAGTAAAATATGTAAATAAGTTTTAATTAGATATCAATTTAACAATTACGGATCGATTCACCCAAAATTCTTAATCAACTGATTTAAGAAAGCCAATGTGCAGTAATGATAACAAATGTATTAAAATATCAATCAATACCTTTAGAGTACCTGTGTGATAACAATAAAGATTGCTATGAGAAACATTTTCTAGTTGCAATTATTAATTCTTAAAAAATAATTTGCTTGATTTCTGAAAAATGATTTACTTAAGACATTTTTCGATTGCTGCTCCCAATCTTAAAGTTTCGGAATTATTTAATTGCCTTTCTTGCACTTGTTTATTGAAACAATTCAAGTATTGGTTCAAATTATAATAGTAGTTTTAATGATATAATAATATTAAAAAAAATTTCGAGCTTTAATGTAATAGTATATATTTAGGAAGTAAGTATTTGACATAAATACATATTGTGTACAACATTTATTTGAAATAACAGAAATATGTTTGTATGTTTAAAATATTTTATCACCAAAAAAATTTTATCAAAATATAAATGTTCGAAAAAAGCTGGATTATTTCACACAGCTAAAATTTGTTGCAATATTTTCAACACACTTTAACTACAAACATAATGGTAAAATTGGAAAACTATATAGAATTAAGCAAGGTAGGCAAGTAAGTAAATACAATAAGCAAGCAAGTGAAAAATAAGCAAAGCATGTTTTGTCACAAAGAACAAATTATCACCGAATATAATAGGTTATTAATAATAGGTAATAATAGGTAATTTATAACTGAGCTGATAGGAGAAACATAATGTCACTATATATAAATTGTTCCGGAAAGCATTTTAAACATGTTTATGGTGAAACAGTCTTTATGTAGGAGATACGATGTCTTTTGTTTTGAATTGATATGTAGTAAAATTTCAGCTACATGATAACTTGTAGATTACCTATCTACATAGATTACCTAATTGTAGATTATCTTTAGTTAAGTAACTCTTTAAATTACCTATCTGGATGAAATATTAAGTAATAGTTTGGTGTAAAATCCCAATCTTTAAGAAAATGTGTCTTATCACTATATTGCTTCAAGTCTTTTAACTTAAATAAATGCCGAATATTAAAAATATATATACATTTTTGCGGCTTATCAAAAGTTATTAAATTTATGGAGCAACATGTTGAGGGGCCTTATTTATTTCCATAATGATAAGCCTTCTTATTTAATTATCATATTTCAGCAGAGTAGATTAGAGTTGTTTTAGTTAAGTGCAATACATAGCGTATTCAAATAATGTAATGCTCTTCAAATCAATCTTTCAATGTACAAAGAAATTCTAGACTACAACTATGCTCTGCTGGAGTCCCTATTTCAGATTGGTATCTTTCTACACACAGAAACTTTTGTGATGAAATAAAATTCTAAAGAAACCTAAAGAAACTTTTACGAATTCTAAAGAAAAGTCTTTTCACGTTCGATGCGTCACTGAAATCGGGGAAAATTCTGTTGTGGTGATGGATCGTTTGAAACACCAACCGCCTGGTGCATTTCACTAACATGAATAAAATAGTAGAATGGACATTTAGAACTTGAGAGAGAAATCGTGTATTGTATCATTTACTTATACGCTTTGTATCTGATTTATAGAGACGCTAAAGAAATAAGATTTTTTAGAATATGCTATTTGTAATATAAGTAAGAATTCATGCAATGGAATTTATATAATTTAAAATAGTGTTTGTAACTTAAATTAAATAGCAAAATTGACATTTTGAGCTTAATAGAAAAATCATGTATTCTATCATTTACTTTCATGCTTTGTATCTGATTTATAGAGACGCTAAAGAAATAAGATTTTTAGAATATGCTATTTGTAATATAAGTAAGAATTCATGCCATGGAATTTATATAATTTAAAAAAATTTTGCAATTTAAATTAAATAACAAAGTGGACATTTAGAACTTAAGAGAAAAACCATGTATTCTATCATTTACTTTAATGCTTTGTATCTCATTTATAGAAACGCCAAAGAAGTAAGATTTTTTATAATATGTTACTTGTAATATAAGTAAGAATTCATGCAATGGAATTTATGTAATTTAAAATAGTGTTTGTAACTTAAATTAAATAGCAAAACATTTAGAACATAATAGAAAAACCATGTATTCTATCATATACTTTAATACTTTGTATCATCGCATCCCCACTGCCTAAACAGGCATACGACAAAAAAAAATGCTTTGCATCTGATTTATAGAGACGCTTAAAGAAATAATATTTTTTAGAATATGCTATTTGTAATATAGGTAAGAATTCATGCCATGAAATTTATATAATTTAAAAAAGTGTTTGTAATTTAAATTAAATAGCAAAATGGACATTTAGAACTTAAGAGAAAAACCATGTATTCTATCATTTACTTTAATGCTTTGTATCTGATTTACAGAGACGCCAAAAACGTAAAATTTTCTAGAATATGTTATTTGTAATATAAGTAAGAATTCATGAAATGGAATTTATGTAATTTAAAATAGTGTTTGTAACTTAAATTAAGTAGCAAAATGGACATTTCGAGCTTAATCGAAAAATCATGTATTCTATCATTTACTTTTATGCCTTGTATCTGATTTATAGAGAAAGAAATAAGATTTTTTTGAATATGCTATTTGTAATATAAGTAATAATTCATGCAATGGAATTTATGCAATTTAAAATAATGTTTGTAACTTAAATTAAGTAGCAAAATGGACAAAATGGGAAAAAATTTCGCGCCATTTAATCAGAAATTTTTGCTTTAGATATTATTAATCATTACAGCAATTATTCCATGGTAAATGTCTGCGATATGTTCACCAACTTCTGGTACTAAAAATCGTACTACTACACATACTTCTGTTCTGTACGCATCCATTCTTAAAAAAACATACATTCATTTTAAATGTTCTTATGATAACTGATGCTCTTTTCTGAATTAATTTATAATCATGGAAAGTGGCGCCTTTATTGCTATTAAGCATGTCTCTATTAGGACTCCCTTGGATAGGAAAAGTAGGTGCTTCTCAACGAAGTTGAAAAATAGAACGAAAAAACACTCTAAAATCAGGATAGCCCAATATTCCTGACCTCAGGCAAAGGAAGAAATATTTAATGTAATAAAGAAATAAAGGTATGTTAATGCGAACAAAATAAGTACATAACTCTCTTATGTCATGCTTGATATGACATATTCCATTATCCTTGTAAAATGGTATTAAAATTCAGACTCTTAACATCTTTTAAATCTAGAAAAAGCCAGCAAAACGCTCAAAAAGGAATTCTAAAATACAACTAGTTTTCCTTAGTTATAATTTAAAATTTTCTAAAAGGTTTTCAGAATATCAAAGAGGTTTATGAGAATTCTAATGACTTGCACCTCATTAAAGAAGGAGAATTAAGTTTCTTTTATGAAGAAAAATTTTAAAACTTCTTAATTTCTGACGAAGTGATTAAATCTGGTTCCATTCTCTCGATGGGATACCATATATAGACTTCTCTATGCAAAAAAAAAGAAAAGAAAGGAAAGTTATACTTTTTCTCATTTATGAAATTTGTGACTCAAACGAAAACACTTTTCTATTATACTAACGAATTTTTGAAAATATTACAAATAGTATAGTAGTATTTTCTTTGCTGTATGAAATTCGGATGTTTTACATCAATTCCAGTTATGATAGTCAAAATCTATTTTTTTTCTCATTATTCAAATATCCTTTTTTATTGTTCATAAAATTATGTCATACATGATAAATCATTTCAACGTATAATCTTTATTAAATTTGAAGTAATTGACGCCTTTCTATTCCTTGCAACTTTTTTCCTCATTTGTTAAAACTGAGTGTATAAACATGTGTTTAAATATATATAATGCAAGAAGAAAATTAAACTAAATTAATAAGTACCTTTAATCAAATCCTACATAAAAGTTAAGCATTTTAACATGTGTTTCTGTATATTCTGAGTACACATAAAAATTTTAAAAAGCATATAACACTTACTCATTATAATTACAATAAAGAACAGTTAAAATGAATCCCATTTATTTCATGTAATATTTATCATGATTAAGATAACGTCATACTTAAATCTAAATAACCAGTCATTGAAGTTAAAAATTTTGCTCTAAAATAAAACAATGCGACTGCCATCGGCCACCGAATTATTTAGTTTTAAATTAGTGTTATAATTTTATTATTCAAATTGTTTTTGTTATGTTGGTTTTATTTAACATGTGTTCCTGTATATTTTGAATATACGAAAAAATAGATAAAAAAACATTAAAAAGCATACAACATCTACTGAATATAATTACAATAAAGTAAAGTTAAAGTAAATCCTATGTATAAAAAGGATAAAAAAAAACTATTCCATGAATTACAAAGCTTTTATTGCAATAAGTACTATTTAAAATATATATCCTATGTATTTTAAGTAACAATTTATCATGATTAAAATAACGTCATATTTGAATATGAATAACCAGTCATTGAAGTTAAAAGTACATTTCTAAAATGAAACAATATGACTGCAATTGGTCACCGAATCGATATTTTCATTCAACTTCAAAGTCGTCTAATTACTTACACTTTCTGTTATGAAATATTCCCCCTTTAGATTTCAATTGCTCTCGATAAATTTTTGCGAGTTGCCAGTCTTAATAAATAGGTTGCATTCATTTTAGTATAAATGAAAGAACAAGCAATTGTAAGCGTCATTTATATGAATATTTATTTGCAAGACGCAGAGCAAAATCCGTAAGGCATTTTTTTTATATTTTGTTATTTTTAACCTTTCGGTACAAACTCTTGTTTTAATAGAAAGAATTTCAATAAAGAATTTTGAGAAAGAATCTCAGAAAGAATTTTAATCGGTCAATGAATCGATATTTTCATTCAACTTCAAATTCTTTAAATTGCTATATTTTTGTTATGAAATATTTCTCCTTTAGATTAATAATTATTTAATAATTATTTAACTGCTACCAATAAATTTTAGCGTAAACACGGTTTTATTAAATAGGAAATTTTTATTTTAGTATAAATGAAAAAACAAACATGTCAGTGAAATTCAGATAAATATTTATTTGTGAGACGGATTTTCTATCAAAATCAATGTGAAAAGCTTTTTCTTCTAATTTTGTAAACTTCAACTTTAATATAGAGCGTCTTGTTTTAATAGAAAGAATTCAAATAAAGAATTTTGAGAAAGAATTTCAGGAAGAATTTTAATTGGTCATTGAATCGATATTTTCATTCAACTTCAAATTCCTTAAATTACTTACATTTCTTGTTATGAAATATTTTCCCTTTAGATATGAACTGCTTTCGATTAAATTTTACGAGTTCCTAATCTTAATAATTAGATTGTATTCGTTTTAGTAATAAATGAAAGAACAAGCAATTGTAAGTGACATTTATATAAATGTTTATTTATGACAGATTTTCAATCTAAATCAATACATAAAGCATTTTTTTAATATTTTTAACGTTTAGATAGAGCATTTTGATTTAATAGAAAGAGTTTCAATATAACTAAACTATTATTTTCTTTTAAAATCTGCATCAAAGTTAACAATTTTAACATTTGATTCTGTATATTTTAAAAGCACAAATCAGTCATCGAAAAGGATAAAAAACTATCCCATGTATTACAGCGCTTTTATTGCAATAAATACTAGCTGAAAAATATGCTATCTATTTCAAGTAACAATTTATCATGATTAAAATAACGACATGTTTAAATCTGAAACATTAGCCTTTGAAGCATGATTCGAAAATGGAACAATATGACTGCTATTGGTCATCGAATCGATATTTTCATTAAACTTCAAAGTCTTCAATTTGCTCGTACTTTCTGTTTAAAAATCTTTCCTATTTAGATTTCAACTGTTCTCGATAAATTTTAACGAGTTTCAAGACTTATTAAATAAGTTACATTCATTTTATTATAAATAGAGGAACACGCATATGAAAGCAACATTTATATAAATATTTATTTTTTAGAATGATTTGCAATCTAAATAAAAGTATAAAGCAGTTATTTTCTAATATTTTGTTGCTTCCATTCAATAGACTCTCGTTTTTTAATTGAGAGAAACAAAGTTATTTTAGTTTAAGTTAAAATATGTTTGTTATTTTTATCTCTCTAAACCATTTAAATTATTTTCAAATTCATATCGTTGTTTGAAAAATAGTATAAATCAAGTGTTTTAATTAATGTTATTGTCCATGTTATGTAACTGTTGTGTTTGTGTAATGGTTACTTTAAAACTATTTTTCGACGCAAATGAAGCTTCTTTGAAAAAAAATAATAACCTATAAATATTATAAGCAAATTAAACAATTTTAATAAATATAAAAAAAAATTAATAATAATAGAGCAGTCTGAATTTGTGTATTAAATATAAAATTAAATATTGTCAAGTTTCATCTAATTAATAATAGTTCACCAAATTGGATATGGATATTTACTCAAAAGAAATTTAAAATATTTTCTAATCGATTTCTATCAAAAGTATTCTTTCTTGAATCACTGGTTTATGAATAACTATATAAATAAATTATTATATAAATAAATTATTATATAATGAATAATTACATAACAAATAATTATGTAATGAATAATTATATAATGAATAATTATATAATTATAATTAATTGTTAGCTAAGGCATGCTTTTATTAAAAAAATCATTATATTTGAATGAACTGACTGAATGCAAATTTCATTTAAAATAGAGTTATCGTTATACAATATTTCGCTTAAAAACTGACTTCAATATTTTTTTTATAATCCTGCCGAGTAAGAAGGTGAAAAGTTAAAGAATGAAGGTTGCAAATTGTTTAATCCACGAAAAAAAGTATTATCAAAGTCTGACAAATCACTATTCTGGAAAGTCACTATTCGGGTGTTAAAAATATCAGAACTGATTTCGTTTCTGGAGGAAATAGAAAGAAAATAAAATACAATTATAAGAAAAACCAACAAGTTCCAATCAATCAGTAACCAGACAATCTTTGTTGTTTTGTATACCAGCCTTTTTGTTGAGATTTGTTTCACTACGAAGTGAGATACATAATTTGAGATTCAATTTATACTTAAGCCAGGAAAATATGCCTATTTTCAGCTTCTTTTACCACACAGATTCTATAAATTACTATTAAAGGTGATATTTACAGTACGCTACGCATAAAGTAAAAAAGTATATATATAAGTAAATAATAAGAGTATATATATATATATATATATATATATATATATATATATATATATATATATATATATATATATATATATATATATATATATATATATATATATATATATATATATATATATATTCAGCTATGGATCCCTCTGACTATTGACAGTTTAAGTTTAATAAAATAAAGTTAAAAAGAAGCGTTCAAATGATTTCTCTTGAACAGTTCGAAATACTTTTTTACGGACAGTAATTGAATAAACAAATAAATTTAAATTAAGTTCGGGTGGTGATTATTCCAAACTGCCACGAATTCGTCGGTAAATTCGATTGTTTTTATTTTTATCCTCTTGAATTATTTATTCGGTATTATAGTTATCGAATCGAATTTAATTAACCATTGTTTCATTAGTCTGGTTCAATATATTTTTTTATTTCAGCATTTTGACTTTATTTATCCATTTTTAAATTTTGTTTTCTTTTCACTATTGTTTTTTTTTCTACTTATATCATTACCTTTTTTTTTCGCAATGTCTTAAAAAAATTAAAATTTTATTTTTACTGTTTTATAGCATTTAAGAACCAAACGTAGCATTTCTTGAAAGAAAAATTAAAAAAACAATTTAAATAATATTTTGCTACAGTATATAAAAAGAAAATTTAAAAATGATTAAAATGTATTGCTGAAATATATGAATTCCAAAGGAGAAATAACTCAAATATAACGAAATAATAAAGTAATAAATATTATTGCGAATTAATGAATTTAAGAATTGATTATATTTTATCTTTTTAATTAATTGATAACTTTGTATTCTTTTGATATATTTACATCCTTCATTAGTCACAAATCTAGATCCGGTTCGATCCAAAGGTGCCTCCAGATAGAATAGAGTTTACATGCCTTATATACTAGTGCATTGAAATTTAATAGTTGTACTGGTAGCTACGCTGCAATATTCCTACCAGAATTTTATCTGGAATAGAATTCGTTGAATGGAAGACAATATTTGATTCATTGCTGTTTTGAGAGAAGGCCGGGAGAGCTGTATTAAGATCACCAAACTTTGAGAGTTAGTCGGGAGAGCGGTATTAAGATCACCAAACTTTGAGAGCTAGTCGGGAGAGCTGTATTAAGATCACGATTGTTTGCGTGGTCTCTCCGATGTTGCTATTATCAGTCTAGTGTATACAGACCCTTGTTTTGCGTGATCGATACTGAGTAGCAGCAGCGCGAGGAGGACAATAATTCAGTCACAAATAGCAAGTCTACCGTCCAGAGTGTTCCATCCATCAAAGTAATCGTGCTCATATCAAGTTGGGCATTTCTTTTGAGGTAAGCGTGTTCAGATCACCTCCGGGTCACCAATGCGAGGATAAGCTACCGACTATGCCAACCGTCATTCATAGGTACCTCCAAACACAATTGAATTTACACGCCTTATATAGTAGTGAATTGGGATTTAATAGTTGTAGTGGTAGCTGCTCTACAATGTAATAAAATAAATTTTTATCAATATTGTAATTTAAACACATAACAACTATTTTTATAAGTGCTATTTTTCAATAACAAAATATTTACTTTATAAACTGGGTAAAATATTCTTATAATTTGGATTAAATGGATTTTTATTCCAGAAATAGCATTCTAAATACCTAACGTTACTCTACAATCATCACGCATAATCACTGACAATCTCTTTTATTACAAATTTGACCTGATTTTATAAAATTTGCTAAATTATATAAGACCATAGACTTTTATTAGAAAGTCTGACAAATTTCACCTGGTTTTATATATTTTTTTCCAACTTTTATAAGACCACAGTCTTTTATTATAAAGTATAACAAATTTGACCTGGTATTATAAAATTAACTAAATGTTATAAGCTAAAGTTTTTTTATTATCAAGTATAACAAATTTGACCTGGTATTATTAAATTTGCTACATTTTATCAAACCATTGTTTTTTCTTATCAAGTAAAACAAATTTGACCTGGTTTGAAAATTCGCTAAATGAAGGGTGGCTCCGTATAAAATAAGCAAATGGCGAAGATTATCACACCCTATAAAGATATCAAGCGGCAACAAAGCGGTCGAGAAAGTGAGATTATGTTTCAGATCCACGTGCCAACATAAAAAATGTCTTGAAGTAGCAAGATATTTCTTCTGGCAACACAAAATTGCGAAAAAAGTAAACTCTACTCACTTTAATAAATTCTAAAATAAATTAGGTAAAGTATAGACAACAGTGTTCAAAGTTTTATGAGTGGCACAAGTCAAGTGGGGATAAAAATCGTATTTTACAAGCTTGTTGGCAATAACAGTTTTTTAGATAGCCATTTATGACGTAATACATTCAAAAGTGCTGTTTGGGGGAAAAAGCCAGTCGGTTAGGGTAAAATAAGCAGTGAAAAGTGAATACAGAAGCTGTCACTCAAATAAATTTCGATATTACTGTAACACATGCTTCAGCTCCTGTATCATAAAAAGAAGGATAAAATGGACTTTGGGCCAGCAGGAGGCATTAGTGGTTTGGAAAAATATATTGAATAAAAAAAAATTTCCTCTGTAAAATTGGAAAAACATTGTATTTGCTTACATGAAATTAGCTTTTAACAATACCTACCTCCGGACTAACAATTAAAAAAAAACTAGCTACTTAAGTTATGACTGTATTAACTCATTATAATGTGACTGTGATAAAATAGAAGTTCTATCAAAGGGTTCGTTCTCTTGAAATAGATTAGTAGCTGGTGTAAGAGTTAATTTGCTTTTCAAAAACTGATAAAAATTTAATAAGCAAAGCTTCTAATCACTGCAATATGAGCAAAAGTGAAGTGCTACTTAACAATTGATGCAATAAGTAGATAGGAAAAGGTTCCTTTATACAAAAAAATGAAAATATACTGAAAGTCAAATCCAGAATATATAATAATTATAAGAAAAATTAAGGTCATAAATATTTAAGTTGTTATTTATGTCAGATTTTTTGAGGTTTTTAGCTTCTTTTCACAGTATCTTCCCCAAAGTGTGTTCATCTTCCCCAGTTTGATAACTTAGGAAATACCTTTATATCACTGTTTGATAAATAAATTATATTTATATTTGAAATTACATCGCATCATTTAAGAAGGTTCACTTTTTTCATCTTTTTATTTTTATTTTGTTATAATGCTTAAAAAAACTTGTTAGTTCTACCAATCTTCCTCCTAAGCACTATAAATTTAGTTTTTTATGAACTCTCTAAGTTCGATCAAGATTTTTGTAAAAACTTACAAAGCTCGAGAGAATGTAATTAAAACTTAAAATAATTCCAAATAACAGAATGATTATGAGTATATTATTCCGAACATCGACACAACTGCAAAACTAAAGCTTAAAATTGAAAGCACTTATTTAGAAAACAAAATCGTCAATTCTGACATGATTTCTTTTAATCGATTCTATTGTAGAACTTTTGCCAATAAAAATAACAGAAAACATTTTAAAGTGTTGAATATGAATATTTTTCGTTAAAAATCATAAATCTCGGAAAAATAAAAATTAAAATAATTACAAACGACAAAAATGAGTTTGAGTATATTATTCCGAGCATCGACACAACTACAAAACTGAAACTCAAAATTGAAAGTACTAATTTGAAAAAAAATCGGTCAATTCTGACAAGATTTCCTTGAATCGAATCCATTTTTATTGTAGAACTTTTCCGATTAAAATAACATGAAACATTATAAAGTGATGTTTATAAATTTTTTTGCTAAAAATTATAAAGCCTTTGAGAATAAAAATAAAAGTTAAAATAATTCCAAACGACAAAATGAGTTTGAGTATATTATTCCAAACATCGACACAACTACAAAACTAAAACTCAAAATTGAAAGTACTTATTTAAAAAGAAATCGGTCAAATCCGATATGATTTCGTTAAATAGATTCCATTCCTATTGTAGAACTTTTGCCAATAAAAATAACATAAAACATTATGAAGTGATGTATATAAATGTTTTTGTTGAAAATTATAAGGCTTGTGAGAATAAAAATAAAAGTTCAAATAATTCCAAACGACAGAATGAGTATATTATTCCGAACATCGACACAACTACAAAACTAAAACACAAAATTGAAAGTACTAATTTAGAAAAGTAATCTGTCAATTCTGACATGATTTCTCTGAATCGATTCCATTGTTAATGTAGAACTCTTGTAAATAAAAATTACAGAAGACATTGTGAAGTGATGTATATAAATATTTTTTATAAAAATTATAAAACTTGTGAGAATAAAAATAAAAATTAAAATAATTCCAAACGACAGAATTATTACGAGTATATTATAACAGACTTCAACACAATTACAAAACTAAAATTCAACACTGAAAGTACTAATTTAAAAAAAAAAATCGGTCAAATCTGACATGATTTCCTTGAATCGATTCCATCATTTCTGTAGATCTTTTACCGATAGAAATAACATAAAACATTCTGAAGTGATGTATATAAATAGTTTTGTTAAAAATTATAAATCTCGAGAGAATAAAAAAAAAGTTAAAATAATTCCAAACGACAGAATGAGTTTGAGTATATTATTCCGAACATCGACACAACTACAAAAATAAACTCAAAATTGAAAGCACTAATTTAGAAAAGTAATCGGTCAATTCTGACATGATTTCTCTGAATCGATTCCATTGTTAATGTAGAACTCTTGTCAATAAAAAGAACAGAAAACATTCTGAAGGGGAAAAATAAAGTCTTACTACAAGTAAAGAAAAATAAAGAACTGTGTAGGGGAGGCAGTTTACCCTAACTTTTACCCGGCATCACCTCTACCAACCTCCAGTAAAGTGCCCCATTTCTTGAATCCTTCTCCACTTATCCCCTTTCTCAGTGACAAACTGAGGAAATTCTATTGAAAATCAATATCAGTAGCGGTTAACGGAATCCTAAGCTAAGGGGGCATAGGATCGTTACATATGATCATTAGGATATAATTCTCTTTTTTTTCTATAAATATAAAAACTATATGACAAGACCATTTATAAAATATAAAAATAAAAATTTCAATCTTAATTTTTCTTTTCTTGAAACGGTAAGTAGTTTTAGAGGTTTTAAGAGAGGAAGGATATTTAAGACAATTTTCTACAGCGCATCCTATCCATTAAATAGAAATTTATCATTTATTCTAGCTTATATATTTTTAAAGGAAATGTAATATGTGTTTATTTTTACTATCAATACAAATTACGATTAATTTCCACTCCTAAATCCCCACAGAATTATTGAAATTGAAAGTATTCTTAAGGAAGAGGGACAAAAAATATCCAGTGAAATATTTTAGAATTGTTATTTTTAATTTTTACCCTCTTTAATACTCTAAAAATGGGAATTAAATAACTAGCATGTAGAACCGTAATTGTTTTGTTTAATTTCATTGCGAACATGAAATGCCTTTTAACTTAATCGAAAGTAAAATTTCTATTTCTACTGCATTTTTATACTTCATATTTATTACTACTTTGTGAATACGAAGAAGTATCTAATTCCTACATAAAAAATATCCGGATGTTTAAATCTAATTTATTTTAATACTTGAACTAAGGAAAAATCTTTTTATAGAATGATTAAAGTCATTTATTAACACAATTACATTCCTAACTAACTGAAAAAGGCAGATTTTTCTGTAATAGTAAAAGTTTAATTAATACAGATTTTAATATAAATAATTTATCTGCTTAAACTAACTAATTTTCAAATACTTTATTAATTTATTGCTTTTCTTTTAAATTAAAATTATAAGACTTTAAATGTAAGGTTTCAAATTGAACGAATATAATAAGAGCAAAATATATAAATTAACATTAATTTCATATTAAACATACTATTGCAGCTATTTTCAAAAATATATATTTTATTTCTAATTGAAGTTAAATCAAACATAAAATGTTTTGAACTTATGTTTAAAAAGAAGAAAGGACCCGAAATAGTAGAAGAAATATGAGAAATGCAGTAAAAAGCAAAATATATAAATTAACATTAACTTCATATTAAACATACTTTTGCAGCCATTTTCAAACATATATATTTTATTTCTAATTAAGGTTAAATCAAACAGGCAATGTTTTGAACTAATGTAAAAAAAGAAGAAAAGACCCGAAATAATAGAAGAAATATCAGAAATGCAGTCAAACTTAACATATTATTAAGTATCAAATTATCATCAAGTAGTAAATTATCATTAAGTAGTAAAGTATCATTAAGTAGTTAAATTAATTGATCTTTAATGAAGAAATGTTGGCAAAACTGTATCAAAGAACAAGAAGAAGAATTGAAGAATTCATTTTGAATTGTTCAATAATTATGGAATAACAAATACATTTATCAGGCAATTGTAATATGTTTATGTAACTAGAGCTCTATTATTTGTTCTAAATGATTGATATGATACCAAAAAACCTGGAGATTAAATGCTTTCTGAAACATAATAATAATTTACCTCTTCGAAAAAATGAGAATACAGCTTCCCATACAACAGAAAGGAAACAGAGACCTAGCATTACACCTATTCTATATATAATGGTCATGATTCTTTATTAGAACTCATGATTCGTTATTAGAGAAAAAAAGTGGAAAAAATATTTTTCGTAAAATAGTTTGAATGATATCAATGAATTAGTTTAGATCGATCTTACCCCCAAAAAAATATTTTTACATAAATGAAGAGAAATCTGGAGATATTGCAAGAAAATTATCTTATTCTAACACTATTAGGGTAATTTTATCATGATACCTTAGAGCATTGTATAAAATCCATTTATTCGGTTTAATTTGCTTTTTAGTTTCGTATTTTTAACTAAATGTGTGGTAATATGAGCTATAATTTTAAAAACCAGAATTTCTGGTTAATAGTTGCCATATTAATGGAAAAATTACCAAAGGAATAAATTAAATACCGTATGTTTTGGTTTTTTAACCAGATTAGTTTTTTTTACCAGCAATGTAATTACCACACAGTACTGTAATTTTACCGTATTTTTTTCCTTCCATTTAAATTGATTACATAATAAATACATATCATTTCTACACTCAAAGAAATTCTGGATCAAATTATGGTAAAATGTACCGGCACACAGTTTGCTAATACTTTTTACTTTAAAATCCATTTTAATCAGAATGTTATACGGAACAAATAATCTGATATACCGCAATTTTTACAATAATAATTATAGTAAATACTCGGAATTACCGTAAAATAAGTAGTTAATGTAGTTAATGTTATAAATAGTTTAAGTAGCTAAATTATTTATTAAAATTATTGTATAATATTCTACTTTATACCGTTATTTGAAGAAGGATTTTTTACGTTGTAATTAAAATCATTCATATTATGTTTAAAAATATTCGAAGAGTTTCATTTTGAAATTTACAGATGAAAAAAAAAACATTGGTTTATGATATGTAATTAAGAAAATAAGTCACAGTTGTGTTTGTTAATACAGTTCATATTTTATTTTTAAAAAAACAACTTTATAAAGGAAACTAAGTAATTTTTAAAATTTCTTTAGAAGCCCCAGCATTACAAAGAAATACTTCAAATGACGAAAAAATATGAAATAATGAGCCAATAAACTAGCCTCATCACTACAGCTATAGTTTACGAAGTACTATCAAACTTTATCAAAGTACTTCGAAGCTTTGTCGTTCAATCTTTGCTTTGACGAAGTGCTTTGACATTCTATGACAATCTTTAAAAATATTAAAGGTGTCCTAAATCAAAGAAATACGTTGCAAAAGAAAGTCTCTAATTGAGGACTTTCTTTTTATTTTCTGTTTTCGCAGGATTTCTAGCAAAAAACAGGAAAAATGTAAAACAATGCGTTTTTTCGTGCTTTCAAAATAATACAATAAAATAAATTCAATTTTTTGAATGTTTAATTTTTAGAAATTAAAAAGTTAAAGCTAGTAGCAAAATGCAAACTTCAATTCATGTTCATTCTTTTTACTTTAATAGAATTATTTCATAAAATTAGTTTTCTTAAAATTCTGTTAATCCTCTAAGATTCGTATCCCTGAAAAATTAAAAGATTCATAATTATTATTAGAGAATTAAAAGATCATATGAGAATTAAAAGATTCATAATTAAGAGTATAATAGAGAGATCTTAAATTATCAAATTTGTATGAAAAACTAGTGGCAGTATTTTTTAAATGTCACAAGATTTAAAATTCAAAAAGTAATAATATACCATTTTTACTATTTAAATTAGCATGTAAAAATAATTTGTTACATAATTCATATATTACGGAATTCATACTTAAATAATTCATTTTATTTTCAAAAACAAATTTTCAGTATTTTAAAGGAAAAGTTTAAAATGCGTTTTTGTATAATAAAAACATTATTAGTTCAAAAACTTGACAATGAATCTTAATACTTACTCAGTATTTATAAAATTCTAATATTACTAAAATTAGCGATATAATTGTACTTTTAAACATTCTAAAAAAAATTTAACAATACAAGCAAAGAGATTGTATAATTTACAAAAATATAATCTAGTGTACTCATGACTAATAACTTAGAAGAGCTAATTTGCGGTCATTTCGAAGTCATATTTAATCTTTGCTATTGTTGCAATTGAATTCGATGAGATTTGTGAAAATTTGAATTAAACATTTTAACAAAAAATAACACTGCTTTAAACATTATAACGTAAAATTATACAATACTAAAATAACAGCATAGTAATTATAGAAATATAATCTAAATATGACTTTGAATGTTAGAACACTTTACACTAAAAATTTAAAAGAATAATTTAGGGTCATTTCTAGGACATATTTATTTCACTATTTCGTATAATTTTAATCTGAAGAGAATGTGAATATCACAATTAAACATTCTAAAAAAATATTTCAAACATTTAAAAAAAAAAGATTAAGCAATGCAAACAAACGCAGTATACAATTTAATAAAACATAATCTAAATATAACTTCGAATGTTAGAGCACTCTAAAGTAATAATTTAGAAGAGCATTGGCAAATTTGAGGTTATTTCTAAGTCGTATTTAATTCATACTATTGTAGCATGTAAATCCGAAGAGGTTTGTGATAATTAGAATTAAATATTTTACAAAAATTAACACTGCTTCAAAGATTCTAACAAAACATTTAACAATAGTAACAAAAACAGTATGAAAATTAATGAAATTTAATCTAAATATGACATTGAATGTTGGAACCCTCCAAACTAATAATTTAGAAGAGCTTTAACTAATTTACGGTCATTTCTAAGTCTTATTTAATCCATTCTAATATAACACTTGAATCCGAAGAGATTTGTGAGCTTTAGAATTAAAGCTTTATTAAAGCCGGGACGACATGGTTTCATTTATGTACTGACCAATCACTTAACTAAAAGCAATTCCATATCATCAGAATGCCTAGGGGTTTATCATAATTATCATTTGTTTAATCTAGTACTCAATAAGATTCGGTTACCTAATTGTTCGAATCCTTTGATTAGAAATAGGAAGCAGTTTGATCATATAACTTGAATATTATTATAATTAAAGATATATAATTAAGCTTAATATCCTAGCTATTCTTGTAGAAAAAGCGGAAAAATTTCTCAGGACTTGTGGGCAAAGTCCTCTTTATGTTAAAACCATCACAAACTGTAGCCAAGCTGCACAATCTACTTTTATACTGACAGTGTTGTCTGCGATTTTAAATAACGATAACGGCACTTTTAAATAACGGCACTTCTACCCTCAACACATTTGAGTTTTATTTTAATGCAGCCGCTCATTTTCCTAAGATTATTCATTTGTCTGTACTTATTTATTTACTTATGACTGCTTTGTACAATCTAATTTATTTGTTTACCTATACACCTCATATCCCAACTGAACTGGCAAGGAGTACACCATGGAATAATATTATGATAAAAGGTATGTAATTAAGCTTAAGAGAAGGTGGAAAAATTTTGGGCAAAGTTCCTCTTTTTGTTAAAAAGCCACAAACTGTAGCCGAGCTACACAATCTGCATGTATACGGATAATGTTGTCTGATACTTTAAATAACAATATGCCTCTTCTACCCTCAACGCATTTCAGTTTTATTTTAATACGGATGCTCATTTACCTAGCATGATTATTTATTTACCTATAACTGCCTAATACAAAATGGTATATTTATTTTCCTTTATTTGCCTACGGTTTATTTATTTTATTTATTACACCTCACTACCATTACCCTACTGCATAGACGAAGAGGTCACCAATGACAAAAAAATATTTAACTCGCATTTTTTTTCAGAAATATTTTTTAAAAAAGCATAACAATAATTGGCTGTAAAATCATTGTCAGTTTCCAATACATGCATCACCTAATGTTAATTGGTAGAATAAAGTTATCTGTCGTTGTAAAAACTGCGCAGTCACTAGATATTTTGGTGTCCAACGTTGTTAATTAACGTTGTGCATCGTATATATACATAATATATATATATATATATATATATATATATATATATATATATATATATATATATATATATATATATATATATATATATATATATATATATATATATATATATATATATATATATATATATATATATATATAAGTAATCAATATTAAACTTACTATTTCTTCTTATTTTAGTAACTTAACTGATTAAGACTGGAAAAATATTTCGCGATTTTCCTCTTTAAGAAAAGCAATTTGCTGAACCACTTAAGAGCTACTTTGTTGCTTGGGTGAAATTTAAAATTACAAAGGACTTAAAGCAAATAACAAAACAATAAAAGACGCGTGTGCACAATATGGATCAACACCAAATCAAACAAATTCGAAAAATAATAAAATAGCTTGGAACCTAAAAAATGGTTTATAAATTGAAAAAAAGAATGACATAAAAACTGAAGTTTTGCACTTATGTCGTAAAAATGAATAATTACAAAATGAAAATTTGAAAATTATACATTTTTTACACATTTAAATTTAAAATATAGGGGAGAGTCGGGTAGCCCCGCCCAGCGGGTACCCCTGCCCACTGTCAATTTCATATGTATAGAATATTTTTTCAAGTCAGTGGGCCATCAGACATTAATTGTTATATTAAAAAAAGATTATTTTCAAAGTTTCAAGTATTTATATAGCTGGTAACATAATAAACAATAGTTTTGAAAATATGTTGAATACAGTAGTCATGAAATTAAGAAAAATTGGTTGAATGTTTCAATTAAACTTCATTTTAATACCAAAAAAATAATTTTTTCTATACATACAGCATTAAAGTATGTAGTCTTAAGTTTAATTTGCACAAAGAAATAAGTTTGTATGTAAAAAATTGTTCGAGTAATTACAAATTTACAAAAAAATTGGATTTCGGGTGGCCCCGCTCACATGAATGTCGGGTATCACCGCCCAATTTTATTTCGTCGATAAGTGTACGGTTGCAAAGATTAATATTTTATTGCTTCAAATTTGAATGTTATATGCATTTTTAACAACAAATATATGTTTTAATATTATATGAAACATAAATTTATATATTTAAAAATGAAAAATTAAATATTTCTGAAATATAATTGATATATCCAAATTAAATTTAATACCAAGAAATCATAAATATTATGATAAGCTATTTGCTTGCTTATTTATTTTCACTTATTTGTGAGCGAATCAATCTACAGAAGCATTTGAATGCAATCCAAGTACAAAGTAAATTTGTAATTTTATGAGAAGTATTTTATATTAAGTTTATAAGAAGAGATCAACCAAATAAGTTTATATTGAAAAACAACTATTGTTATTAATTATTGTTACTTAAATTAATTTATTTTCGATAAATATTTAATATAAATATATATTAATATTATAATATATAAATGTACATTAATAATGATAAAAAGTATGACATTTGTTGTTATTAAATGATAGAATTCACTAAAAGTATATAAATATGTAATAAATAAAATAATTTTGTGATAAAAATGATAAATGAGGTTTATCTATTGCCAATACATTGGTCATTCTCATTTACACCTGAAAAAATAGCCAAAAAACACAATTTTTGTAACTGGGCGGGGCTACCCGACACATTTTGAAAAGAGCTGAAAAACATGTTTTTTTAAATTTCTATTTTTTTAGGTTTAGCTATTCTTTTTTTTGGTTTATTCTTTTTGCATTATTTAATTAGATGATAAAATAATAGAAACATACAAAAATGTCGATTATTACTCAGTATTATACAGAAATATAAGCAATACTCCTTAAGTGAGCTGGGCTACGCGACTCTCCCCTATATATATTTAAATTAGAAGAAAAAGCATCGTTTCTCAAAGTAATTGATTTGTTCTAATTTCTAACGAGTTAGAAAAACAATTACAAACTAAACGCAATATTAAAAACATAAACTGAAATATTTCTGTTTCTAACTACTTCAATTTCGCTCGATAAAATATCTAGGAGATGAAAACAAAACTTCAAAGGAATTCGTGTTAGGAAAAATAAATAGAATCTAATAGCGGAATTTTTTTTCATTAAAATGTAGTTTTAAAATGAGCAATGGTTTCTTTTTGCTTGAATAAACGAAAAATTGCTTGGAACAAAGAATTAAAGTAAAAACACAAATAATCTCAAGTTAATTAATACGAATGCAAATTCTTATTTATGTTTTACACTTTAGAATCTTAAATAAATAAATAATGCATCAGTATCTGAAGAATACCTCATTTATATTTCTTCTTTAATAGGAAAACAAATGGCTTCATTTAAATGAAAAATTTATTTAAAAACATACGTTCAAAATGCATTTTCCAATCTTATAAAATCTTTTGCTAGAATAAAAGCGTTCGTAAAAGTGTAAAAAGATTGAGCAAAACTGCTGCTGTGTGATTTTTTTTCGGGAATATTCCATTTTCCACGCCAGATTTATAAAAGTTTTCTCTTTTTAATAGCAACACTAAAGAAATTGTTTCGACTCTCCTCAGCACAGAGTTAGAAATGCTTTTATAGTTTTATTTTTATACCTTGTTAGTGTCGGAAGATGTTTAAATGTGTATTTTTTTTTCTCTTGGAACAAAATATTGAATTTTTTTATACTTCAGTTATGCTTACCACACGCATTAGACTTCACGCAAATCAAATCAAAAAATACTTTAAAGGTATTTGCATTTAGTTCTAAAGGAAAACATTTAAATTTGCGAAAAGTTAAAAGAATAAATAAGTCATTTTTATTCATTTAAAATCCTATTATAAAAAAAAGATTTTGAAATTTTTTGTTAAAATAGTATTGAATTTTTACTGCAAGCAATTTAAAGAAATTTATATAAACGATGTAAAATAAAAAAAAAAACAGCATTAGATCATAATTAATTTTCTATTATTTAACATTTGATTTGATGCCATATTTCACCAGATTGTAAAATATTTAATTTGATTAAATACGTTTTTTTTAATGAAATTTTTCTAAATGACGCTGCAAAAAGTTGTTAAAAATTAATGAAATATTTAGTGTAACACAATCTTTGCTTTTTATTTATGAAATTTATTATTAATGAAATTATATAATTATAATGCATCTTAATTTATTCGAAATTATAAAGAAAACTTAGTTTGCATCATTCTGAAGCTTCAATGAACAGCGAGCACTCTCCACTGAGTTACATTCGATCTAGTGTTTTATTATGAAAGCACTAGATCGAATCTAGTGTTTTATTACTATGAAAAATTCTGTTTGTTTATTATTATAAAAAGTGCTTTATTGTTGTGAAAAATTATATTGTACGGTGAGTAAAAACTGTATACTAAAAGCTAGAACTTGAACTGACGATTTTATTCCTTTCATGATTAGGGTCAAAAACAGTGAAAAACTATTTTGTCAACAAAACAACTTTAACCCCATAGCAAGAGGAATAAAACACATGAAACGAAGAAAAATTAGTAAAAATTGAAAAAATATGACAATCAAGCCTTGAATTGTCACAAAAATGCAAAACTCTTTCTATCGAGAAAGCTAAGACAAAAGTCAAAAATGCTTTCTCCGTACCCCAAAAGTTTTGCCCCGGTCCAGAAAAGGAATACAAAAATACAAGAATAAATAGTGAAACATGTAATAATGCTTCTGTAATTTAAACTGCACTGTGTTATATATTTCACTATTTATTCCTGTATTTTTGTATTCTTTTTCTGGACCGGGGCAAAACTTTTGGGGTACAGAGAAAGCATTTTTGACTTTTGTCTCAGCTTTCTCGACAGAAAGAGTTTTGCATTTTTGTGACAATTCAAGGCTGGTTTGTCATATTTTTTCATTTCTTCAATTTTTACTAATTTTTCTTCGTCTCATGTGTTTTATTCCTCTCGGTTTCCCTGCTGCTTAGCGCATTTTTTCCGTTTTGATGTTATCCTTATTTTTATTTCTATTAATTTTATTTTTATTAATTGTCTGCATTAATATTTTAAATTCTTTTCGTAATTAAAATCCCGAGGTAATTCCGGGACAAGTTAACTCAACCCGAGATATTGTTAAGTTACGGGAAAAAACCACCAAATATACAGAGCGATTTATAAAAAATGGCTATTTTTTACAATGTATGAATAAAAAAATTTTTTTACTTCTGAAGTTTTGTCGGTCACACTGTAAGCAAATTGTGTAAAACATTCTGGATCAGCTGTTCATAGTAGGTAACACACAACGATAAAAATTAACTGCGTTTTTTTCTTTCCAAAATTAAGGTAAATTATGCATTTACTACATTAAATAATAATTAATACTGCATTAATAAGAGGTAGCTATATTCTTCCAAAATAAAAGCAAATAAGGACCTACCAACTATTACGCGTTTTTCTTTACATTTTTTAGAGTAAGGGACATATAAAAATTAAGCTTATATAAACTTTGGTAATATTGACAACACATTAAAAGCCTTACCACGAAAAAGAGTGGAAAATAAAACAACAAATTAAAAAGAAAACTAAGTGGCGCTGCATAAACACTTTTAATTCAATTACTTATAGTGGTGTGGAAAATAAGGGGAAATGAATAAAAAATAATGCATTAAGACATTAACTTAGGAACCACTAGAATAAAATTTTACAAAAAAGCGTAGAAAGTTGGCAGCCCTGCAAATATTAAGTGTAGAAACAATTGTGGAAATGGGACATGTGAGTTCCACACTGTAAGAAATTGATATTCAAATATTACGGAACTTTCTTCGTTTTTGACAAAACCGCTACCTGGTATGAGCTACGAGAAAAAATTCGTCAAACTGATGAAATAACTATCGTAATTTCCTTGACGAAATGAATGTTACTGAAATTAAGGAAATATTTCGCTATTCTAATTTTTTTCCGAAACGAAAATAAAACCTAGTAGTGCCTAATGCATCAAACTCTCCTATTAATTATTTTATCGTGGGCACCATATAGGTGGATCAATGTCTCTCCAACGACATAAGAAGAACCAATGGAACTGAGAGATAAATTGCATCCATGTCCGAAACGGGATTCGAACCCGGGAACCTACCCGTATAATGCCAACTCCTTAACCACTTAGCCATTCTCTTCATTTTCTTATTTTATTTCCGATCGTCTAGTCTTCATTCTAGTTTCACTATTCTAGTTAACAATCTCTCACAATACACTTTATTCTAGTTTCGAGTTGAGGAAACATTTTCTTCATATAATTAGCAGCGCACGCTTCAACACAAATCACGTGATTTCGTGACGAAATAATTCTCTAAATTATTGAGGTAGGTAAGCAAGTACTTCATTTACGTCTCACTAGAGCTACACAATGGGCTATTGGTCTGGGAAGCATCACGGAAGATGATCTGAAGACATGCATTTACATTGTTGATATTCTGCAGAGGGGAAGACTCCCCCGCATTGGTAACCCGACGACCCGATTTTTTAACGAGGAACGATACCACAGTGTCTGTCCCAACACAGGTTGATCAAAGTGGTCACCCACCGGCTCACTGACAGCAGCCAGTGATGTTTGACTACTGGTAACCATGTCTTTACGATCAGTCCACCTGTGGAACTCAAAATGAAGGATATACAGCTCAACGATTGCTGAATCGTCGAAATTGAGAATTTTATCTCTGAAAGTAAACTGATCTCTTGATATGAAACATGTCTCACAGTTTACTTGACGTGATTCGGGAAGATTTAAAGGACAGCTAACGGGACAGTTCCTTTTCGGTAGATCGGATTAATGTTCCAGTTTTTGATCGCATTTTTTATCTATTAAAACTTTAAAATCCTAAAAGTTGCTTTTAGGATTTTAAAACTTTTTCGTTTTTATAACTTTCTTACTCCGTCTAATTTTTCCACTCAAAATCTCTTTGGATGTAGTTATAAAATTGCTTGTCGAAAAACATTTTATAAAAAAAAATAAAAGTTTTTTATTATTTACTTTTAAAATCACAGACTTTTTTTAAAACCTCCAATTCATACAAAAAGTTAAATTTATTTTTAAAACTTAAATTTCGTTAATACCTAAAGTAAAACGAATCCCAATTTAAGGCATTTTTTAAATAAGTATATTAAATAACCGTATTTCCAAATGGACATTACTTGGAAACCATTTTTAACTTCCAAGCAAATAATTTTCGATATTCCAAAATTAATTATTTAACTGTTTCATTGGAATTATATTTAAAGAAATGCATTAAGTCAATTTAGCTTCATTTTAAAATTAATGTAAACCAATTGTGTCTCTTATTTTACACGAAATAATATTCATACTATTTTCAATGTAACTCTTTTACCTGGCAGTATTTCCAGTTAGAGAGAAACCAGTTTAATGCTTAAGTGCCTAGAACATATAGTTTACGTACACTCAAATGTCATCAAGAGTCATTGATGACTAAATCACCATGACAACCGTGATGTTAGTGTAACATTACATGGGTTATTTGTGATTAAATAACTCTTGAAATGTGTTCTGCGAAAGCATTAGTTCTGAATGCTCTGGTTTAAACAAAATTCAATAAAAATGTTTTATATAATAACAAGAAACCCATTGATAAATTCATTTTATTGTATCATTTCTTTTTAAAATAATTAAGGTAATTACTTACATTTAAGGATATTTCTGTAAAAATATTCCCCGAGAATTTTTTTCCATCGAAAGCTCTAACTGGAAAACTTAAATCCGAAGAAAAAATTTAATTTTACTTTTTATATTGTATTGCTGAAAAGAACTAGGCTAAAAAACAGAAAAATATTTTGAATAACTTAAACGGCTATTTAAATATTTTTAAATGTCGCTAATTTTTTCAGGAGATCAACAACAAATCAACAAATCTATCCGGTTGGTAGAACGTTGAGCTCATGTTCGTGAGATCGGGAGTTCGAATCCCGCCGGCCGAAGAATCCTCGTGAATTAAATATTGACTGGTGCACGTTAAATCTAACCGGTTCAAAAAGTCCTCCAAGTTCCCATAACAAATCAATACCTCAGGGAGTATTGAATTGGAGATTGTTCTGTATCTAGTTCAGGCCAAAATTATGACCGGTGGAAGAATTAATAGGTCCTATCTTTAAAACGGGCTGCGACGTGTGTGTGGCTGAAGTCGTATTCTTGGTCATAGATGGCGCCACTGAAAACAAGAAATGCACCATCTGCCTTAAAATCGCTTGGTTTCCCATAGCAGGCTAATTGAATAATTCCTGAAAAATAATGAATAATTTAAAAGGTTATTTAAATATTTTGAAATGTCTCCAATTTGGTAGGATTTTCCCACCAGATCAATGAATAGTTTTTGAATTTTTTAATGCTTTTAGGTGTTCAAACAATACAATGTTTGAGGAAAATCCATAATATTGAAAAACTACTTCACAAACGCTTTTAATTTTTAGAAGACTGATGGTTTTTACTTACGAAAGCTGTGGCTTTTATTTATGAATTCTGTGGTGTTTTCTAGCTGGATATCAAAAGACGACTAAAATATATTATTAAAAGACGACTGAAGCCTAAACTTTGAATAAACTGTTATAAATGGTAGCTGTTTATATGAATTTCTTTAAATATTTGCTCCATAACTATATATTATACATGTTTTTACTTTTTTCTGCATGAAAAATACATTTCATAAATTAAACTTTTGTAAATTGTAAATCTTGAGTTTTAAAACTGTACTTAAACAAAACAAAAATACACACTTTCGATACAAAAATGTTAAAAAAGCGTTCTCGCTTTTATATATTAAATCTGTGGCCTTTTCTATTTGGATATTGACATAACCAGCATAGAGAACGCTACCTACTCTACCTAACAGTTAGAAACAACTGTTAAAAACTCGCAACAGATAATAAAATAGCACACTGTTTGCTAAAAGGCATTTAAAATCATCAGAGGATAATAAATTAGCATAGCTAAGTCAAATTTTTTTTTAACTAAGCTTGACTCAAATTATTGAAAGACGATTAAAATAAACTTCGGATTAACTGTTTTAAATGGTAGCTATTTACAGGAATTTTTTTAATTACTTGTTTCATAAGTATATATTACTTATTTTTTTACTTTATGAAAAAATATCATATATTAAACTTTTGTTTAATGTAAATTTTGAGTTTTAAAACTCTAATAAAATAAAGAATAATATGCGATTTCGAAACAGAGATAGTCAAAAAATATAAATGAAAGTATTAATTGGAAAATTATTCCTTGACGTATTATTGTAAATGGAATTTCCATAAAAATTCGAAATAATTAGAAAATTAAATATAAAAAATAAATCTGATTTTTTCCCCCTAAAATCATCATTTCTCCCACTTCATTTCTGGTAATTAAAACATTGGATGAACATGTAATCTAGGAATTCAAAAGCAAGAAATTAATTACAGAATCCGAAATACATTTGGTGAAAAGCTTCTGAAGTGGTAATTAAAAGATGAAAGCAATTTTTGAACAGAAACTTAATGAATAAAAAAAATTCGATGAATTTAAAATTTAAAACAATTTATTCTCTTATAAGAATAGCTTCCTTAAGTGAAGTATTCTCAATAAATAATGTCAAATAAGATAGCGATTTAAAACGAATAAATTCATTTTTACTGAAAGCCAAGGGGAATAAAATATTTCATTGAAGCGTGAAAAGATTGTTTTTAAAAAAAAAATCGCATTTCAATGAGATCGAATGTAAATTTACTTATGAAATAAGATTGATTCGGAGAATGGTAGCAGTTTTCGAATAATACGGATTTGATTTTCCTTCCGAGTAATTCGTACCTCCGTAGTTTCTTTCAAAGTTGTGAAATCATTATCTCTTTAAATAAATATAAATTTATATTCAGCGTAGTATCATGTAGTTCGATCATAATACATGTTTTGACATCTGACTCTGGTCATATTTGAATTGGATTCCTTATATGTGTGACAGATATTTGTAGTCATATGAGCAGAAATATTTTTTCAAGTACATAGGATAACAATAGTTGGCGTTACATTGCAACATATATATTTCTCCAAATATAAAGTTTGAAATATGACTGCTACCATTACATGCATCAGTACCATAATTATCATTTTTATATATTATAATTTAGTATATATAATTTAGTATATATAATTTAGTATATATAATTTAGTATATATAATTTAGTATAAATAATTTAGTATATATAATTTAGTATAAATAATTTAGTATATATAATTTAGTATACATAAGTATTTAGTATGTTTAATTCTGCAATTGTAATTTAGTAAAATTATCATTTGCAATATGTGATGAGGAAAACATTATGTTGTTAATATTATGAAAATATTATGAAATATGACTGTAACCATTACATGCATCAGTACCATAATTATCATTTTTATAAGGAATATTATAATTTAGTATATATTATTTAGTATATATAATTTAGAATAGATAATTTAGTATGTATAATTTAGTATAAATAATTTAGTATATATAATTTAGTATGCAAAAGTATTTAGTATGTACAATTATACAATTATAATTTAGTAAAATTATCATTTGCTGATGTTTTCAATATGTGATGAGGAAAATATTCATACAATATATAACTTTTTTCAGTTTATTTCCTTTTACATTAAGAAACAACATATGATAAGCATTTGCTTCATTCTTGCTTAATCAAATGACAACATTTTTTACACCAGGATAAGAGCTGAGATTTTCTTTCTCGGGCAGACAATTAACATTAACATGCAAATGTTTAACATTCGCCATTAAACATAACATAGCATTAAACACAAACATATGTAACAAACAGAGCTTGTTTCATAATCCGTGCATTAAATGATGACTGATGCTCGTTAAATCTGTCAGAGTCACACAGTCCTCCAAGTTCCAGTAGCAAATCAATACCTCTGGGGGTAATGAATTGGAAATTAATCTTCCTCTTGTTCAGGTCACAATTACTATATGTGGATGAATGAAAGGGGTATGATTGGGTTCTTCCTGTAAAACGGGCTGCGATGTGCGTGTGACAGAAGTCGACACTTAAAAAAACAAAAAATGCACCATCAACCTAAAATTTTGCTTGATTTCAACCAGGCTTGCTGGTATTGGCAAGTGGCATAAGTAACAACAACAGATTGAACCTTGTACTAGTATCCGAAGATTGAGGCAAATGTTTACAGTGAAAATGAAACATTTGAGCGACGCTAATCAGCACTCGTTGTTTACTAACCTTCCAGAAAGAGTGCATGCATGAGAATTACTCTAGAGATGGATTCCGTTTAGTGCTTTTAATCATGATAGCTTCCAAAACCCGGTAATTTTCTACTCTTCTGACATCATATTATCTACATCTGAGGTTGGAAACTTACGATCCGCGGGTTACCTAGCGACCCAGTAAGCAATTTTTAATTACGACTATCATTAGGTATTCTTACCAACGGTTTAAAGTGAGAGCCTTCGATTTGCTGAAGCAGCTGTCTGCAGGTGGATATTGGAGGATATAGTCTTCGTGACGAGCCGAACAGATGAAAAGCAATAGGCCTAGTATGACTTGAACGAAATAGATGTCCTTGGACTTGGCAGCGTAACATCATGAAAACACGAGCTATGAGATCTTCTTTCGGCTTTTCCATCACGTTTATCAACCTGGCAATTACCGGCTTCTGTGTTTGATATTCGGCTATCGTCGGTTATTTCCGAAAGTAAGTCACCATAACCAGCGTTTGCATTGTGAAGCGTTGCAAAATTAGGTTAAATTCTATTATTGCACAGCGCATACATGAGTGAAACAGATATTTGGGACACGTTTCAAGCAATAACATCTGATATTACTATTCATGCTATAGGAGTATCGCAAACAGAATATGTCTAATTGCAATCATGAAACTAAATTCGTAGCCAAATCTAATGTTTAATTAGGATTTTTAATTAGTTATTATTTTTTGTACGTTAATACGCAAGCGTATAACCCTTTCTTTAACATTGAAACAAATTATAAAACGACAAGCCACCTCTAAATCACAAAATTCCATACAGAGTTGAAAGAACTTCAGACTAGAAATGGAAAAATATTAAATCAAACACCATCTAAGACTGCCCGTGCTGTGAGGCTGGAGCACAGCTCTCAATATTTACAGAACATAACACTTTAGCTGCACATCAACAATGTTTCTCAAAATTGAGCGAAAATGTGTCAAAATAGCTCCGAAGCAAAAAATAGTCAAATCTAAAAACCACATGTATTCAAAATTAAAACAACGCATACTCATATTTGAGTAAAATTAACAGTCTGAAAAGTGATGTGAAGGGAGAAATGTATAAGAGAGATGTTTCTTTGCTGCTGGCAGGATTCGAACCAAGGAACTCCGGATTTGTCCTAGGATGCAGTGACCACCACAGTTGTATACCATAGTCCTGGGAGAGTTAGGATGTTTCATATCAAGACCGTTGCTAATGACGCATCATGACATACAATCTATTCCCTTAAAATTTATAAGATGTATAGAAATTAGCAGAAATTAAAATTGCCGATCTCGTGACTGAGCTATGGGGACCATATTTTTCCAAATTGCAAAACTTTGTACCATTGAAGTTCGAAATTAAAATGTAATAATGTGTCGTGGCTGTGGTCATTATATAAAGGTACCTAACTCTATCTGGACAGGTGAGTTCAATTATAGTGGATGAATCATCCTATTACGATTCGGAAGGTCATTGGTTCGAATCGTGCCAACAACCAACGAACATCTCACTCATGAATATCTCCCTCCATATTATTTTTGCACTTTTCTCAAAAATAGGTGCATGCTGTTACAATTTTGAGTACATTAAATTTTCAAATTCAACTATAATTTCTTTCGGAGCTATTTTGACATATTTTGTTCAATTTTGAAAAACCCTTTTTAACAGTGTGAATCGCATTGACTTAGCGTTTGAGATACACCACTTTTTATGTTGCGGTTCTTTTCCTTTGAATGACTACCACATTCTCGATTATAGAGAACTTCATGAAATTTTAGTCACCGTGATTCCTGGTACTATAAACCTTTTGGTGGAGCTTTAATCACCGTGATTCTTGGAACTGAAACTTTTTGGTGGAACTTTAATCACCGTGATTCTTGGTACTAAAAATTTTTGGTAGAACCTTAATCACCGTGATTCTTGGTACTAAAACTTTTTGGTGGAACTTTAATCCCCGTGATTCTTGGTACTAAAACGTTTTGGTGGAACGTTAATCACCGTGATTCTTGGTACTGAAACTTTTTGGTGGAACTTTAATCACCGTGATTCTTGGTACTAAAACTTTTTGGTGGAACCTTAATCATCGTGATTCTTGGTACTAAAACTTTTTGGTGGAACTTTAATCTCCGTGATTCTTGGTACTAAAACGTTTTGGCGGAACTTTAATCACTGTGAGATATTGAGTGGTGGCCAGACGGCTAATGAGGAAATGATTTACTGTGATTCTGTTTTTATCTTGCTTAGTGCTCCTTCATTGCTATACTGTCAACCTTCTGTCATTGAAAATAGAAATAAATATATGATATTTATTTCATTCATATCATCATGATTCATATATCATCATATATCATCATATATCATTCATATCATTATATTATTTTATTTATATCATTATGATATTATAAATAACATTTATGATATTAATGATTATTGAACTGATAGAAATAAATATCATTAATGACAACAGCGATAGAAATGACTGAGGATTTATAGAAATAATTTCAAAAAAATAAATAAATTGCTGATATTGCAACTCAACAACTGACATTTATTTGCTGATTCGCAAAATATCGGCAATTATTTATTTATTTTGAAATTATTTCTGTAAATCCTCTGTCATTTTTTTCGCTGTTGACATTGCATTCGTTTTTTTAAATGTTTAAACTAATTGTAAATACTAACTTTAAGGTAATTAAAATATGATTCAAATACTTTCAATTTTATAAAACTTTCCTTTTATAATACGTGTGATTTTTCATGCTCACATGAATGGCACATCAATTTTCTATAAATTTTTTATCTATTATAAGTGGTTATTTATTTTTATTTAATTCCGCCTTTATTGACTATCTAATATATTTTTTTAATAAATTATTAGTATTTAAATATTTAGCTACATTTTAAAAAAATATATAAACTGCTTTCAGTTGTTGCTAAGCTTTTTTAAGTCACCAAGAGTTCCATTCACTAAAAGGAATAAAAGTAGAAGTTTTTTTTCTTCATTTTTTTATTTATTTATTTATTTAAATCCGAGAAATAGAAGAATCCGCAAAAGCTTTTAGCAAGTAGTTGATGCTATTTAGAAAGAGTTCTTCCTCAATTTAAGGGTCATTACTTTGTTCAGTTTTGACATCTGACTGAGTTTAGGTTTAAGAGAATAAATAGAAATGTAGATAAGTTGATTTATACCATGGATTTTGGTTTGCGTTTATGGCATTGTTTTCCCGTAAGTACTCTAGTATGGTAAAATATGACAACATACTACTTTACAAGTCTACCGAAATAATTCGATATTTTTAGTTTAAGGCAAATAAAATGTATAATTTATGCTTACAGTGGACAAATATATAGAAGGAAATACTACAATGTCTATTAAAATAAAATATTTTTAATAAATGTTTGAGGAAACTACAAAAATGCTTATATCTGTAAACACAATTCGGCTCACTTTTAATTGTCATTAATTTGCAATTTCTCTTACATAATTGTATTAAAAATATTTTTGTTTTGAAGTTTATATTTTTAAAAGTGATTCTCTCCGCTTAAAATCTTTAATGCAAATGTTTAAAGTACGTTCGAAGGACTGTTTCCTAAGAAAGTGATGATATTTAAATTTGGATACAATTGTGCAAAATGATTAAAATATGGTGAATAAATTTCAGGGTAATGCTAAATTATATTCAATAATATATTATTGTCTTCATTTTCCAGAATATTTTAAAATTTATCAAATGTATTCTTAAGGTTCTACTATTACTGTATTTGTAATTCTAATTTATTTGAGTAACACAATTAAAAGAACATCTGAAATATTTCGCGCATTTTAATTGTTAAAATGTTTTTCTTCTGAATTTTATGAATGGCTTTAGGTCAAACATTTAAATGATTATGTCACCTTTTTAAACTTTCATTCTTCGCTTGAAAGAAGTTTTTCTCAGATTGTTCATGAAAGAGTGCTAACCTAGTTTAAATAATGACTGACCAATTTATATTTAGTATGTGTTCTTTTTTTTTGCAAACGCAAGTACAAGTTTACTTCTGTTTCTGAACTTTCGTATAATTTTAGATCATACCATTATTTTGACATTCTTAACAGTGTCCCATTGTGTATAAATTTACTCGAAAATCACTAAAAAGAGGAATTTTTTTTTTTTTTTTTTTTTTTTTTGAAATTGTCGAAAAGTTTATGCAAAATGGGAATACAGCGAAAAATGATAAAATAATGGTAAAATCTAAAATTATGCGAAATGCCAGAAACAGAAGTAAACTTTAATTTGTAACTGAAAAAAAGTTCATGCAAAATATTATTTAGTTAATTATTACTTAAACAAATAAATTAAAATTACAAACACAGAGGATCTTTAAGCCTTCAAATTGGATGATCATTTAATAAAAATTAATTATTATAACTATTATAATTAAAATAATTCCTTAATAAGTCAATTAAATATTAATTAATTTATTTTTAATTAACAACAATAATAATTATTATTATTATTAACTAATAATCAATTAATTAATATAATTAATACTTAAACAATTTTGGCGCTTTTTATCTGAAAAATTCAAAATACAAAATTCCTTCCTTTAAAATTTATTGTTATTAAAAGGTTACATTAATAATTAAATGCTTAATTTTTGCTTTCATTCAGAAAAGCGAAACATCAATATTTAATCACAAAATAATGTCAAATATTTCATTTAATCTATTAGTCTTACTTCTTAAGTAAACCAGAATTGTAAGCTCTTTTAGTATATTTCCCTATTCAGATAAATCTTTAACATCATATTAGCTATTATATCAGTAATTTTTTTTACTTAGTCGAAATTTCAACAAGTGTACAAGTCTTCTTCTGTACAATACAGAAAAGCAAGTTTCGGCGCTTTCTGTATTATTGCTATATTTGTATTGAGCACTTGATCAGCGCTGTCATTTTCAAAAATCCAATTCAATTCAAATTCAAACATGTCGAAGATTTCATGCAGCCTTTTAATCATGTGGCCAAGCTAAATTTAAATTATAAGTATAGATGATCTTTCAGCATTCTCTATTCAGATAATCATTCATTATAATTTAGGAGTGGGATTCTTAGTAGCGAATGGCTGTCCCTACTGATAATTTGTCATAGTTTCTGAACTATTGCTTTCCTTGTAATCTGAAATCATATAATAAATTATTCTTGTCAAGAATGTCTAAGAAAATGCAACTATACGCCTTGTTACTTGTAGTTTTACTACTTGTAAACATCTGAAAAAAGTGTATTTAACGATTATATTTAAAGGAGTAAAAACACGAATTTCTAAAAGAAGCTAAATTTTTTTGAGTGAATTTATATATTGATATTAAAGTTTTATAAAAGCTGAAATTTAGCTATTTTTCTTTGCTGTGATTAAAATAAAAGTGAACATCTGAAAAAAATTTATTTAATGAATATATTTTTCAAAGAGGAAAATGACAATGCCTTTTTTTTCAAATAAAATGACAAATTTTCTTAAGTGAGCTTATAAACATTTAATTTAGTTAAAAACTTAAAAATATAAATATTAAACTTTAAAATAATTTTAATTTCAGATTTAGGGATAGTTTTAGATATTACAAAATACGTGCAAAATAAAAGAAAATGGCTAGTCGCACGGAGAAAAAGAAATTCGAATAAATTTACCATTACATATGAACCTTCTAGTAAAAAGAAACTGGTAATTATGGTAAATTCTGGTAATTACAACCAAAATATAATATTTAAACCATTAATTTAGCAATTTTTCCGTACCTATGGTAACAGTTAACCGGAAGTTCTGGTTTTCAAAACAAAAGTTCTTATTGCTACACATTTAGCAAAAAATACAAAACTGAAAAGTATATTTAACTGAATGAATGATTTTTATACCATGATCTAAGTTATCGTGATAAAACTACCAAACTTTACCTCATTTAATAAGCTTTATCACACATTATGAAACTTTATTTTACTATTAAATTTACCAAAATCATTATCAAAGCACTTGGGTAAAAAGTACTGAGCTTTTAAATTTTCTCATAGAGCCAAAAACACGATAAATTTAAGCATATTCCTGTAGTTTTGGCCGTACCTTTTTTCTCAAGTGAGGTTTAAATGTGATTCATACTATTTTCAAATTTAAAAAAATTATTATTATTATTTACTGAGTAGACTACCTTATTGTCTAGTACAGTGTGCATAAAAAAAGTCTTTTCTAAAATGTAATTGTTAATTTTAAGTTTTAGAGAAAAAAAATTTATGTTATTTGAGTATCTCTTATCTAGCAGCCTTTGCACTCGTAATAATGTCAATTTTATTTTTAATTCAATCTTCAAACATAAAATATATATTATCATAATAATAAAAAAACTACTACTTAATATACACTTACTACCATGCCCTTAACATAATAAAAAAAGGCACTTAGGCTTTTTTATTGTTAGGAGAAAATATTACGCTTCAAAAAGTAATTTGCGCCAATATTGAATTTGATAGAAGCCAAAAGTTTTTTTGCTCATATCTATATCAAATTGTGCTTAAGTTTTTTTGTAATTCACATTTTTAAAAAATCTAAAGAAGTCGTTTTTTGCATGTGATCAACAAATTAAATGGTTGTAAAAAGTGGTACGGTGGCCTGGTGATTACTGCGACCATTAGTCTTCAAATCTTAGCCGCAGTAGTACAAAGCATGCATGCGCCAGTAATGAATCCGGTTTATCACTTAGTATGAATTTAAGACCATCACCAATAATCATTCAGTGAAGCTTTCAAATCGGTTAAAACGAGAACCATAATATCAGTACTTTGAACCACAATACATTACACAGTTTTGATAACCTTAACAAGATTTTAAACTGAATCGGTCCAAGAGTAGACTGATCGTAAAGACACAATTCCCAGTAGAGCACCGAAGTCAAGTATCACTGGCTGAGGTCAGTAAATGGTTGGGTGACCACTTTAATCAGCTTGCGTAGTAACCGAGGGTGCGTCGTATCTGTCCTAATTAAACTGTTCTACCGTAAAATGCTCGACTTCACGCGCAGGTCATCGGGCTACAAAAACGGAGTAGCCTTCCCCTCTGCAGAGGATCAAAATTGTGATGGCATGTCTTCGGATCATCCTCTGGGATGTTTCCCAGACAGTCGCCAATAGCCCATTGTGTAGCTCTAGTGTAACGTAAATAAAATACCTACCTACCTACTTAAACTGGATCATGATTTCATTCAAATTGAACCCTAATATCATGTAATAAATTAGAGTAGTATAATATTATGATTCAACTTATTACTATATAATGGTTGAAGTAAATTTAATTGATATTAAGATCAAAAATTTCTAACAGTGTAGTGTTCTGCAAACAACTATACCAAAACTGATTACAAATAAAAACAGATATCTAGTAAAATATTTATGTAAAGTATTTTCACAAGTTTAATCCACATTACTTGAAAATCATTTTCATTTACTCTTTTTCTTTATTCTGTCATGAAGAAAAATATTACATTACATTTTTCTAAAAATTTTTTATTACATAACTATTCAATTCACAAGATAAAATGATTGGTCAAATTTTAAAATCAATACCATTCGTTTGAGGGCACTCTCTTTAATTATTGTCACTCTATATTCTTATGATATTCTCTTTTCATGATAAAAGTTATTTTAGTTTATGGTTCGCAAAATTTGAGAGGCAATGAAAAACAGCAAAACGAATCTCCTAAAAAATATCACCAATGCACAAACAGTATAGAAGAAATTGAAAATATATCTCAAGGCAGGAATACTTAAAAAAAAATTCCAATATGAAGTAAAATGAAATAGAACAACGTCCTAAAGATTAGAAAGAGAGCGAATTCTCAGAAAAACTGTTTCAAGTGAATCACCATAAAATAAGTAAAACTAAAAACAATCAAATAGTTGAAAAGAAAATCGAGTTTTGGTTAAAAAAATTCAACGACTGAAATATCCTAAATTTCCGGAAGCCAATTTGATAAGAAAATGAAAGAGATTCGATTTGCACAAAGGAAAAATTTTAATTCCGATTCTAAGTTTGGTCTTACTTTGCTTTTCACGCACAATTGAGATGATTGTTTTCTCTTAATTGATTTTTCTTTAAGGTGAGAATATTTTTTTCTAAACAAAGCGTAAATGGTCTCTAATTTAATTTCATTCTCTTAAATAAATAATTACTAAGTTTTATAAAAACAACAATTTAAATTGTTCCTGACAAACTTTAGTTTAATAGTAGATTTTACATTTTTCGAGATTCCCATTCGAACAATCTTTGTAGCGCAACTTGCATGATATGTCTAAGAATAATTAATAAAATTAATTATTACGAATTACATTTTTAATTTCAAATTAGCTGAACAGAAACTATTTATAAAAATTAATAAAGCATTCATTACTACTTTATCGTTTTAAAACGCACTTAGTTATTTTTAAAAACTGCTTTATTTACTAATGCATATTTATTTCCATTTAGACTAAAGTATTTGAATAAAGGTAATACTTTACGAAATTATAACTAAATAGCTTATGAAGAAACTTTATTTCACATAAATTTATGGAAAAGATTTTGAGTAATTGTGTATATTTACATTAATAGTTTCATTCTATGTCTGGTAAAATTTGCATTCTAAGTTTGCAAACTTTATTTTATAAGATTTTTTTAAACAAGTTTGACTTTAGAACAGAGAGCTTTTAAATCCTACTAGGCTTTTTAGCTTGAAATATAAGTTTAGAAAAGCTAATTATATTGCATACGGTATGATTTTCATGTTTTTATGACTTTCATTCCTTTTAACAACCTAAAAATTTGATATTTTTCTTTGTTTCTTAATACTAAAATTTTATTGATATTTTTTAAAATTTTTGAGTTATTTTTTTTTCTTATCACTCATTTTTTATGTGAAATTAAACCTAAATAACTTAGAAATTAACCTATAATTGTTCATCATTGTTTTTATTTATTATTTATAAGCGTATTTCTAATTTTTTTCAATATTTTTGCAAACTCATTATTTTTTTATTTTGAATACCACCCCTGCAAATCGTAACTAAACCACTTCTGCCTAGAAAATTATAACACATGGGTCTGTTGAGCAAAGACACTATGCACAGTGTGGCACTATGCAGGACAATACCCGCTACCACTTTAAACCACCAAAGCTAAAATTCCTCAAAGCCAGGAAAAGATCTATTTGCAAGAACTTTAAGTTAAAACATAAGGCAAAAATAAACACTTGCAAAAGGTTTTGATTAGTAGGGATGGAGAAACAAGTTTGAATAAAATAATAAGAAAAGGAAGATCAGGAACAAGTGTGAGGGGTTTTTTTAGAAAATTTTGAAACAAATTTAAATTAGAATAGATTTCCAATTAGTGTGAAAGAATGAGTCCTAAAAAGATCATTAACTGAATTATTAAAGTTTCTTAAAAAAAATGGAATAATTCCCAGAAGTCAAGATCGGTAGATAAAAAGCATTGTTGAATGAAGCAGAAAAATTTCAAACCAATGATTAGAATTCCAACTATGCAGGACGATAGAAAATCCTTTAATATCCGAATTTTGTACATAACTTTTATGTTCTTTAAGTCAAAATTTAAGGCTACGCTTTGTTTCTTCAATAAGCGCAAGACCACATAGACATGACAAGAATATTTATAAGCACCTCAGCTATTTATATTAGCAATAGGGCCATTATGTTTGGTAAAACGTAGTTCGTTTACAAGAGAAGGAAGACGCTAAGTTCAAATTTATTTAAAATCTTAGCGATTCGGGGACTGATTTTCTGAAATAGAATAAAATAAAACCATCAAAGTTCATATTTGAGAGTTTTTCGGATAGTGTGATTATTTTTCAAACATGCATCTACCATAAATTAAGCACTTCGGTGATATTTTTGTAACAATGAGCCTTATAAAAATAACTATGATTAATTTTATGATTACGATTATGATTCTTGACTTTCTCATTGCACTAAGAAAAAACATATGGTCAAAACTAAAAGAATATGACAAAATTTACCGGGCAACTGGATCTCTGGGAACACCAAAAATCTCATTAATTTTGATCGAAGAGCTTTGGTAATGATTTTAGTAAAATGAACAATATAATATGATTCACAACATGCAATAAAATTTTGTAAATCTGGTAAAACTTGGCAATTTTATAGTGATATCTTAGGGTATGGCATTCGAACCATTTATTCGGTTAAATTTACTTTTAAATATTATATTTCTTGCTAAATGTATGGAAATAAGAATTAATTTTTTTAAAACCAGAACTGCCAGTAAACCTCTACCACAGTAATAATTTAAATACCCTATATTTTGGTTTAATTTATCAGAGTTATATTTTTTTTACCAGAATTATCATTATCTTATAACACGGTGGCTTTACTAGATTTCTTTTCATGTATGTTACTTTTCAGAGAGGAGAGTTGTTAATGTTTTGAGAGTTGTTAATATTTCATAGTTATCATTTTTAAATAAATGAGTTGCGAAAATGCACACTTTTATATTAGTTTAAAAAATTACTGTTAATGTTAAATGTTTGTTAAAAATATTTTTGTTTAAATTCTTAACCATCCAATAATATGTTCTTTTAAAAAGTAAAGTCTTCTAAAATCAGAAATTCCAAGAAGCTAGAAGAACAATTTTGGTTTTAGGAAATATTTCTTAGAAGAAAGAAAAAATAACATCTCTAAAAATTTGGTGAAAGATTTAATTCTATTAAATCCTGTATGTTTAATGGAAGCCACGTAAAGAAATTCTATTTTATTGCTTTTTTAGAGGTCTCTCTTTTCGCAGGTAAATTAAATTAAATCATGGAAAAAAATAGTTGAGCTAAAGAAAGGGCATAAAAATCAAACTAAAACAGCCTCCTGTGTGTTTTAATTTATTTTCAACAAAGCCGTTTTTATATATAAATATAATGAACTTTTTTTTCTTCTGTCAATCTAAGCAAGGCACTCCTCTTTGAAAGGTAAACATAAAATTAATTAATTTTAAATACTTTTGATTTATAAAAATATTAAATAACAAACCTTATAATCCGCTGATCCACAAAAATCTAAAACATTTTAATTACCGTATTACATATAAGTTTGAAATAAACTTCGCAAAATTATATATTAAGTATATCAGAGGCAAATTTGCAGCGTAGTGCAATGTTTAATGCTAAATTGTGCAAAAATATAATTATTTTAAAATAACTTGTATGTATGAGTTTTTGCAAAAGAGATAATGGTTATTTTTTTACTGTCTTTTGTTCTATCTATACTTTATTTCTAAAATTAACTTATCTTCTTATAATGAAAACATTTTTACATTTTTCTCAAAAGGGGAAAAACTATCCAGCTCAATTTTATGACTAATTATTTCTTTTGAAACATTATGATTTTAAAACAACTTTAGACGATAGAATATAGGTAGCGTATGCTTGTATGAGAGAAAATGAAATAACTTGTTGGGGCAGACGCGTTTTGAACAGCAAACACCGGTTATAAAATGCTAAAACAAAGAGCTATTTTACCAAAACAACGGTTTTTAGTTTTTTTTAACCGTAAATTAAGTGTCTAAGGATAAAAAAATGTGCAAAAGATAATTCACAATGACAACCTGAAAAAAAAGCATTACATTCTTAATGAATTCCAAATTCTATTTTGATGGGGTAGTATAATTTTTTTTAGGGTTTAAAATCAAATAAAAAGGTAAAGAGATGCGTATAAAAATGCCACATCTAGACAAAATATATAGAAAAATGCTAAAAATAAACAAAATTTACAGAAAAATGCTAAAAGTAAACAAAATGTAAGAAAACATGTCTGAAGTACACTGCTAGAGCTTTCCTTCTAGAATTATGGTAAAATAACAGGCAGCTGTCAGTCCATTCAATTATTCGTAAAGTTTACGGTAAAGAACATTTTAACCGCTGCGATTTTGAAACCGTTTACAACTAGTATGGCTTAGAAACCATGAATGCAAAGCTATATGGGTTGTTTACCATTTACAACTAGCATTGTTTCAAAACGGTCCAAAAAAATTTAACTGAACATAGGAGATAATTTATCAGCTCTATGGTGCTGCCATCTATGTTTGAATGCGTGTATTGTATTCTAATAGACCAGGGTCACAATCTGGGGAGTACAGGACATTGGAATGGTGTCTTCATGTATTGAAGGGAATAGAGGAAATATTGTGGTATCAAGGATGGGACTCGAATCCCCGTTCTTTCGATCATGACATTGACGTATTAGTCCTCTCGACTATAATATGCTTTGTCTAAAATAAGAACACCTCCAGACATTCGTCTGGACCTGTGGCGGTGACTATGGTAACGAGGTATGACTATTTCAAGTAGGGGTTCGGGGTCCCTGTTTTGGAGTGGTTTCGGGTCGGATCGGCGACAGAAAGGGAATCTCTTCGGTCTATTGTGTTAGTTCTAGAATGAAAGTACCCTCCTTAAAATGCGCCATTCTTCTTTCCATAGCACCAGATGGCCTCAGACTTTGTGGCAGGAGGAGTTCTTAGCTTAGACAGACTATATGTGCTAAGCTGCAAGGAACTGAGTGGCCTCATTGGGTGGGCTTAGTTTGTTCGATAAAATTCTGGTTTTTTAACCGTAATAGGTAAAAGCGGTCGCTAAGCGAGTTTTCTCACAATTAACAGTTTAGTACCATCTTAATAATGGTTATCTGAGTGTTTTGTTTGAATATAGTAAAATAACATGTAAATAAATTGATATTTAGCCATTTTTCTGAGAAATTTCTAACAGTGTAGTATTAAATATAAGTTTGAAATAAACTGTGTGAAATTGCGTGTGAAATATATCAAATGTAAATCTACAGCATAGTGCAATGTTTAATGATTAACATTGCTAAATTATAATTGTTAAAAAATAACTCGAATGAATGTTTTTTTGTTAAATGTTAATGTTAAATTTCTTTATTGCCTTTTATACAAACTATACTTTTTTTTTATAAAGTTAACAAACCTCTTCATAATAAAAACCACAGAGCTTTACAATACCTGCAGACGATAGAGTAGAAAGCTTATGCTTGCATGTGAAATAACTTGTCGAGACAGATTCGTTTCAAACATCAAACACTTTTATAAAATGCTAAAACAAAGCATTACATATTACAAAACACTGGTTTGTAGTTTTTTTAAACGTTAGTTGTCTATGGGTAGAAGAAACAGACAAGATGACAAGGCTATGCTGAAAAATATACCATTAACATTAGTGTTAATGTTGATGCCAAGGTTAATGAAAAAAAAATAGTTGATGAAAAAAATTATTAACATCAATGCTAATGTTAATGAAAAAATAGTATTAATGCTAATAATTTAACTCCACATTTTATCTTCAGAGGGTAGTATAAAAAATGTTGAGGGAAAATCTAAAAAAGGAAAAGACAGTGTATAAAAATGTTAATTCTCAACAAAATATATTGAAAAATGTCAAAAATATCCAAATTAAACAGAAAAAAAAAGGAAGCATGTAAAGAAAAATGCCGAAAGTCTATCAAATGTATAAAAAATGCAAAGAAATACTGCCAAAAGTATAGGAAATCTTTAAAAAAAAGGCCAAAAGTAAAGCTAATGTAAATCTTCAACCAAATTTTATCTTCAGAGGGTAGTATAAAAAAATGTTGAGGGAAAATCTAAAAAAAGAAAAGACAATGTATAAAAATGTTAATTCTGAACAAAATATATTGAAAAATGTCAAAAATAAGCAAAATAAACAGAAAAATACTAAAAGTAGGAAACATGTAAAGAAAAGTGCCATAAGTCTAGCAAATGAATAAAAAATGCTAAAAAATGCTGCCAAAAGTAACGGAAATCTTAAAAAAACACCAAAAGTAAAGCTAATGTAAAAAATAATGCCAAAAGTATAAAAAATCTTAAAAAAAGGCCAAAAATAACGCTAAAGTAAAAAAAAATGCTAAATATAAGAAAGGTCAAAACTGAAAAGAGCCATAAGTAAAAAAATTCACCAAAGTAAAGCAAGTGTGAAAAAGACTGCCAAAAGTAAGGACAATTCGTAAAAAACTCCAGAAAGAAAGGTGTAAATACCGAAAATGCTTTTTATGTCTCAAAATCATATTTTATTGCCAAACGCTTAACTTTTTTTAAAATTTGAAATGGTTAAAAAGGAAACAAATAAACAAGTCAACCCTTCTGGATTTCCGTAATAATTTTTTATACTTGAAAATAACAGCAATACAGTATCTATAAACGAATATTGTAAGGAATATTATAACGAATCTATAAACGAATTCTATAAACGAGCAAACAGTATCTATAAACGAACATTAAGTAAAAACACTATTGATTTTCTAAATTACCGCATAATGTTTCATTAACAATTTCTCCTATTTAAAGTTAACAATCTCGCACATACAAATTTTACTAATCAAACATAACAGTTAAAACCCTCCCAATGATAAGACATTTTAAATGTCTAATTAAAAATTAAAGCATACTAAGAATAATTCTAGCTATTTCCATTTCTTTTAACTTTCGTATCTCTATATTTTGTTAATCTAGATTAATGGAACTTTTATCATTAGCAACAAGCGACACAAGGATTTGATAATTGCACTTATCAATTGCAGTTTAATGAAGAGAGTTCGGTAATTAACCCTGTTCTCCCTCTAACAGTGAAAATTGTATGTTAGAGGTTAAATTCTGTCAATAAGCAATCAATTCCCGACGTTAAATCCACCATGATCCACGAAACCTCCTGATAATCTTTCAAGCTAACTCATTTTGCCTAGCAAATTAGCTTGTCAATGGAATATATCGATTTCTTCCATGGTGTAAAAGATAACTTATTACTGAAACAAATTCTTTGGAAAGATAACTTGTTTTGTTATATTAAATTTGATGGCTGCTTCTAGTTGTAAAAAAAGATTTGTTTTAATTGAAAAAAAATGTATGAATCTTTAGATCAGTTGGCCCAGTAGAAGTTTTAAAAGAATTATCGAAATTTAAGGTTATCAATTGTATTTTTAATTATAATTTTTTTAACGGAATAAAGTTTCTGAAAGATAAACTTGTCTGAAGATAGTAAATATTGTCTCTTTTTATCATATAATAGTTCTTTGAATAAAAATTAGAAAATAAGAAAATAAATGTTTAGAATATCCAAACCAAATTATAGTATTTGAAATAAATTTAAATTAATACGATAGGAAACACTCTCTGAGAAAAAAATGTATGGTCAAAACTTCTAGAATATGGTATAGTTACCCTTATTTTCCGTAATTTTTACCAAAGCCCTTTCGGTAAAATAAATAAGAAAATATGGCATTATAAAAAGTGATACATTTGTTAAATGTACTTTAAATTTGGGTAATTTTATCATCTTATCCTAGGGCATAAAAGCTATTTATTTTTTTTCTTTTACCAGAAATGTCATTATCATACAGTACGGAAATTTTACCAGAATTTTTTGCTCCGTGCAATTTATTTGACTTTTTCGGAAAATTTATCCATAAAGAAATCCTGTTATATCCTTTAAAAAAATAAAACAAAATAACCGTCTTAGTGATTCATGGTTTTAAATTTCACTAATTAATAATATTTCAAAAAATACTATTAAATTTTTTATGAACAACTTTTCTTTTAAATACAATGAAAAAAATTGGAAAGATATATTATTTTTAACACACCTAAATTAAGTTGTTGTTTCCAGGATTCTTCGCTTTCAGATTTCAAAAAAAAATCTTATTAAGATTTGAAAGGAATAGAAAAATAAATGTTTGGAATATGTCTGCCGAACTATATTTCGAATTATGAAGAAAGAAAATCTCTTTAAAAAATACTTTTGCTGTCGAATGTGTATATACAACTGGTAGAAATTTTATTAATATCTTCATATAAATAAAATGCTATGACTCTTTATATGATTGTATATGATTGCTGAATTTTCGTTTTATTGTCTAGTTAGTTGTTTTAATGATTTGAACTGAAAGTTTTGAAAAATAAAATTTTTTACAACTGAAGTATCATTTAAACGTTCAGGTAAAGAAGCAACTATTTTCAATCTGAAAAATTATAAGAAAATATTCAGTTAAAAGCTTAACTCAAAATATCAATATAATTTACAAGGCACTAAGTATTTCCTCAAGTACTTCAAACTTTTTTCCTTATTATATTATAAAACAATATGAGTTATTACACTGAGAAAAAAAATGGTCGAAGTTACCAGAATTTGGTGACCACTCTAACGCAATTTTTAAGCAAAGTAATGGACAACCACATGCTTGTGACCTCACCTTTGCTATACAAAAAATGCCCGATAGTTATCGTCCGATAAAAAAAACCGGCACTCAGAGTGAGTGACGGTACTTTTTACTGTAAAATCCATTTTTACCGGAATGTTAAGGAACGAAAAACGTAGTAGCAGGACAAAAACAGTAGAGCAGGGATAGCCTGATTGGCATTTATAAGAGGTCGTTGGTTCGATCCCAGCAGTCAGAAGACTTTCTGTGTAGTAAATTGTGACTGATGCAGGCTAAATCTGTCGAGTCACAAAGTCCTCTATTTTCTCATAACAAATCATGCCTCTTGGAGTATTGACCAAGGAGTTTCTTTGTCTTCTGGATTAGTTCAAAATTACAAGGCTACGGAGTTGAACATTTGTAGTCGTTAACCCAAAATTGGGTCGGCTGCTCAACGAAGGTTATAAAATAAAATAAAAAGTAATAATTACCGTAAAATCACTGAGTCACTCTAATTCAAAAGATATTATTGTAAAAATTACGGTTTAATATTTCAGGATGAAAATGGATTTTACGGAGATGCACCGGTATTTTATACCGTAATTTGATCCGGTTTTTTTTCTTACAGTGTATGAGCAAAACTTAATTTATGAATAAAATAAAAATTATGATCACAATAATATTTTTAAAAAATGGAGCAAGAACATTAATTAAGATACGGAGAAGAAAAATATATTCTATACATTTTTTTAAATCATAATTCTCATTTATGCATCAATAATAGCATCCTTCGTTAATTTATTCGCTGTCAATTTATCATTCAAACAAAAAACTCAAAACCAGCAGTCTGACGCAAGGAATCAAAGCAATATCAACAACAAAGAACGACATCCCAATTAAAATTCTCTTCTTTAAGAAGGCCCAAATAATATTCGCACTTGCACAAAGCTCACAGCCTTTACCATATTCTTAACTAATGACGTTGCGAGGTTTCGCTTTCTTCTTAACGAGCTTTCTTACCTTTCATTTTGAAACCATCGAAACTAGCTTTATTAAAATCGCTACTCATAGCAAACTGCTTTCTCATTCCTTTCTATATTTGATAAAAGAAAAAAAAATGAATCTTCAACACATTAGAAAAAGGGTCATTGAAATGTATAGAGAAGTAACATTGGTGAGATATCTTCTAAGCGATAATCGTTTATCGTTTGAAGCATTTAGTATCGAGTGATCAAAATGATATCATCATTTAAGGGTTAGGCTTAATATAGAACTTAAGAGAACGTGTAACGCTAGTGTAATCACAAAGTAATATTTTTCGAATTATTTAAATAAAATGTAGAAAAAAATTCTATTATGTATTACGATTTTTTAGAATTTTCATTCAGTCATGAAAGCAGTTTTTTAGAATGATAATACGAAATTAAAAAGTAAATTGAACTTAATAAAAGAAAATAAAAGAGTCATATGATTTTTACTGATTTTTATCAGAACCGCAATAATTTTGATAATTTTGATCTAAATTTATTTCATATTGGAGAAAATATGTAATAATTAGAAATATATTCAATAAAGATTAAAAAAAAATTAATATAAGTTGATAATTAGTTTTAATATGATTTAGTTAAAAATCTCAGGATTTTTTATTACCTTAAATACTGAAATAAAAAAAAGTAAAAACATGAATGTAGAAAGTAATTGCTTCAAAAAAGTTAATGACACAAATGGAAGACAAGCACTTTGCCCTTGTTTTGTATTGAAGAAAATGTGTAATAATTAAAAAAGTAATTAATAAAGATAAAAAAAGTTTAATCTAAGTAAAAAATAAGTTTTAATATGTTTTAGTTTAATAACTTAGGATGTTTTATTACCTTGAATACTAAAATATAAAGAAGCAAAAACATGAATGTAGATAATAATTGCTTCAAAAAGGTTAATGACACAAATAGAAGACAAACACTTTGCATGGGTAAATAAACATTAAAAAAATATGTAAATAAATTTATTTCACTAGGTTATTCAAGTTTGAAAGTAAATAATTTAGAATAGGGAAAATACAGCTTAATTTAAATACATCACTAAGCAAGGTTTTTGCAGTTCAAATAACTGTCATTAAAATGTATTAACTTTTCAAAACAAAAAATGGACACAATAAATAACTACAGTGTGATTTTTTAGGTTTACTTGCATAAATAAAGTTATCTAAAGAATTTAAAATATGATACTAAAAAAGGCTTTTAAGAAAAACTTGATTGCAAACTGCTTTCACATCCCGCATGAGACCCAATATTCGATAATTCCAATGAGGCTCTTTACAATATTTGATAAAAGTAACATTAACCCCTTCCTCCCGCTCCCGTGAGAATGACGAATGGAAGTTTCGCCCTCTATTTCTCGCTCCCGTGATATTTCTGGGCTGGAGTGTTCAGTAGTAACGCGCCAATAAGAATAAAACTAATTCATATCCTTTGCCCAGAAAACATTTTATTTTTCATCTTACACACCAGATGGCAGTACCAGGATATTTTTAAGGTAATTGTAGATAGTCAGTTTATTTTAAACTAGATGTCAGCACTAATCAAATTCGTGTATTTGTGACATGTGAAAAAAATAGGCACTTTTATGAACGTTTTCTTGAAAATTAACCGATCGTAAAGAGGTTAAAATGTAACATTAATAAAGTATTTTCTAAATCGAGAAATTCTGGTTAACTTACCGTATTGTATCGTAAGGACATTTTTGGTAAAAAGAACCATAATTCTGGTTAATAAAACCAAAATATTCGGTATTTAAGCATTCATTCGATAATTTTTCCATGCATACACTAGTATAGGTTTACTAGAAATTTTGGCTTTCAGAGTTATAGTTCTTACTTTTAGTGAAAAATACGTAACTAAAAGGAAAATTTAGCAGAATATAAGCTTTTTATGCCTGTGTATCATAATAAAATTATCAAATTTTACATAATTTACGAAATTTTGTTACATAGTTTCAAACCTTATTTTATTGTTTATTATACCAAAATTATTACCGATGCCCTCTTCAGTAAAAACTACAGAGATTTTTAATGCTCCCCTTACGCCATTGATAAAGCTGGTAAATTTTGCATTCCGTAACTTTTGACAAACAAAATTTTCTAAGTGTAAGCGATAATTCCTTATTTTTCGAATCAAGCATTTAATTTTAAGAAATCAAAATATTCGAGAGTTGTTTAACATAATATAACACCTAGGGCAATATTTATTATGCATTCAAATTATTTCAATAAAATCGCGCAGCAAAACATTTGTGTAATTTCTATTTTAAAATTCAATTTTAATTAATTTTCATTCAACTACCAAAAAATTCAAATAATAATAATGTAAAAATGAGATTAAAATATAGATATTGAAGCAAATGTGAGATCAAATATATTGAATTTTGTACAAATTCTTAATAAATATGTAAAATATTCATTGAAAATAATCCTAAAATTGGAATTTCTTTAGGTTTGATTTTAAATTTTCGTAACAAGTATTTCATATTAGGAATTAAATTAATCATTTTTGGGTTGAATTTAATGTAACATTGAAGCCGATATGTAGTTAGTTCTCATAAATATTTCATGATAAATGCAGATGAAAGAAAATATTTCATTTCTATACTTAAATGCAATTTGTCACTGAATTGTTGAAAAATTTGTTAGATAAATATTACTAAAATTAAATAAGTGATCAAAATATGAGATCACATTTTTCGTACACTTTTATGATATTTGAAAAATATGAAAAATCCTTAAAAATGCGAATAACGTTGCATTGCAAGCTAATGAAATTTTTAGAAACACTTTTTACCAAATTTATTGATTCTAAATACTCGTACTAAGCGTTTAAAAAGGAAAAATGTGCATAGTATCTAATCTATATACTTTGTTTATAACTCACTGACTGTTCAACACGTAAAATTTCGTATTTTAAAATGCCTTCTTCTCCGCATAGCAAAACTGGCTTTTAACTGTTATTAAATAGGGAAATAGTGTATTGAGGAGAAACATTCTCTTAATTTTGCCCATTTGTTAATCCTCCATCGGGTTAATCCACTTCAAGAAAATTAAAACTATTTTCAATTTTTTATTATACAGCAGTATATACATTTATATAGATTATACATATTTATTTTCCTTCTCATTTTCGATAATGTATTGAGGAGAAACATTCTCTTAAATTTTGCCCATTTGTTAATCCCCCATCGGGTTAATCCACTTCAAGAAAATTAAAACTATTTTCAATTTTTCATTATACAGCAGTATATACATTTATATAGATTATACATATTTATTTTACTTTTCATTTTCGATATATTTTAATCCATTTTTCCTAAATAAATTAATTCTAATTTTCATGTTATTCATGGTTATTATATTTTAACTAAGTATTTTGGTTTTAATCCACTTTAACAAAAATTGAAAATGATTTCTATTTTTTATTATACAACATTATGTACATTTATATACATTATACACATTTATTTTACTTTTTATTTTCTATTCATTTTATTTCATTTATTTTTCCTAAATAAATTCAAACTGATTTATATTTTTTATTATCCAACATGCTAAAAATTTATAAACATCATACACATTTATACATTTTATTAAAGTTTTACATTATACATATTTATTTTACTTTTTATTTTCTATTCCTTTTATTCCATTTCTTTCCTAAACAAATTCAAACTGATTTATATTTTTTAATATCCAACATTCTAAAAATTTATATACATCATACACATTTATACATTTTATTAAAGTTTTACATTATACATATTTATTTTACTTTTTATTTTCGATTCCTTTTATTCCATTTTTTTCCTAAATAAATTCAAACTGATTTATATTTCTTATTATCCAAGATTCTAAAACTTTATATACATCATACATATTTATACATTTTATTAAAGTTTATATGTTTTATCGAATAATATAACCATTTTAAATACATTAGATATATTTTAATTAGATAATGGCAAATTAGAAAATATTTTTTGACTTGAAAGTTTGAGCATTAACTGGGATAATTGAATTCACTAATTATAATGATATTTTGAAACAGATTCTAGACTGATAATTAAATACGTATCTTTAAATTAGACGACTTTAATAATCAAATTTAGATACGTGACTTATTCTTAGTTAGCAAACGTTACATATAATTCTTCGTTTAAAATTTATGTTATAATTTCTTAAAAAAGTAGAATTTAAATTAACAAATTATTACTCGAGAATTTAAACTAAAACCAGAAAACTAAATAAATCCTATTTATTTGTTTTATTATCATCAAGCAGTCTCTTGGGGAGTCTATGTTAATTAAATGTAGAATCGTTAATAAAACACTCTTGAAATTAATGATCTTACAAATTCTTAACGGTCTTGGTTAACGGAGGACTAGTTTTAGTAAGGAGACCGTTATGAATGTATAACGAGCTAAGGACTAGGTTCTAGAAAGCGAAAGTGGTGCCATCTTTGTCAAGTGGAATTAACTACCAACGACTTCAAGAAATTTCAGCTATTTAAAAGGCTTTTTTCGGAAAATTAGCGAAATACAATTAAAATAAATTTGAAACTAGAAACAGTTAGGGAAATCTTCAACTAGTAGATCATGAATTATTAGAAATAATAAATCAGTGATTTGTGCTAAACGTAATGTAAGAAGTAGATATATGAACAATATGCTTGCTCAGAAATATGATACTCTTTTTAATATGTATGAAATAATAATAATAATAGCATTAAATATAAAATATCTAAGTTTAAATATAAATGCATTTTATCTTTATTGAAATATATAAATGCATAAAAATTTATTTGATTTTGACGGCACGGCCCGTAAAATTCCACATCCACAAATTTCAGCCATTTAAAAGGGTTTTTTCGGGGAATTAGCTTAATGCAATTTAAATAAAATTTAACTAGAAGCAGTTGGGGAAATCCCTAACCAGTATATCATGAATTGATAGAAATAATAAATCAGCAATTTGTGCTAAACGTAATGTAAGAAGTATACATAACGGTTTTACATACATAAACAATATACTTGCTCAGAAATATGATACTCTTTTTAATATGTATGAAATAATAATAATAACATTAAATATAAAATATCCAAGTTTAAATATAAATGCATTTTATCTATTTTGAAATATATGAATGCATATAAATTTATTTGATTTTGACAGCAAGGTCGTACAATTACAAAATAATTCAGAAAATTAAATTCAGCTTAGCTAATTCATTCTCTCACCAAAAATATTGTTTGTAATTTGCTACAGGCACAATTATTCCAAATCATTAAGATTGTCAGCATGTTTAGAAAGTCATTTCAGAAAGTCATTTCAGTGCAAAATGACATAAAATGATTATTTTGACACGGATGGTGGTAGTATTGAAATGACTAATGAATTATAGTAATGAAATGACTGTCCTTCCCGTATTTAACTTTCAGGAAAGAACGGCTATTTTTTTCTTTCGTTGAAAACAGTTATAGACTTTTGTTTTGTCTTAGCACATAGCTGACCGGCAACTTTTCCGAAAATTTCCCCATGTGCCCGGCTATTTTTTTTTTAAAGCGGATGTGGAAGCAAAAAAATATAAATAAACTTTAAAATTTTTATTTATTATTCAACTCTTAATATTTCTTTTTCGTATGATAAAAGGTATAACAATCACCTACGTGTTATGGCACACCTCAAGTTTTGCAAATATATCAGGTTTTGTAAGGTTATAATTAATTGGTAGAGAATTATATAGTAAAACTTGGAAGGTAAGGAAAAGTACGCCCACTTTTTAAAATAGTCACCACGAGACTATTTTAAAACGCTTGGCCACGAAAACACGAGTTAACTCGTGACCGGTCAGCAATGTGTTAATGAAAATAAGAAAACATGTAAATCAAGTATCAAAAAAAAAACTAAACAGCAGAAAATACTAACAAAACTATATACATTTGATTAAAAATTGATTTTAAAACGAAATATGCATATTCCGAACTGATTTCTTCAAAAACATCCATAACTAAAGCTTTAAAAATAAAAGTATTTTTTAATGCCTTTCAAAACATCATTACATTTTAGAATCACTTTTGCCACAATAACATTATTACATTTTCAAACCACCATTGCTTATGAAGACATTATGAAACCATATTTGATTATCAAAATATTATGGCATTTAAAAGCCATTATTTTTTGCCAGAGCATAAATACATTATAAAGCCATGCTTGACCATCAGAATATTATTACATTTTAAAGTTAAGCTTCATAAGTGCCATTGCTTTATAAGAGACCTTGTGTCGTTGATTTATAAGTATTACATACAAGTTCAACAAGATGAGAGAAGGCAATGATAATCCATTAAAAAAATGAGCCATAATGCTCAGAATCGTGTAAATTTATATTCAAGTATGATGACTCAAAGAAGATAACAATCTATTTAAAAATGAACCAAGATGCTCACATTTCTGGTTAATTTGCAATTAAGAATGAAGACTCATGGAAAACAATAACAATCCATTCAAAAATTGAACCACGATGCTCATATTCGTATCTTGTTTTCAATAAAGGATGATAAATGATA